>NC_138911.1:30950243-31413427 GCF_965231255.1 Vanellus vanellus | reverse complement strand
TGAATTTGACCTTGGCCAAAAGCCTGGAGGGTTTAAAAAATTGAGTATAGAAGCTTAGATATTTAAAAACTTCTTGTTTGCAAAAGGCCTATTCAAACAAAACTAAGGCTGGCGAGAGACAAATGGTAGAGAAAGTTTAAAGATGAGGGAATTTGCATTACATTCCTTTTTATTGTGTCAAAAATGCAGAGGAATACATTTGAGGCAAGTCTCATACCTGCTTTTATAATCACAATTCTTTTATAATTAGCTGTCTTAAAGATTTTTTCTGGGATCTTCAAATGCTTTAGGATTTTTAAAAATGTACCTCTGCTTGCTGCTGGGTTAGCATTCAATAGGAGAGGTTATTGTTTCGTTGCTTAACACCAATGCATGCCTTAGGAGGTAGGGATTTGTAGTGTTTAATGTGTAAGCCATGCAACAATTCAGAAATCAGCAGATTTGTCACATTAACTTCTAAAAAATACTTAACATAGTTTCCAAAGATAAAGCATCTCAAGCTTTCACAGTCAAAAATATCACATGCCCTAATTTAAAGGCACTTCAGCATTTAAGTCTTTAAATTCTTTCACAGCTACTATTATTTCAAACTAGAAGGGCATTTAAGACATAAAATAAAAGCCAGTTACCTGTGCTGAGTACAAGCCCTCTCTGATCCGGAGAAACACAATCACATGCAAGCTGTCTTCATAAACTGATTGAAAATAAGATGGTCTTTCTAATATGAGAATTTATAAATTAGACACTAAAGGAATGAAGTTCAATATTAAAGACAGACAACTGGGCAGCTACGAGTGTTGCGAGAGCTCACAGCAAAGTGATAGAAACGGCCTATTTCCTACTGATGGCGGTTTCAGCCGGGCCACGCATGGCCTAATGACACAACACGCTGCCAGGTCACAGGGACCCCAGGGATGAAAACTGACACTCACAGGTCCCAGTGAGGATACTCTACAGCACTCAGCACAAGTTGTTCCCTTTTTTTCTGTCTCTGCTTGAATACAGAGCAATATGGTGTCCTCCAAACATCTCCCACCGAAGCAAAGGCAAGACAGGAAACAGTTGAGTATAATCCACATGATACCAAGCAGTCAGCAGCAAATCCCAGACTGCAAATTCAAAAATACAAACGTGGTTTGTTACTCTACCACATGGACTTTATTCACTGATATCTTTAGTCTTCCAGTTGGAATAAATGGAATAAAATATGCAAGTAAGCTTGCAGGCTATAGGCAACAGGACCTTTAGGCACATTAAGGTCAAAAGAGATTGACCACCAAAAACATGAAAGTGAAAGAATAAGACTAATTAAATTAATCCAAGATATGTGACTGTTGTGTCTTCTAGAACCACAGGTAGGAATCAGCTGTTAATATTCTATTTAACATACCCAGTTGGTTAGAACCGCCAAGAACTTGCAAATGTTTGGATTTGTTTAGTTCTGCTAAGTAGAGGCAAATGACCTAATTTTTCTGATATAAATTTCACAGGCCAGTTACTCTAAAGTGCATTTGTATGAATAAAAACTACTTACCCAGAGGGACATTTGGAAAGGCATTTCAGACAAAAGAAGCCCTAGTGTCAAATATTTTAGTCATTAAAACATAGAGCAGCTGCATGTTCTCAGTGAGGTAGTGTCTGGAGCAAGAAAGCAAGTTTGAAAATGTGTATGTCAATGAACTTCACTTTTTGCAATTATGATGTATAAAGATTGCGTAAAAATAAATTATAGCACTGATAAGTGCGGCTGTAATGTCTGTTAGAATAATCTGCCTCCAAATAGTTTTAAATACAATGTCTCAGTCTAAGTCCCTTGTACGTTACATATATCTGGCACACTTTTTCCCTCAGAGAGGATTCACTACTGAAACAGTCATTATTTTTTAGGTTGTTAGGATGGTGGAAGACAATTCGCCCCTGAAAATATACTTTTACACAGACTTTCCAGCAGCTGTAAGAGTGCCACATTTAATAATGGAGCAACTCTGAGTACATCTATAAAAGCTGCAATGTACCATGCCTCCACACCACAAAAGTTAGAAGAGCAACACTATTGTGTTCCCAGTGGAATAGCAAAAGTCTGCAAGTCACACTTGTCTAAACACAAGTTTAACATCCTTTTCATACCTTTGCTGACAGACAGGCACCTGTCTCACTGCTGATGCAGCGGAGTGCCAAAAGACACATTCAGTAGTACACTCCAGCATCCTGTCTCTTCTTCCAATGCAACTTTAGCCGATTCAAAGCAGTTTACGCAGGAGAGCAGTGCAGGAATGTCAGTAGCCATCCCAAGGCCCAATTTTGAATGTGTCAGATTACCATCTCAAGCACGGTTAGATTTCCAACACAGTGAAGAGCTATCTGTAAACACATCCTGCACACACTAAGATGACTGAGAAAAATATGATCAGTAGCTTGCTACATACAATACAGCCGCTTCAACTTGGAGAAAACCACTGACTGTTACACAAACAAACAAAAAAGTGTTAGTGCCTAAAAGTAACAGTACACACCCAGGATTATCACCACCTCCGAATTTATAAGCACAGCTTATAAATATATAGTTCTCTCACAGAGCGAACTAACTGTGCATCAAATCCACTTCCCTCAATTTTAAAGCAACAACGTAATAGGAATTTTGCCAATACTTTCCACAGAGCATCTTCTCTACCAAATGATCTACAAAGATGATCCACAGATGCATCAGATTTGCTCAAAAAACAACAGCAGACCTACAGACTTTAATTAACAATAAGGATCAGCTGTGGACGTAGCACAGGAAAAGCTTCTAGAACTGTGCCAATATAGAAATCCTTTCAACAACATTAAATCTGTTTGCAGTACAGCATCCTCAAAGCACAATGAATGAGCAGGTACTGGAGTCCCTGTCCAGCACTAACAGAACGAAGACTGGAGGCAGGATGAAATCCTCTTTTGTAACATGACTTTCAAAGTGCTTCCACATGTTTTCTAATATTTGAAAAAGGATAAATCTGTGCTAGCACTCTAGAAACACCCTGACACTAGGCAAAATATAAATGCCCAAAGGCAAGAAGTTAAAACACACGAACTCAACACTACTTTAAGAGAGTGACATTTCTTTCACACATCAAATGTTCATGATATTTCTCTTTTACATGAGAAACTGAGAGCAAACATTCACTACTGTGTGATTGTACTAGTCTCCTATCTCTAAAAAAAATGTTAAGTCTTACCTAAATTAAAATAGCAAGCATTAGAAGGAACAAAGCCCTCAACATGGCTGCTACTACGTTAGTTTCATGTATTTTACTTTCATACAGAAAACCTTAAAGACAGCTGTAGAGACATTTGTTAACAATTCTCAGGTGTTCACCTGCTATACAGGTAAAATCTTCATCATCCCTGCAAAAGCCAGACTCCAATCTTTCCACTCAGTTATGCTTTGACCTCTGAAAAACTACAGCCGATAATTTTTAGAGAGTGGGCAAGGCACACCATAAAGAATAAGGACAGAATAACCCCCCCAAAAACATATTACACTGTGGTTGAGCAGCTATACTACACACAATGGGTCCCTCTCAAATTCCCAATTAGGAACTTTAAGGAAATGAAGATATTTTCACCATGTTTCACACTTGAATGCATTCATATTCGTTAACCATTTTCCCCAAAATATCTCAGTTTATTCTCCTCCACTATGGAGCATCAGGAAGAAAAGTCACCTCATCAGATATTTAAGAACATAGGCGACGGCATACTTTTCCCGGAATGTAAGAATTTCTGAATAATACCCAAGAGCAGCGTGACAGGATACTCTCCTTCAATAGCACAAAGTTCTATTCTTTTTGCAAGCAAAATATAGTACCACCCACTAAACCGATGACTCTACATCTGGTTTATCTCGTTCACTCACAATGGCATACTTCCTGTCTGTATCTATTAAACACCAGTTAACACCCACTTTGCATCCCAAGCCTAATAAAAATTTCCACTACTGCCCACCTCAAGGCACAGTATTCTGGAAGATAGATTCTAATAGACTAAGTTAACACACCTCTTAAAACCAGAACAACTTGATATTAAGTTTTAATCTAATTGCAAATTCTTTAAATATTAATAGTCTACTATTTTGATCAAATCAAGAAACATATGTAAAGATGTGTTTACTTCAGAGTATTTTTTCCAATGAACAAATTAAATTAATTCAGTGAATTCCAGTATAAAGTGGGCAAATAAAGGTAAACAAGTGTCATTATGATGACAGGATGCAAAGACGCATGCATTTCTATGCCTCTTCAGCACAGAAGAGCCTAAAACCTTTTTTGACTTTGGATACATGTGCCCAGAATAGACGAATGGTTCACACCCTTTGTGTTCAGTAAAGGACTGAAAAAGTTGGAGTAAAACTACATGTCTAGAAATTGAGCATTTTGCTTTTCAACCTGTGCAATGGTTAAATTATTAAAACATAACGATCCTTAAGCTGTATCAGCTCTGTTCCCTCCTAGACAGTGTTAAACCTTAATCTAAGTTTGAGCTTCCACAGAGCAGTTACTTTCAAAGCTCTGGCAAAACACCATCTCAGTTTAGCATTGGACTGCAGTTCCTTCCTTCTAGCAGAAAACTAACACAAGACAAAGACAAGTAAGCAAGCAACCATAACCAACCTGAAACGTTATAAGCACTTGAGTATATGTAAAAGAACACATAAGCAACTATAGTAGGGTAAAGAAGGGCATGAACCTATTCTCAAATTTATTGTATATCTGCACATACCCACGAGTTTACAAAAATATGTAACCACCAGTTTCAAGAGTTCCACCTATCAACGTCACCTGCTTAACTATCGGATAGAATTACTTTAAGTATAATACAGATAACTAATAAAGGGTCCTTAGGTGTCAGAACCACAGACTGTTTTCCTTGTGCATTGATATTTAATCTGTTAGCTTACCATAAGTGTCATCTGCTTACAATCTATTGTCGTTAGTATTAGTGTGCTTTGAGGAAGAAAGCTTTTGATTACAAGGGGAACATAGGCAACAAGACACCCTAATTTCATATTTATTTTTATTGTTATATTTTCTTAAGTATTAATATTTTAGAATAATATTTAGTATTAAAATAATGTCATTTCTTAAATAAAGGGGAAGGAGAAATAGTGACACAAAAGAAAAAAACTATTTCTAATACTCCAATAATCTGCAATGAGTTCTCAGACTTCAAAAGAGTAATTTCAGTTTCACATGCATTAATAGTCTGTAATATAAACACACACAAAATCATAGCACAGAAGACACTCTCAGAAGTTAGCAAGTGCTTATAACCTCAAGCACTGGAAGGAAACCCAGGTGTTTCTTTGCAATGTTTTCAATTATCAAAAGGGAGGAAGGATTCCTTTCCAAGCACAACCCACTGCTTACCTTACAAGTCAAACTGTAACCGTAACTCCACTTTTAACAGAGAACCGAGTACCTTTCCATGCAATCCAAGAGGTCTATCATTTCTGCTCTTCCAGAAAAACGAAGACAAATATTTTATTACTCCTCTGCCTAGCTACATGATTTATTTCAACTAGATAATAACGTAGGATATCTCAGACAGTGATTTTCCAAGACATTTGTTACATGACTCATCTGGGCTTTTAAAAAAAGCCACATCCTTTGCAATGAGAGCAGACTGTAAAATAGGTCAGTGTGTAATGAAGCATGCCACTGGCTTATGCTTGCCAAAAAAACCCTCAAATAATAATTCATGGCAAGAGTATTTCATGGATATCTGAAAGAAAGGCAGAAACTCTTACCTTAACAGGAAAGCTACACTTGCCAGTTCGAACGCCTTCTTCATCAGTCTGCCACTGATGAGGCCTACTGGCCTCCGGGACATAGACATCTTTCTTTCTCCTAAAGCTTTGCCGTAATTTGTTCATTTCTCAGATTTTCACGTCCTAGAAGAAGAAAGAAAGAAAACTGCCAATAGGCACCAAACCACACATTTAGCCACTTTGGGTCAACCACTATCATGACAAATAGCCCTGTGAAAAGTCTGAGCTTCTGCAAATATGAATGGCGGTACCTGTGAAAGGAAAATATTTTGGACCGATTCAAAGATAGATAGATAGTCACTTCAAAGTGGAAAACACAAATCCACATTACTTGTTTAATATCTTTCCACAGCAACTGAAGCATTTGACCCAGGAATAACTATTACTCTTGCGCATAAGGTTACCTAAAATAGCTGACAGAGCGGCTCTGATAAGTGATGCATATGAGATCCTGTCTCCCCGAATATAAACACCTAGGTGGAGCAACCAAGCAGGACACCCGTAGCACAAGCTTCCAAGGCACCCCTGCAAGGCAAAGATTCGCAGCCCTAAGACTGCTCCTAAAATTACACGCCTGTGCTGTTCTTTAAGCACAAGTGGTAGGTTCATGCTTTTACTGAGGGGCACAGTCCAGCCCTTGCTTAGTCTACTGGTTCTTATGTTTAAATGAGAAATGCACTGAATTGACTTCCATGTCCTGGGTTAAGTCCCTAAACAATTACAGTCTTACCTCTTCAATGGGGAAAGACAGTTCTGTAATTACACTTCCAAAGTCCAGAATTAGATACTTTTTATACACTATTCTTTTATGTATCAGTTTCTATATACAAGCCAATCTATACTTTAGACATGCTCACCTTTACTAGATTCAAACTGCAATTAGCCAAGAAGCTCTCAGAGAAAGTGCTACTAATAAAAAGACTCAGTATTCACCTACGGAAGTAAAGTCATATGGGATACACCTTGAGGAATGTAGAAAACATGCTGCTGAAAGGCTTCTTGAGATATTTCTCTTCTTTCCTGAAGAAGCAGCCTTCTTACAACCGTGACGTCTCATTTTGATAGAAAAACAGATGCTGCAGAACGCAAGGCAACAAAATCTAACTGGATTATATATGCTTATTTCCCATTAGATTAACTAAGCTACAGAATATAGACGTTTATGTTTGTCAATATGTGGGCTTTCAATGAAAGCAGCTTTAAAAGCAGTTTGAACACTATTTTAAACCCTTAAAAGAACCAGTGTTTTCCAGTTAAAACTATTTCACATAGGTGAGAAAAATCAACACCTTCATGTTTGTGGCATCTGACATTTAGGAAGCTTAAGTTCAAAACGCAACAATTTCAAAGCTGAACAAAAGTCAAGAATTAAAAGCATTACAGAAAATCACTGCCCTCCAGACCTCATTCTGACCAGCCAAATTAAAAACATTGTTTCATAACTTTAGCCATTCCAAGTAACAAAAAGGTGTGAGTTTTGTCACTAACTCCCCAGTCCCTCTTTCAGCAGCTGTTACTTTCCTCCTCAAGCTGTAAGTCATTAGAAAAGCCAGTTCCCACTGTACCTTACAGGCATGGCATTGGCTCATTTCTCTAGAATCTTCTGTCTTTCCATTGTCTACTAAAAGCAATATTGTAAAACAAGTAATAATTTAAAGATATACCCATGGATAGAGAAAACACCATTATATCACTGGAAGTGAGAAATTTAAGAGTGGTGATGTTAATACTTGTTAAAGTGCAAATAAGCATGCTACTCACAGGCACGAGTTCAGTAACGACCGCAATGCCGCCTGGTCTTGTAGCATTGTGGGGCATTCTTTCAGCATAATTCCTGAAGTGTTTCTACATTAGCAAACAACCACACCAAACTCCGCTTTTGCAGCAAAGGCCCGTGCTCAAAGCTGCTTTATGGGTGTTTGAAAGCCATAAAGTGTAGCACTCCAAGCAATCCAAATATCTCTTGCGAATTAAGTGAAGGGTTTAGATGTATACAGCAAAGGCTAGATGACTGTCCCTGGAAGGGAGCGTGTACCTAAAATAGCCACGAGCTCTAACAAGCCGTGTAAGAGCAGGGATAGGAAGTTGGTCGGGGATTCTCAATTGCAATTATCTAGTTTTAAAGCAGTGTTAGTGTCATTCCTTCATAGCTGCAAAATTCCTGACATAACTAGTAACATAAAATATTTTCTTGAACTTACTTGGTAGGATTTAAAGAGTAGAACACGTGTGCAAAATAGAACACATGCACATTTCTTACCACTAAACAAGCTGAAGCAGCTCATCTACAAACACAGTTTCTTTATTTTACAAGCTAACAGCCATTTAAAAATCTTTGAATGTGCAAAGGCAATTCTGGAAGTTTTAAGAGGAAATGCAAGGCTTCTAGTCTTCATTAAGGCTTAGAGAGGCATCAGAGCAGTATCAGTTACGTATTTTGCTTTACAAACAGCAGACGGAGGAGTCTATGCACCACTCGGTCTAAAGGAACCAGAATTTCAAGGGGGGCCATTCAGTGACGTCAGGCAGGTGACATGTACTGCAGCAAATCGACACACAGTACCTCAGCTCAAGAGGACAGACGCGCGCCCTTGTCCCTGCTGAAGACTAGCAGCGCCACTGCACGATGAGCAAAACCGCTGCTCCAGCTGCTTCGGCGCAAAGCTCAGGAGTCTGGTCAGCGCATAGCTTAAAGCCCGGCCGCCCAACCTTGCGCTTGGGTGACGGAGAAATGGGTATAGAGACTCCCCTCTGCCAAAGAGGGAGATACAAAGAGATGCAGGCTCATCTGCCTGTATTCTGAGTATGACCGATGAAAGAATGCTTTGTAGAAATTTCAGACCTACAAACGTGTAAAAAACAACCTGTGGTAAAGTTTTCAAGGTAACTCTGAATCTCAAAAGCTTCAGTAAATAACAAAAACTGAGAACAGCACGCAGCCGCTGTACCACTTGTGAAATCGCTGTCTAATTGTCTTATGATAACATTTGCTTATGTGAGCATTTCCTTGGACTTCTCCCAGGAAGCATTGCTTTTGCCCAGGAGACTGGTACCTTATCGGAGATTTATTCTGACCAGGAATCTCAACCCACAGGGGTGGATGAGAATAAGAGTTCCTCAACTACACTTCCTACGAGAAGCTGAAGTGGCATTTTGCCCAAAAGTATTTCCTTTTCACTGAAAACCAAACCCATTTTCCTACATGTTCTAATTTTGAGGTCATGTTGACAACAAACAATTTAAAAATAGCTTATTCTATTTGATAGCAATGCTGACAAATAGCAAAATTAATTTCTGGTTAGGCAACCAGCAAGCTTTCTCCAACTGCCACGCTCAGATTTTCTGAGATGTCAGACTGTTTCGAGTAGGTTGCAAAATAGTTTGCCCTATAAACACCTAATTTGCTGGTAACATGCGTTTCAGCCCAATATAACCAAAATTGCCATCTGATGGGAAGCATTAAGTAAAACAATTCACACAGGCTGAATATTTGAGGATTCAGGAGAGAAGCACATGAATTGCTGCAATTAGGTGCTGAACTTTCTACTAATTTTGTCTGGAGCTCAAAATCCCTGCGCAGGAGCCCTTGAGAAAAACCAGCGAGCATTTTCTCCTTTGAATTCTTCGCAGTGCACATTTCTGTACAAGCGTAGGATGCCTGCCGACACGACGAGTCACCAACCTAGGCTGCAACAAGCTAGCAGGGTATTTTCTACTAAACTGACAGCATTGCTGATACTGTAAAAAGTCTTAGGATTATGCAGGCTGAAAGTTATCTGTCCCTGACTTTTCTATTACTTAGCAACTGGGGTTTTGTCCTGTAATTAAAAGTATTTTAAAAACCCCCAAGAAGGAACAAACCAAACCACCAAAGACACTATTTCCTTTTCACTTCTACATCCCCAAATCCAGCTTGGGCCCAGAGACAGGACAACGGAGAAACAGTATTTGAAGATTAAAACTGGTGAAAAGCCGACAGGGGAAACTCAAAATCTAATTAAATCACAAAATGTAGTGTTGTATCAGAGACAAAACAGTAAAAAAGGGTGAAAGCACCAAGATCTTCTGGAGAAAAGATGAAACAGAGCCACTTTGGGTTCTGTTACATTTCAAGGTTATCTCTACCAGGCGGCTAACTGAAGACAGCTTGACATCTGAATGGTCATGCTTGTTGGAAAAACAAATAAACAAAAAAACCAACCCCAACCCTCCCCTCCCCCCCCCCAAGAAAACCTTTACCACTTTCGCAATCCAAGAGACTACAAGAGATTACAACATTAGACTAAACATTACACCAGTTCCCAAAGCATCTACAAAAGGCATCGAAAAGACAAGTTATTCACATAGTGAGTTTATAAATTTATGTTGCTATTTATTTTTATGCAAACTGATATACTTTTGGATATTTTGAAAACACAGCTCCAAAGCTAACTTAAGGAGAGCTTTGGCACCATTATTCTTCTGACCACCTGAAAAAGTACCATTTTAAACCATATCTGTTCACTGACAACTCAGGGACAGCAGACAGACAGAAACAACATTGTCACGGATAAAAGTGCATGTTGAAGCACTCTCGGCTTCATTGCCTTGTGCATCATCGGGTTATGGCTGCAGAACAAATTACTGCAAGATAAACTAGCATGTTAATTCATGTCTTGTTAGCTGCTCTGCTGTATGAGTGTGTTCACTTTTACCCTTCAGTGAGCACAAGCCAGCAATTTACCCTTCAGTGGGAGATGTGTAAGCTTTCACGTTAACTGAAGCTAGATCAGGTGGGAGCTGCTGATGATGCAAATTTGGAGCTTAGCTTGCCTTGCAGGAGTTTACGCATGTACCCATACCTTCAGATAAGCAGTTCATTTACATTTTGCATAAAGGTTTCTTGCGTAGCAGTTGCTACTACAAGGTGATCCAAACTACACAATCTGCAGGGCAGAAGGACAGTATTGGTAACTGAATTGTGTTCACAAATTTAAGTGGTTAGATTTTAGGCTTAGGGGTACTACATTTCACGCAAACCAACCACCTACGGTTTCAACACTGAGGATAAAAAAAAACAACATAAAACCATTTCTATCTTTCTTCTGAACTCTAGACTTCACAAATGTTATTTAGTCTGTGTTCAATTATGTAGTATCTTTTTTGTTTGCAACGGAAAAAGGATAAAAACTGATTTCAAGTCTTCAGCCAGTTTTTTAAAACCATTCAGAGTGTTTGGGATTACTTTCTGTTTTCTCTCAGAATTGAATCCTGTTTCCTATTTACTTTACCAATTTAGAAAAAGAGAAAGTCATGGGTCAAGTAAGGGCAAAGTACTCCCTGCAGTCTGCAACAAGTACAGAGTAGCCAGGGCACGGGAGGGAACACGCACACGCACACTGGTGCCATCCCGCTTTATACTACGAGTCCTCCTGCAAGCCTGAACCATCAGGAGTAACATCAATAAAATTCCTAAAGTATGCATTTCAAACAGCAGGGAAATCTAGGTTTAAGTACAATATGTTATAGGGAAGACTCTAAAATTCACAAGCCTCCATGTAAAACTAATTCAATTAACATGTTACAATCAGACTAAGTAATTAAAAAAGTCTCATTCATACCTGCATTGCCTGCTGGCCACACATAGGTGCGGTAGGAGCAGCTGCACAACTATCAGCTACGTCCTCTTTCCCCGTGAATTGCACCTAATATTGCTAATAAAGAAAGAAACAAGCCAAACAGAGCCAGAAACCCAGAGCAACAAGTTCATCCATCTCTAATATGGTTTTTGCCTGAGAAACACCAGGCATTTCTTGACATCAAAGCTTTCTGAATAAGGATGCATTTTTTCCTCATACCAGTTTTATATATCAGTTTTCCTGATACCAGTTACCTGATACTTCAGACCTAAGAGGACATGCAAATTGTCTTAATCTCATTGAAAAAAATGCGTTTGCCTAACCTACTTAACTAGGAAAACATTCCAGAAACATTCCCTGGCACAGCTGTGAAGACCTGTATCCTTAGAAAACTCTGTAGCTTTGAGTTCTTGTGCAAGTACAACCTGGACACACCTGTCCAAAGACTCATGTCTAACAGCTATCTTTTTAGCATTATCAAAACTTGAGTTTTATTACAAAATCCACAAGGGTTCACACCAGGAAACGTAAACAGCCTGCGCTTCCATATTTCAGAAGAGTATTCTGCATTGCTTTTTCCTATAAAACTCAGTTCACTGCTGACAGTTCAACATTATTGTAAATCTTGGCTGTAACCCGGACACTAGGACATCAGCAAAGACATATGCTTGTTTCAAGCCATTTTCTTGGGCCAAGATTTGGTTTTGGCAGGCTTACCTGCAGTATGAACGCAAATATAATGAAGTGGTTTAAAACATTCAGATCTGTTTTGCTTACTAATGCACAGTTTGAATCTCTACATCTACAATGATAAGGTTTCATTTATAAGAAAGAGGCAAGCTAGGAAAGCAAGTCGATTGCCACCAAGGTAAATAGTCTGCCCCTGCCTACTATGAAGCTGCCAGAATGGAGTTTTACTTCTCTGAAAAAATCCTTATTAAGCATTGCTGCTAAACAAACAGTCTCCCCTCCTCTCCCACTTACACAGTACAAAAACATGCAATGCCCTATCTCTCCAAGCCTACTGTAAAGGTTAGCCAAAACTTGCTGCAATTGCCCTGCAACAGCTTCTCTGCAATTATTCACCAGCACAAGAACACAGAGTACCCTTATCTTCTAAGGAAGAAAAGGTCACCCCATGTGTCAGGTTTTGAATGCAGAACTTTGAGCCTTTTTGTAAGTTTAGATCCCATAAAATCTAATTAAATCCAGCACTGTCACACTGAAGCAAAGGCAGGCATGTAACCATACGAGCATGCTCACTAAAACGTTAACAGTCCTGCTTACGCAATACGGTATGACTAACCACATTATTCACCACATGGCTTTCCAACCCATTTACCCTTTCATTACCCAATTAAGATCTAATAATACAATACTACAAGTATGCATTTGAAGACATCAAAATACACATGAAGGTGAAGCATGAATTCATTTGTTGAGCCAGTAAATACATTTTGGTTTTGCTGTTATTAGAGTTCAAAGTAAGGCGATTTTCCTTGTTGCAGAAAAACAAAGTGTTGGATACGTAATAAAAAGACTACCGAAACAAGAATATCAGCTGTAGAAAACTGACTTTCCAGCAGTGAAAGTAATAATTAGATCATACTTTGAAGATAGAGCAGAAACAGCAATCCTAAACTCTTTGTAAAAGAGTTAATAATAATATAAATTTCTCTGACAGCATTCTTAGAAATTGTGATGCACTGTCATCGTAAGACCTGAGGTATGTGTCATCCTCTCAAATCCATCAGTTTTCTTGCTGTCTCATACCTGAGCTAAGGTATCATGTAAGCACTCCACAGCTGTTTCCAGAGCACTTGACAATTCTGTCTGCACTACAGATGAGGGTGGAAGAAGGGGAAAAAATGTTATGACAGCAACATCTTACTGGTAAAGACCAGAGTTAAAGAAAAATTGCAGATAGCTTATGAAATATCAGGAAACGAAATAATGAACTTTACTCCAATACACCATTAACAATTGTGTGGCTAAAACATTCTGCTACTAGAAGCCCTGTCCCAAAGCTTAGGATTTACAAAATGTGCTGGACTCTTCAAACATAAATATCCCCAGACTGCAGCAATTAAATACAGCATTCAGTATTCTACAGCAGAATGTAACAGAAGTACCAGCACAGCAACCACACTCAGACTCTTAAACTGTCAGAAAAATACAAGTTTGATCATTGCAAGGCAGAAGTTATTCCTAAAGATATGCAATGCAATAAGAAATCGCTCGCCTCTCCCAAACCTGTGAAGTTCCACAAATAAAAGAAAGCAAGCCCCGTATTCTAAAGCAAATGTCCCAATTCATCAGACTCCACAGCAACTGCAAACTCTGACTAGAGTCCTATACAGTATGCTAAAATGTTTAAGTGCAGAGATATAAGGCAGTAATCCCCTTGTTTTATAGGCTCACTCTAAAAATACGCTGCAATGACTGTCAGCCACTAGTGAAAAGCAGGTCTCCTAAACACTCTACGTGATACAAAGCGAGTTGAATTATACTACCTATAACAACTGAAAATAAGCAAAAGTTTTCTAAAGAAACACTAGCTGTGCCTTGTAGAAAGCAGTTCAAGCAATTCTGCTTTGCAGCTCGTCTGCACGCATGGGAAGAATTTTAACTAACCAAGTCACGCCATTTCCAAGTGAATCATTTACATTTAGGGCAGCTAAACCTCAGACAACTAAAGACTTTTCAAACATGAACATCTCCGGTTTAAAAGGTATCTTTAGAAATGCCATTCTGAATTTAGAAAAGAAATTGGGTATTAAAGAAAGTACAAAAAGGGCTGAAACAGTGGAAGAAGATTTCCTGTAATCACCCAAATCCACAAACCAAAGCTTGAAGTTAAATATGTCAAATCTCACAAAAATAAATGCATTTTCAAAATTTAAAGAAAGTAACTTTTACAAGTAAAATAAGCATATTTTATTGGTAAATCAGTCACAAATCTAAGGTTTTTACACGAAAGCTACTTCAGTAGGACCTATAAATGTTTCATAACCAAGTAATCAGTGTTTGAATAGACAAGGAATTGTATCCAGTACGGCAAACATTTGCTGCTTAGGCACAAAAAAGGTCAACTATAAACCAATCAGTCATACCTTTGTGCTATTGACCTGATCATTACCTACTTACTGTGAGTTCAGAAACATATGACACGCACTGTATTTTTGGTTCTAGATCATAAGTGAGAGCAGAAACAGCATACAAACAAGCTACAGATCCAGAGCACGCATTTCAGGAACCAACATGCACTCTAAACCAGGTTACGGGGAGGATCCACTTTAGCAAGATTTTAAAAAAAAAAACAGAAACGTATTCATACTGAAACTTTACACAGTGCGTCATATACGATGGTCATCCTCAACACAAAAGTGAAAGCCACAGCATTTTGGTCAAATGCTCCAGCAACAGTGTTCTGCACTGGCACACAGCAGCCTTAAAAGTCCAGTCCACATGGTCCATGTTCCAAAAGAATTCGGAACAATAAACTATAAATTTGTGTCAGAGAAATCTTCAGTCAGAACGGATCGTAGAGCTGCCAAGTCTGTCGGCAAGTAGGATTCAAGTATAGAGAAAGTAGGTAACTCACACTAGGCAAATCCACAAGAATGAGGGAAGCTTAAATGCAGAACGGGGAGTTACACAGGGCTCTCCACTGGAAACAGTGATTTTTATTTTATTCATATATGTTCTCAAAAGCAAACAGTTAAGTGGCTGTTTACAGCTAATGCAAAATGTTCTGGAGGAGATTAAACTGATTTTACGGATATAAGAGGGTCTCTAAAGAAGAAATTATTCTGGGATAAAACCAGCAGAGAAAAGCACATGGAAGCAGGACAGGAGAATGACCCTAACTATAAATAACGATGAATATGAATTAATCTATTACTATTGTCTAGGAAAGATCATAAATCACATGTTTAGTCCTCTAAAAATGCAACTGTCGAATAAGCAAACAGCAGTAAAAATTATTATGAAAGGAGCAAAGAAAAAACAGTAGGATGCCACAGCATAAGACCAGATATAATTGTTGTAGCTAGTATACCCTTTCTGAATTGAAACAAAAAAATGCAGGAAGGTAACAAGGATAATGAGGACTACCTCAACAGGTTCTGTTCAAGGACAGATGAGATACAACAAAGGTCTTCACCTCAGAAAAGCAATCTGCTGGAGGGGAGAGCTACAAAAATTATAGTATCACAAGTGCTAGAAAATGAACAGGGCATGATGATTTTCCAATTCTTCTGTTGTAGAAGTTGTGGAGAAACAATGGAATTCTATAGCAGTCCAGGTTTCAAAATAAAATAGTATTTCCCTCATAACACAGAATTAACTTGCACAATTCCTTGCCCTGGGATGTTTTACAAACTAAAAATAGAAAAGGATTAAAAAAAACAAAACAAGCAAACAAAACCCCCAAATTATTTGATCAAAACTTCCAAAGGGTATTAGAAACTGTGGTGGAGGTGCAGCCTCCCGTTCAGGAAACCGCCCAGTTCAAGCTGATCAGCTGGGAAGGCTTATTTCACGTCTACCTTAACCTTCTATGCTTCTTCGGGATCCAACACTGACCGTATCAGAGAGAATTACTGTGCTACAGAGTCCTTGTTGCAAACCAGCATAACTCACAAGCTGGTCTCCCTTCACCACCAGTTCATCCGGCCAAGCCCCCGTGTGACAGCTGTCACAGCATCCCAGCAGAGTTGCTAGCACCCCGCTACACCAGCGCCGGCAAGAGCTGGCTCACCCCACGTGGTAAGGAGCTCCCTTTCCCCAGCCCACAGCAGCAGAAGTTTCTAGAGCTCAAGACATTTAAATGAAAACCAGCGCGTGAATTTGGATCTTCCAGAGAGCTCACAAGATTTGCATTCCTGTGGCAACAAGCCATGTGCGCGTTAGTCAATCTCAATTAGAAAATGAAAGTTAGCTTAACTCCTCACACATGGAGTACGTGTGAGGAAGAATTAGCTCATCCATTCACAGGATGACAGATGACTCCTCCTTCTACCATTACTGCAGTGGGCCCAACCACTTGTCACTGCTTGGCAGCTGTTACGTGGCAGTTCACTTTACTCGCTCCCATCCTCCAGCAGTTAGATAAATATAATTAAGTTCCTTTTATCTGTGCATTTTCTTCAGCTTGTTCACGGTAAATCAGCCACACTCTTGACTGCAGCCAATACAGAGGAGGAGGGCGAGTGTCACAAAAGGCATTTTTCATATGAATTTATAACTTACAAAGTGAAATTGTGAAGGCTTTGCGCCAAGCTTGTGTGAAAATGGCAGGTTTCCTACATAAAAGATACCTTTTTCTGGCTGTCAGAATATCGGAAAATCATTTGATCATCCCTCAATAAATCTAGCAACACAAAAAAGTTCACTTTCACATAAAAGATGGGCAGAATCTTCTTAGAGAACTTGCTCTGGTGTCCAGCATAGCGACTGTGGTTACCTTGTAAGAACATAAATTTTTCTTCACAGAAGAATTCTTATTTATTATATTAGGAATTAATGTTAATGTTTGTACACCTGTTTAATGCAAGTTCGGAGTTGTTCCATAACTCTTTTTCTCTTTGCAAAGAATTACCGGGAACTAACAGGATTATTTCCCAAATCTGTTTGCTTTACACACATGTAATCAAATCAGAAGTCAGAAACAAGCTATACATTCTTTTACGCACACAGGTTGCAATGTTTTCTGAATTACCACACCAGTTAAATACCTTTAAAAATATTCTGCATGCTCTCTAGAGTCTAATACAAGCCACATGTTTCATCACCCACAGAAGAACTCACAAGATGTAGGGACTATGGTGACAGATTCCTTAAACAACAGGTGTCTCAGCAGGGTACTCTGATGCAATTCCATCTTTCTGGTACAATTTTGTATATACACAACTAGTATTCCTTATGATTACATAGCACGTAAAACCTCATTTCATGCCTAACGTTTCCCATGCTTGTGAAGTGTTAAGACCCAAGCACAACTTCAGTGGCTTACTGAGTGATTTTGAAAATTATATATAGCAACATAAATAAAGAGATGTCTTTTAAAAGTATTTAACTTCATAAAATCCTGAGCTATGTAGTTTGTGGCAAAAAATTCCCCAACCCCAAGTGTCATAGAATCAGTTACCAGAACATAATATTCATGTGACAGTAGCAAGAATACATTGACTTGATGACTGTCTTACGTTTTTTTCCCCTCAGGTTCTACAATAGTACTTTAAAGGATAAAAAGAAAAATCAATCAGACTGCATCTAAGGTTTGGGGTTTTTTGGAAGAACTCCAAGTCAAGTTTTTCAGATCAGCTCTTAAACAGATGCATACTTCCCTCCCTACTTCCTATCACTTGGCATTTAAAGCCTTTTGCTTATGAGGATAGTGACGTTTGTCTTTACGGAGGCAGTAGATAGGAATTTAACTGCTATTGATAGGAAATCTCATAGGTGCTATTTTTTAAAATATTTATAGTAATCTCTCAGCCATTTCCTTTCACAGAAGTTACCAGGTTTCATTATGATCACTGAAGTTAGTAACACATTATTGCTGATCAGCAATAACATGAATCCACAATTACATGCTCAGTTAGAATTATCACATACAGCTCAAGATGTCTCTAAATCCAGGAGTCCACATCCAAACTGGTTATTTATACTCCAATTACACTCAGTGGAGAGAAAAAACAGTTCAGTTATACAAACCTACTTTAAGTATACCTAAAAATGGAAATATATTTCTCTAAATAACTCAGTAGACATCCAAACAGACGGTTTCCATCCTTTTCACCTAATACCAAATTAATAATTACAAAATTCCTCCATGATAATGAAGACTTTTTTTAAAAAAAACCAAACCAACACATTAATCGAGAAATGGAAGCAGTATGTTCAATTCTTTAACAATCCAGTAAAAATACTTGGTCTTTCCAGCACCACGAGATCTTAATTCCAGCCTGTAGACAACATTTAAACCACTTAGTCCAATATAACACACTCTAGTTTGGGGGCAGGGGGAGGGCGGAACCAAACTAATTTCATTACCTGAAACAGACTGTTCCAAACTAGTAAAACTGCTTTACCTACTAACTGCACTGCAAGCACTCACATCAGCATTTCAGCTTCTAGTGAAAATTAAATATATGGTAATTTAGCACACGAGCCAAGTCTTCGGCTTAGAATACAATGGATTCAGCCTTACTGTACCACCTTCCTCGTCATAAAAATATGGGAACTTAATTCAACTTTTTTCTGGTAGGTTTCTCTTCCCCATATTAATTCCAACTGTTAGCATACAGGTTTTATTATCTCTTTCAAGCTCAGCATAGACTTTCTGCTACAATACAGACAAGCACTACAAACAAACATGCATCAAAAGCCAGAACAAGCCTTCGCATGTATGTTTTCCTTACAAGTTGTACTCACATCTCAAAATGGATTTTAAGAGACGGTCGCAATGTGCATCCTAATACCAACAGTTTAAAATAACCTTCATGTAATAATAAACAACCTCCACTGAAATTGTCTGTAGAATCTAAAAATTAAGATCAAAAGCGTTCCCATATTCTTAGTGCAGCAAGACATAGAACACTTACTAAGAGCTACAGAAATATTGCATATTGTACTGCAATTGTGCACCTATTAACTTTATTTAAAATAAGCTGCCAGCTGAGACATGGACAAAAAGACAAAGCTGTTCATTATTCGGAAAAATTGAGCTCTTGGCTTTCTTGTTACTGTTGTTCAAATCCAGGAAGAAAGTCCAACATTAACATCACGCCAAACTACAGAGGCAAGTACAGAGAATACAGATGCCTAAAGTTGTCCTCACATTATGTTACTGGTATAGAAATTACCTCCCTCACTCCTACCATGATCTTAAGCAAAGTAGGATTCCATTTATCGTACATGGGATCACATTTCCCATCTCTTTCAGATGGTTAAACGTGTCCTGCAGCCACGTAAAGGGTCATGTTCCCCCAGAGGGAGATCAGGCTGCCCATGCGTCAGTACAGGAGCACGGGCAGGGCTGCCCACAACAGCGGCAATTCAGGAGCTCCACTGATGCCAACAGTCCTCACGAGCGCACCAGGCTGACCAAATGACCTCAGCCAGGCTGGAACTGCAAAATCCACAGATGTCTCTCACCTTGCTAAATCAGCTGTCACTCACTACAGTAAAGCAGCTACAACGATCTACTGCAACACACAGAGTTTGGTGGCAGAAACAGAGTGCCAAGAAGTACACTGCCCAGAAGTAACACATGCTGGAAAACCACACGGCTGCAGCAGCCTCATGAATCATACACAAGCTGTCATCTTCCCAACTTTAAACTGTTTGGCAAAGGAACAAGAAAAGTCAAACGGGAAACAACCAGGAAAATTGTCTTCAGTCTCACTGATTGCTCTGATGAACACGAGGCCCAATGAAGCTTCAAGCTGAGCACAGACAGAAATATCACCCGACGACCCTGAAATCCTGCACCCACGGGCAGCCTTTCTACGCTTGCAGCACAGCATGCTGCTGCCAGTCCCTCCTCAAAACCAGACACAGCACGGAGCAAGTGGCAGATCAAAGTAACCAAGTCATCACTTGCAGGAGTGGACTTTCACTCCTGGTATGAATGAGTTTGACATAGAAGCAGTATGAGCTCCATAGCCTGGGCAAGGATGAAATCCTGCTGCTGCCGCCCAGGCTGGTGGATTAAATGGTGCGCCTTGTTCTCCGTACCAAGACAGCAACACATCACCTTACTTACACAAAAGACAGCTGCTTCCTGGGGTGGCAACCGAGCTTGGAAGCAGAAGACGGCATGAAGAGGAAAGCAGTCTAAAAATGTCTGCAATGTAACAGTTGGGACCGCAGCAGAGCAGGCATGATAGGGACTTGGTACAAAGGATACTGGATATTGTGCTGCCAGTTTCACACAACCATAAAAGTCACAACTGTGTTATCTTCACCAGTGACTAGTCACAGGGTGCCACTGATTTGAGCAGCACCTTGAATAAACTCAGTTATTCTGGCAGCTGACTGGAGCGTAACTACTCCATTCATAAATCACCATTCTTAAAAAGGGAAGGCAGAGGGCACTGTTAAGTTCAGAAACCATTAAAAAATAAACCCCAGTCTATTCCTTACAGAAGGTACAGTTGTCCCTTATACAACAGGCAGCATACAGGACATTGATAATATGGGTACCACCATTCAGAATGTCATTGAAACTGTTTGGGAGACAACACTACCTTCCTTTACAGGGAATCAATTATAAGTTCCTTAATTATCCTACAGTTCATCTATGTACATTAAACTTCACCTTATTTACTGCATTCAAAGGAAGGGAATTTATGAGCAGGGGGTGCAAATAGCGAGTTGGTGCCATAGGTACTGAACGGAGATAGAAAGCCTGCCTATTCCACTCTATGAAAATCAGATCACTTAAGAAGCTGGCATAATCCCTTCTTGCTGGCAAATTCTACAAGAGTGGATCTCGACCACAACTGCTGGGGGATGAAGCATCATCTTATGCCCCTTTGAAATTACCAAAGCCACATGTTTCACTTGGCCAGAAAACATTACTGCACACGGCTGAACTTAGAAAGTCCATTCAAACTGCACCGTTGTTCTAGCAGCTTTAGCAATCTTCACCACTGGTTAACTGATGGCAAATAGTGTCTTGCAAACATACATCAACTAGCACTAACAAAACAAAGGTCTTCTATATTAGAATGGGTAGGGTCTCCCTGCGTGCATTTTCTAGCACTTGCTGGGTGCAAATACCTCACATTACTTCCTAAAGGACAGATTTCATTTCAAAGGCTGATTCTCCATCAGATGCCACTTATCTCTATTACAGTGCCATCCTTCTACTCTGCTTATGGTTTGTCCTGTATCTTCCTAGCTCAAGCTTCACTTCCTGAGATTATGTACACGACAGCATCTTACCGACAGCTTTCTGGAGCTGCACACATTGCACCAGACAGCTACCACTATTAACGGCCGTGGTCTTCTCCAGTGGCATTATTTTCTGGAAAAGGAGAGGATTCTCAGACAAGAACTGCAGAACTCCTCATCTCTCTGTAAGAGGTTTCTTTTGACATTTGCAGCAGTCCAGCTTACCACTGTAGATAAAGAGATGCTGAAAGCATTTATATAAAGCCTTCCCTTCTAAATACAAGCATTTTATCACAGTTTTCCTAGCATCGAGACTTGAGAAGCTGGATTCCTATTCAGAAAGAGCAGCATCGCAGAGGTCATACAAATTAGGAGAAAAAGCCAAGTAGCTATTATGTATGTTTCTCTGGCCAATTTAGCCTAATGACAGTAAAATTATGCAAGTGTCTACAGGCATTTGAATTACATACCTCAAAAAGTATCATTGGAAGCCACAAACCACCTTTCCTCAAATTTCACACTAAGCGTATTTAAGAGTCATGCCAAATTGATTTTTTCCAGTGGTTAGGCAAAGTTGATAAACTCACAAATACTACCCAAAAAGATCAATCACCTATGAAATAACATGTTCTTCAGTTATTTACACTCAATATTTTACATAAATAAGGCTTCTTCAACGAAATTTATCAAGCTGCAAAAGTAGTAGCATAAGAATTTGCACAGGCAGCCTAGCTCAGTCCCTCCATCTTCCCTGCTAAGGAGAGCTGAAGCATTTGAACAAGTTCAGAGTTCTTAATGAATTTTATATTCTTATCATTCCCTCACTGTCTGTGAGAAAATACTCTATAAAGAAAGAGGCCACATTTGCAAAAATCAGGTTCTCCTTTTCCACCTCTCTCTGTTGTGAAATATGAGGACTGGAAGTTGACCTCCAGCACTGTTTATACAGGGATTATATAGAAACATTTCTATAAAGTACACAGTGTCTGACTATACAAATGAACAGAACTTTCTTAGCCTTTCCAAGTCTTGAGTTTGAGCGATGCCAACACTATTAAGTGACAACAGTTTCCAGTACACTCATATACGCATTGCCTGTCCAGAGTTCCCTGTCACAAGAAGTGACTGCAGCCCATGCATCATGTCTGACAGCTACTGCGGGTTTTCGTTTTCCATGCTCAGTCCTTTTTTCCTTCCCACGCTTAGTCCTTCTATGTTCAACCTTAACTCATACCCGAGTCCTGTCTTGGTCAGTCTTGGTCACTTGCATTTTAGAAGCTTCTCAAGATTAAGCATTGCAGTCATGCTGGCTGCAAGTAGACTTAACCAGTGTTACAAGATGAAACCTCCTTAAACCCTCAATCTATAGCAGAAATAATAGGATGAAATTCAGCATACCCAGGATTCTAAACCCCAAAACTGAAAAGCAACCACAACTATAGGAATTTTAATTCCCAGGACTCAAAATATTTTAAAAATGTATTGAGTTTGTGAACCACACCAGGCCTTTCTTCTTACTCATGTAACTTCTCTCTCCCTCAAACCTTACAAAAAAAAAAAAAAAAAAAAAAGAACTAAAGATGATGGTGACAAAATAACTTCACCATGTGGAATGAAATACTTTTTGTAGCCTCTAACGTGAACCTCTACACTGTGACAGGCTGCTGTAACAATGCCAAGACAACCGAGGCTGTCTTGGATTGTCCTACAACCACACCCAGGAATGCAACGCATGCCAAAACTCAACAGTTGGTCACTGACGTAGGCGCAGGAGGAATCACAATGTGCACTGGATTAGTTTCTCACTGCTGGAATAACACATTTAGGCGGGTTTGCTATAAACATCTAGTTCTGTAGATATAGGATGAGATTGGAGCCATATGTAGGAGACCCAAACACCAATTACACACTGAGTAAAGTTGCAGCAATATAAAATTAAGGAAGAAGAGGAGATTTAGGAAGTGGCCTACTTTAAGGCATACGGCCTGCGCACTCTGAAGTCTCAAAGAACAGAGCAACTGAGAGATAAGGCTGTGGAAGAAATCAGGGGTTTGGGCTACAGACAAATTCCCCCATATATTATATACTGATGCATATGATCCTGTTACTGAATTAATCTTTTCTAGGTAAAACAAGTAAAATTTGTGTGAAAAAATGCATTAACTGGTAGCAGACTGCCCTGTAACACAAGACATAAGGATGAAGGCAACACACAAGTGTGTTTGACATACTGCTAGGCTCAGCTAAGGAGCATCAGCAGCCTCCCTGGAGGTCTGAGTTTTGTACTACAAATCCAACTCTGCAGCAAGAGGCATTTCCACGTTTTTTGTCTCAGAGAGGGGCTGTAAGACTTGCAGCTGCTCCACCTCATTCCTATCCTGCTTCTGCAGTGAAAAATCATAATATAGGTTACTAAGTTGACAATGCACTCAGACTGGCTGCATGTTTTATTAAAATGAACTATCATTCCTGAACTAGTGGTAATTTCCAGAACAATTGAGACTAATATTTAAAACTTTCAGTACTTCAAACAGCATGAGTTAAGCCTTGGACACCACTGCTGAGCAGATGAACCAATTCCGTCCTTCCTTATTACCTAATAAGGCAAAAGATCCACAAATATTTGAATGACCAGGTTAATTAACTTCACAGAACATACCTAAAATCTGCCCATGCTTAAGATCGTATTCATAAATGAACATACATATGATCTGGTCCAATTTTTCCACTTTAATTTTTTTTACTCCTTTTGTTTGTTTGTTTAATTGCTTTTGGGGGGATGTTGTTCTACTAAGAATATTTTTACTTTTCAAAATATTCTCTGTAGTTAAGCGACTTTCCTTCTACGAAGGAGTTTTGTAAATTTTGTTACTGCTAGGCCCTCTTCTGTAAGCCACCCTGGACTTATGAAACAATTAAAATCTGAAAAGATTAAAAAAAATAACAATCTTGTATTTCACAAGAGTCAAGACATCTAAAGCAAGCTTGCCATTTTTTTTCCTAAAGGGGTAAGAAGGGTGGGGATTGTGCAGAACAGGGATATTTGACATACTGATTTTCCTGATGTTGGAAAAAAGGTTAGAAAGCATTCCTAAAATATTGGATAGTCTTTAGGTTCACAGCAGGAGGCTATACTTCCTACTGGATAGTAAGATTATAATATAATATTTTACCAACATAAAACCGGTTATGTTGGTAAAATTAAAGTAGCTAAAATATGTGAAGCTCTGGGCAGAGCTCCCCTTCTCTCCAAAGCGAGACTGGAATGGACCATGGGAGTTGCAAGAGAGATGACTGAACACCTCTGTAAAAGCTAAGCATCCCAGGTTGATGAACCGAGTCCTCTGGCTCCAATTTTGAAGATATAGTTACCCGGAGATTATGGAAGCAGGCAATGTGTGTCAGTATTACTGACTATGCATTATGTTCTAGGTCTGAGGAAGAAAAAGGTAAGGAAATAAGGACTAAAACATGAGTAAAAAGACATTACTTCATCGTTAGCACAGCTATTGCTAAGTGGCACCTTACCTAGCTTTTAAGGGGGCTAATTATTGACAGGCATCGCAGAAGAAATAGATTTTGCATAGAAATCTGAATATTAATAGCATTATGGATCAGCTTATTGAGTATGATGTTTAAAACCAAATGCAAGGCTCAAAACTTCAAAGGAGAGAAACACTCAAATGTATCTACTAAATACAATGTAAAAACCCCCAGTGTTTATTTAATACATTTCAAAGGTTCAAACTGTTTCAACGTATCAGTAACTAGTAACTAGTTTTCTGAATCTATTATAAGTGGTTAAAGATTCCCACCATAAGTACAGTTAAAAATGTTATTTAAAGATCTCAATAAATTTAAAGGTTTTGGTAGAGATGAGTTCAGAGAACTTGAAAAGCACTCCTACGTGATGTTCTCAGCTACATTAGGATGCATGTTTTAAAAAGAAATCAACTTCCTGAGGATACCTCGTAATTCATTTACCATCTTTCATAGAATCTCTCAAATTTTAAAACTCGCAAAACCTTAAAGATGTGGTATTCAGTTTTTAAGAAGTGAAGGGGAAGTTCACAAGCTTAGTTCAGAGAATAAACACATTACTCAACTAGTCGAAGAAAACAGAACTGACAGAGTATGTTGTAGTACCTTATTCAATCAGAAGCGCTAACAAATACCTCCTGTAATAATTTTAATTCAGTCCACCCAGGTTTTGAAAAGAAAAGCCTCCTACGAAATGCTCGCTTTTACCTATAGAATTAAGTTGTTGGTTTCCATAGTACTTAAACTTACCATTTGAAAAAAAAAGGTCTGTTGTTTTAAGAAGTCCACCGATTACTAACCACACAGACTTGGCCAGTTACACCACACACAAATAAATCCAGATGATACATTTCTCCAAAATTCAGAGCATGAAAAGGTAAACTGCTGCAAGATAGAGCACGTAAGGCGAGAATGCAGCTGTGACCCAGGCTTCGTTGAACAGACTGCCCTGAGACACTCCCTGCAAGTTCTCTTTACCACCCACATCGCCCTGCGTTAGGTACACAGACATGACCCGCAACAGGAAGGGCCTGGACAGCCTTCCTTCTGGGTCAGGTACACCAAAACACTTCTGGGAAATTAAACAAACTGGACATGGCCTTGGGTCAAAATAAAGGCTACGTCCGAGGTACCTAACTGAGATCTGTAAGACGCTGTAGTGCACACAAAACGAAGCCATCTTCAGCTCTCTGGTTTTGCAGAGGTTCTGGTAGCACCTGCATCAGTTCTGAGACATCTGACTCCCAGGCAAACATTTTGGAAGAGACTACTACAATTGTAATACATTAGGACATCTCCATTAGAAGCAGTAGCTATATCCTGCTATAGAAACTAGTGCAGTGACTAGTTACCATGACTGCCACGTATTACATTCCACCAGAAGGGGCACTGACACTGTCTACAAAAAAATAAAAATACAATCCACTGAACCCCTTTTTTTTTTGTTCTACAGTTAATGCGGCCATAAAGTCCATCCTTTGATGACAGAGAATTGAAACTGGTGGGTTTTAGCAGGCAATAACAGTCCTCTTCTTGGGTACCACAACTTAAGCAGACCTTCAGTGACACCATGCCTTTTCTGCAAAGCCTGAGCAACTGCATCAGTGGGACAGGCCACTGCAGGTTCCTTGCTTTCCACAGGAGATCCTCATTTCCCTCTGCATCTTCAAGGAACGTGCAAGGCTTAGCCACTTCCAGCTGTGCTCCCCGATAACCTAAAAAAACTTGCAAAAACAACTGTCAAGGAGCAGGGTAACATCCAGAGCGAAACATTTGAAATTGGCTCTCATGTATAAAAACCACATAGTACATTCAGTTCTATAAATTGAATCAAGTGTTATTAGTGAATCTTGCTTTTGCCCGTGGTGTCCAAGTTTGTCATTTGATTGACAGAGCTACTTTACTCTTCAGCATATAAAAATAACTGTGCAGAAGAAAGGATCTCTAGGTGTACACTAGTAAGACAGTTACAGGCCTAGACAGCAGGAAGTTTCAGCCTATTCCAAAGGAGCATAATGCTTAATATTACTTAATATAATAGAGGCCTACAATTACAGAGTTAAGTCCCAATATACATTTTTACAAGATTATAGCTGGAAAAATTCCCCTGTCCTGAGAAGGAAAGACACCAAAAAGCAGAAGAAAGATTGAGACAGTCAGGAAGACATTTCCAGAATTTCCCACTTCAAACTTGAATTACAAAAGTCACTGGTGGTTTTTATCCCCCCTCAACTGCCCACAAATATTCAGTCAACACGGTTTACCTAGACAGTAAAGACTGGAGCAAATATCTGGACTAAGTACCTCTGGAAAAGGGGTCTGCAAATACCTACAAAGATTTTTTTTTTTTTTTAATGCCAGAAAACAAAAAACAGTATTCGGTTATAACTACCACATTGATATTGGTATATGCCAGCCTCTGCATTTTTGTCAAGTTTTCTTAAATAAACTTACTTACTCTATCATCCCAAGTACAAGCTAATGCTTGTACTAGGCACAGGAGTAGAACCCTGTATGAACCCTCTACGAGCTGTTACTGGGTTTAGAGAGATCAAGTTATAAGATGCATATGTCCTAGAAGAGTGGGAACTAATTATACCTCTGTAAATTAGAGATCACCCAGCTGCAAAGAGCCTGCTTCACCAAGGAGAGCAGAAGAGTGAGGAGTCCCAGACATCAGCTCCGTTACTGTAAGAAGTAACATACTGCTGCCATCCACTAAGATGCACCACCCTTACTAAACACACTGTTGCATGACAAAAAAGTAATACACATACCTCTTTTTCTAGATATTTTCTGTAAAATATCCCACCCTTTTCCAGTTGCATTTGCAATTATTTGATAAGAGCACTTCTCTGGATTACTACTTCTCACATTAAGGCATTAAGCAGCTACAATTCAGCAGAACAGTATAGCTATAACTGGAGAAGTGATTTTGCCTTGTAACTAAATCAAATCTAATCTTTTGAAGACAGTTTAAATTCAATACCTCGGTCTTATTTTAAGATAAAGATTCAGAGTCCAATCTTAACATTGAACAATGAATTTTTGCCAACATATGCTTTTTTTTAACTAGGAAAAGGATTTTACAGGTTCCAAATGCTAACTACCTAATCACAGAAGAGTAACACCATCATGAATTTATACCCACACACGAAAAAAAAAGGGGAAGTGCTTTCAAATAGCCTTACATGAGGTGATAAATTACATTTGGGATTTGAGAGAGTTCTCAACATTGAAAAAACAGCATAGAAAAAATGCACAAGATATACTCATCATATAGGAAAACATCAACATTTTGGAGGTTGTTTTGTTTTTACATAACCAGAGCTATTAAGATCATTATGGACCATCTACTGTACACTCCCCATCCAGTTTATTTGACCAGTTCAGTTTACTGGCTGGTACAAAAGGCTTTATCACATCTGCACCCTTTCCTGGAAGGAGGAGGCACATCTTTATCTAAACTGAGCTAAGCAGGACAAATGGGATTAGAAAGGAAACATTACTCAGCCTTACTGGTATTTTATCTCTCAAGATCTCTTAAATAGAGATCTAAAGCTTATCATGGCATCTGCTTAGCCCTATCAAAAGACTGGTAATTCACCTTGAAAAAAAGTTTGACGAGCTTCTGTGAAAATCCAACACAAGTCTAAAATGCTTTTTGCTATGGCAGGAAAGAGTATAATAAGCAAAACAAGCCCCTCTTTCAATTTATAAAGGCTGTGGAGGGGGGAAGGGAAACACCACTTTTCTCTAATATCAGTGCTTTAACATTCTGTCAATGACACGGAAAAAGTACATTAACACACCAAGTCAATCTGTAAACTGAAGAACACAGGTTGATGTAAACATCACTGGGGAATAAAACAATATATGAAATCCTTGAGGCAAAAAATGTTTCCCAAGGATTCACAAAATAGTCACTCCCATTCGGAAAGTGGAAGGGAATCCGATCAACCTGAAAAGATGCAGTTTTAATCTCAAACTGAAGTATACTGTAAAATATACATAGACGGCGATCGTGGTTGCCAAGAGGGGGTGGGGTGTGTGCCCAAAACTTGGGGCAGCAGAGGCAGTGACTCCAAGATGACACATTTATAGTACACAGAACCCACATAACCACTACCTATTCTATAATTAAACACCAAAACAAGATGCTATTATGAACACAATGTCTCTGACAACATACCACACTGAAATATCTTTTAGATAACTGAACTTGATCTAATCTGGAGTTGGTATTTCCTGGCCAATGATGACTAACTCTTCTAAACCATCATTAAGTATCAGGAAATACCCACCCCCAACATCAATTACTATTTAAACATATACGAAAGCGTTATGCTTTGAACAAATTCACTCATAGCGAAATATCCCATAGGCAAATATGAGGAAAAACTAAAAACCTTCCACCAGACTTCAGATAACCAAAGTACAAAATCAAGTCCTAATATTAATAGCAAAATGTAAATTAGGCCCAGACTTCCAGCTCACTTAACTTGTAAAGTTTCAATGCAGAATAGTTCTGGGCTCTTACACAGTCTTATCTCACTCCCTTCATCCACACACAAAAATGCTTCCTGAATTAAATCAATCCAAATTACTACTATGCTTGGGATTATGGGTTAAAGAAGAGCTTGGACTAGCACTGTATGCATTTTGTACACAGAGGACAAAGGTCTTAAGAGAGCCCCACGCCACTCCTCTGTGCCGTTCTGCTGTGTCACAGCTTCCTAGGTGAATGGCCCCACTGCCCCAACCAATTTCAATCCCCAGCAATCCACGCAAAGAAGAGAGACAGACAAAAGTGCCTCTCTGCAAACTCCGGCCTCAATGAGAATTCATGCCTTTTCTTCTCCATTTTCCATTCCATTAAAAATAGCAGAGAAAAGAAAGCACTTCTCAGCTGGGAGGAAAAAAAAAAACAAACACAAACAAACAAACCAAACAAACAAACAAAAAAAGAACCCACCACAACCCACGGTATCAATCCAGTAAGTGAAAGGCAACATCACATTTATATTCAGGAAGGCTCAGGAGTGGACAATTGTCCTCTTCATTTCTGTAGAAACCAAAATTAAAGACTCACAGTAGGAAAGTCACAGCTATAATCCCCTCTTCCCCATCTCCCTGAAGGTACTATTAGAAAGTTTTCATCACAGTAGTCAACACACCACTATGTTGTGAATATTAAATCCAATCCAAAGAGCCTGCACACCCTGCCTCCCATGATTTCCTCTCCTATCCTCTTCCCATCTTTTTTTTTTTTTTCTCCTTTAAAGGGAAAGTTGCTGTACAGCTGCCACAAGCACACCAAACATGTCTAGCTTACTTAAAATTACAAAATAATTATAAACCCTGATGAAATTGCTGGGTGCTATTAATTACTGTATGATTTTTCTATTAGAATTCTACATATTTTGCTTAGGTTGGCATGTGGCTTTCTGCAAGTCAGCCACTTCTTAATTAAATCCTAAATTCCTAGCAAGTATCAGTACTTAAACCTTCTACCTTGAAGCAAGACTACAGCTTTGCATCAAAAATGATTTTGTTTCAAAGTACATTCTGGTCAGTAGAGTTTACTGCCTGAATAGAGCAACTCCTCTTCTTTTTTTTTCTTTAAAAAAACAAAACAGAACAAAACAAAAAACACAACATGAAAAACCAAACCTGTTATGAAAATTGATACTCATTCCCAACCCTCCCAAAAGAGCTAACCAGTTATCAAACCATTGCAATTAGATCTTCTGGCAGCAAATTTAGTTGTAATCAGAGATCAGATTTACATTCCGATCTTAGGAAAAAAGCCAACACCACCACAGCACAACACACACACAACCCTTCATAATTTCATTTTAATTTACAAAGACAGCTCCTTTGCACTCATCTGAAAGCGTGTTATATAAGTCATCAGTAAAAGAAGAACACTTTCAGGACAGGTTTTCAAGACCGGCACCCCCATAAGCAGAATGCTACACCCGGGGAAACACATTAAGCTGCTGGTTCAGAATTTAGTGTACAGGCCAGTGAGCAAACAAATCTGATCTTCATTAGCTGGCGTGATACCTCCTGCATTCCTTGCATCAAGTAGTTCTTGAAATGTTACATCCATGCCACTGAAATTAAACTAGTGACACTCCTTCAAATTGGGAAACCTACATAATGAGGAGCAGTAATCCATCTAATCCAGAAGCAGCACTCACCAACTCACAGCCCCATAAGGACAGAAGGGAGGTGCTCCATAGAAGAAAGTTCACAAGGAGACTTCCAGCAGAAACCACAGCTTTAAAAACAAACCAGAAAAATCTCCACCAATCCATCCCTCTAATTCTACTATAAAGTTGTTTACTAGTCAGTCTATATAGATGCGAAGGATATAAACTAATAGTCATGACTGGGGGGCAGGACACGACACAGACAGAGGGACACAAACATCAAACAAAAAACACCAAAAAAAATTGCCCTCAACATTTATCTTTAAAAAAGCTGTGTCACATGGAGTAAAACAACCTGCTAAACTATATCGACAAAACAAGGGTAGAGTTGTAAACTGATTAGTACAAAGGTCTTTAAGAAATTGAGCTTTCATAAATTACAGTTTTGCACACACTCCAGTTTACAACATGGACTTTGTAAAGATTTGAGACTTTCGTAGTGACGTGTTTCTGAGTACACAACAATATGAGGAAGTGTTGTAGCTGATACCCCTCTTCTCTGCAGACAATCACATATCAAAGGTGCATCATTGTTTAAAATGGCTTCAGTTCTTAGGGATGAAGATCTATTCCCTGTCCTGCCTTGACCTCAAGGGAGGGACACACTGTCCTCCAAAACATCCTGTCAGGAAAGCAGTAACAAGCGTGCAAATTTGGAGATTAGGATAATAAATACAGTTTTGCTAGTTACTTATTTTGGCTTCCAAAAAATTATCTAAGAACACGGAGGCTTTTCTAACCAAGTGTCATGGTTTAACCCCAGCCAGCAACTAGGACTACACAGCCATGCACTCACTCCCCCCCTGCCCCCCCCAGTAGGACAGGGAAAAGAGGGAGAAAAAGGAAAAAAAGAAAAAAAGAAAAAAAAAACCCTCGGGGTTTGAAATAAACACAGTTTAATACAACAGTAATGGAACAGAAAATAATAATAATGGTAAAGGAATCTAAAAAAAAACCCAAACCCAACAGCGATGCAATACAATTGCTCACCACCCGATGATCAATTGCCCAGCCCATCCAGAGCAGTAATCACAGATTCCTGGCCCCCAGCCAGCCCCCATTTATATACTGAGCATGACATCTATGGTATGGAATATTCCTTTGGCCAGCTTGTCCTGTCTGCGCTCTCTCTCAGTTTCCATGGGAAACTGAAAAAGTCCTTGGCTTAATATAAGCATTACTTAGCAACAACTAAAACAATAAGTGTTATCAACATTATTCTCATACTAAATCCAAAACATAGCCCCTATTAGGAAGAAAATTAACTCTATCCCAGCTGAACTCAGGACACCAAGTCTTGTCCAGTTCAGAAATCCTGGTGAATGTGTCCACTTCTGCAGCTGCAGGGAACTAGGAACAATATATTTGTTAAGCTCTGTATGTGGGGATCTTGTATGAATCATAGAATGGTTTAGGTTGGAAAGGACCTTGAAGATCATCGAGTTCCAACCCTCCTGCCATAGCCAGGGACACCTCCCACTAGACCAGGTTGCCCAAGGCCCCATCCAGCCTGGCCTGGAACACCTCCAGGGATGGGGCCTCAACAACTTCTCTGGGCAACCTGTTCCAGTGCCTTACCACCCTCAAAGTGAAAAATGTCTTCCTAATGTTCAATCTGAACCTGCCCTCTTCCAGTTTAAAGCCATTCCCCCTCGTCGTATTGCTAGATGCCCTTGTAAAAAGTCCTTCCTCAGCTCCCCTGCAGGCTCCCTTTAGGTACTGGAAGGCCGCAATAAGACCTCCCCAGAGCCTTCTCTTCTCCAGGCTGAACAGCCCCAACTCTTTCAGCCTCTCCTCATAGTAGTGGTGCTCCAGCCCTTGGATCATCCTCATGCCTCTCCTCTGGACACGCTCCAGCAGGTCCATGTCCTTCTTATGTTGGGGACTCCAGAGCTAGATGCAGTACTCCAGGTGGGGTCTCACGAGAGTGGAGTAGAGGGGCAAAATCACCTCCTTTGACCTGCTTTCATTCAAGAAAGCTTTCATTTGTTATATCCATTCTGTTCTGAAGTTACATGTTTCCTGAAATTGGTTTAGCAGAACAAAATATTTATTTGCTATTTCTTCCAATATAGAGATTTGGAATTTATCAGAATATAGTCCAGGTCTGTTCACTAAGGAAACTGTGTTCATCTGTTTAGGAAAGATGGGATGTTTATTGCTTTTGTGGCTTTTTTCTGTGTTTCCTTTGTTAGGACTACAACCCCAAACCTGTGAGGAGATGCCCACGACACAGGGAACAAGGCCAACAAGTATTTTGATCAGGCTCATTTTCTCTGTTTCTTAGTACTGGCACCAAGTCCTTATAGTACAAGCTGTTTAGGTCAATAATAAATTGCAGGGCTCCTAAATGAACTGGCAATATTTTACCAATTTCCCTCCTAAGTAAAATTACTGCTTTACTGGTCAGAAAGTCTTATTTTCTCAAGTACACAATTAACAAAAAGATTGGCCCAGACTACTTGAATGGCTACTTCAAATGTAGTTTTATTAATAGAATTTTATATTTAGTTACCATTTCTCCCCAAGATGGAGCACTGGTATCTGCATTTTTCTTGACGTTTACAGAAATTGAGAGCATTGAGCAAATAAGCAACACTTCAATCTTTTTTTTAGTAAAACGTCTAGCAAAAACTACATAAAAGCTTCATTCTGTGAGGTTTGGTTTAGTGCTATAAACCCTTAAAAATGTCTACTGGAGTAAGACAGTTGGACCAGCTTGCCCTCATATTTAGTTCAATTACAAGTGTCAGCAATCAGTTTGCACTTCTAGATATTTGCATTTGAAACTGAGATGGGGAAGAAAAAAAGATGGCAGATGAGATCTCAAACAGTTAATATCTTTCCAGTTCAAGCTCTTAATACATTTGATAAAAAGCAATGCCTCAGTTTTTAACATCAGATTAAAATAACAGCTAAGATTTTTTTGAGGGACAGAATGTTATTTTACCAAACAGCAAAGAAAATTGTGCAAGCAACAGACAGCAAAACACAAAGCCAAGTCGCAGAGTCAAATCTGAGCTTGCATATATTAAATCCTAGTTCAAACAGTGAAGCACACTTACATACTGTACTTTTTACACAATGACAAAGCAAATCACATCATTCAGACTGAATAAACCAGATGTCAAGATTTAAAAATTCCATTTACATTCCGCATAATATATAGACACCCTTTCCTACAGGGCAAAGCAAGACTGAGACCTCTGTTTTTCAGGAACTAAAAGTAATGCTAAATTCACAAATGCTATTTTAAATAGCGATAAAATATGTTAGTAGGTGAAAAGATTCATAAACAAAAGTTTTTAGAAAGCACAGCTATATTATGAGCTGCAACTTGGGCTTTGTACAAACTTGCAGCAAAAAAAATTTCACGTCTTCAAAGAGTTGTTACAAAACTGTTTTGATTTCACTGTATTTTTAGGGTTCAGCTTAAATTGCACTGAGCAAGATCTAAGTGCAAAAGTTAGTCCTTGAGGTCCAATTTCAGACTGAGAAAAGTTTATCAAAAAACCTTGGCTGAATTTTTATAGCCTCCTGGACTGCTTACCTGTTTGTAATGCTATGGTTCACATATTACACTGTGCCATAATTGCTTCCATTTTAAATGAGAAACCACCTCTGTTAAAACACTTCACTGTATTACCACTTCAGAGTCTTTAGCAAACTACATAGCGTCCCTCTACTGCACATATTGGGAAGCTGACTGACTACCATCCCTTTAAAAAGAAAATCAACCCCATTTAATTCCTGCTTGGATCTAGACATCTGGAATCAAGTATATACATGAGGAAGAACCACACAGCTGCAACAGTATAAATATTTTTCTTATCAATTCCTTTCCAACAGCATCTCAAAATTCTAAGATCAATTTCATAGACAAGAAATAAAACTAAGGTCACACAGGCAGACAGGCTTCTAGAATTTGGGTACCCACACTTGGGGTAAATGAAAGGTATTCCAGGGCCAACATACAGTCTCATCTTGGATCAAATTTTCCAGATTCCGTTTCCTATGAACTTCTGGGGTGGAGCTGATGCCTCCTTAAATTGGCATAATGATTATCACTGATTTTATCATAAGAACTTCTGGCATCCACTTCAAATAACAATCCAGCAGACAACACACATTCCAGCTTGCATTATTAGGATTAAAACAGGAACCTCTTTCCATTGGCATTTTCCTTCCAACAAGGATTATCTAAGCAATTGCCAAACTGATTGCAATTGATTGCAGTATGATGATGCATAGGCACTTAGGTACATTTGTCAACAGAAAATGCTGCAGCAAATTTAAGTCTTCGCAAATTTGATTTATAAATAAGCTTGAAAACACCCCATTAAAAGTGGTTATAAAACAGTACCTTTGAATCCATAGAGCATATCACCTTCCTCGACCTGCTGGCCATGCTTCTGCAACAAAAGATTCTGCCCCTCTACTCCAAACTCGTGAGACCAAACCTGGAATATTGTATCCAGCTCTGGAGCCCTCAACATAAGAGGACATAGAACTTTTGGAGCGAGTCCAGAGGAGGGCCACAAAGATGATCAGAGGGCTGGAGCACCTCTCCTTTGAAGGCAGAGTTGGGGTTGTTCAGCCTGGAGAAGAGAAGACTCTGGGGAGACCTTATAGCAGCTTTCCAGTATCTGAAGGGGGACTACAAGAAAGCTGGAGAGGGACTTTTTACAAGGACACGTAGTGATAGTACGAGGGCGAATGGCTTCAAACTGGAAGAGAGTAGCTTTAGAATAGATATTGGGAAGACATTTTTCCCTTTGAGGGTGGTGAGGCACTGGAACAGGTTGCCCAGAGAAGCTGTTGATGCCCCATCCCTGAAAGCGTTCAAGGCCAGGCTGGATGCTTTGAGCAACCTGGTCTAGTGGGAGGTGTCCCTGCCCATGGCAGAGGGATTGGAACTCAATGATCTTCAAGGTCCTTTCCAACCTAAACCATTCTATGATTCTATGATATAGAACTGTTTCTAGATTTAGTATGCTAGGAGAGATTATTTTTTTTTGCTAAACCTCCAGCCAACCAGCCTGCCTTCTGCCTTGTCATACAAACTCATGATACTTGTGCAACTTCATTATCTAAATGAATACATGTGGACATCTATCAGTGACGCACTAATAAAATCCACTCTTAGCTGTGCCAAATCTGCCAAGCCAAGGTAAGTAACCGATAACCACAGAAGCCCATGAAGGTGGTGCGTGTATAGGTGAACATCTGCATCAAGTATTAGTGACACCAAGTTAAATTTTTTCTTTGCATAATCACATTAATCAAGCTACATTTTTTTTTATTTTGGCTTAACTATGTTGATGAGCATCTCTACTCCAGAGACTACCTATAATTTAAAAGCTTGTGATGGCTTTTTCAGTCATACACCACCACTCATGAAAGAACAAAGCCACAGAAGGATGTCACAGTCTCAGACCATGATAAAGATGTACTACAACAGACCAGCACAAAACCCTAAGTAACAGAAAATGATACATTGGGCTTTTTAGCAGAAAAGAGCATCATTTGTAGCATATAACTACTCCAAGTTTTTCTCCTGAAGCTTGTGAACTATTACCTGCTTCTAAGATTGGGCACAGCACTGATGCTACAAAACTATTGCTTTTTGCTCCTTCAAGCAGATGTAGTCACATTAGACTTTTGCTTTATAAGGTTTATGAAAACCTTCCAGAGTTCACACGACCCCTACTTACTGTGCGTTTGGGCATGACAATCAATCCAGGTCATCATCCTCAAGTCTTTCTTTTGGACTCCAATTTCTTGAATAAAATACTTTACATAGCAACATCTAACATGCTTAACATACATCCCAACAGTTCTATTAAAGCTATTTTGGTTACCCATAAACACAGACAACTTAAGGAGTCTGTTCCTAGCGCTCCTCTTAGCCTTCATACTCAAAGGCTTTGTCTCTTCACAATCCACTTTTTGTGCGATCATTAAACCAGCTAAAACATTTCCAAAGATGAGAACTGCAAACCAAGACTATATGAACATCTGAAATCACGAAAAAGATGTGCTTAAGCAAATAATAATGTAAAGTGGCAACACTAGTTCTGAAGATTAAAGACAGCTGGACAATATGTTGCATTTTCACAAAGAAATAACTTGCAAACTGCATGCAACTTGTGGCATCAGGGCTGACCGCACCAACCATAGACTGCGGGTTCAGCAACACAGGGCTAGACACCAGCAACCCAAGGTAACCAAGAGGTAATAGGCACAAACTTGAACATAGGAAGTTTCACCTTAACATGAGGAGGAATTTCTTTACTTTGAGGGTGGCAGAGCACTGGAACAGGCTGCCCAGAGAGGTTGTGGAGTCTCCCACTCTGGAGACATTCAAAACCCGCCTGGATGCTGTCTTGTGCAACCTGATGTAGGTGACCCTGCTCAGGCAGGGGGGTTGGACTAGATCTCCAGAGGTCCCTTCCAACCCTAACCATTCTGTGATTCTGTGACTCTGTAACCCTGTAAGTTTTCAAGGGGCAAATCATTACATAAGCTGTGATTAAAACCACTTGCACATTCCTTGCTTCATTGAACTCCGACATCAAGTAACATTTAAATAATGGCCCAGAGCTGTGAAAATCACCTCCTTGACACTTCAAGTACCCTTAAAATAAATGTTTTAGTTTTGTTATCACATTCTTCTCTAGGACTTCGATAGTTCTCTCCAGTTTTGCATATTTTCAGTCTAATCACCACGCTTAATGGCAGTATGCTGCCCAAGCCCAAGTACAAGCAGTCTGCTAACAGCTGGCAATGGTACGAACAGTGAAGTACAGGGATGATGGTGCTGGATTGCAGTCACCCTTCTAGCAAATTTGCTCGTTGGACCTTTTTGAATAGGAGATTCCTGTCAGCCCATTTCTTCAGCCTGTCAAGGTACCTCTGAATGGCAGCACAACCATCCGTTGTGTCATCCACTGCTCCCAATTTTGTATCATACGCAAACTTGCTGAGGGTGCACTCTGTGCCATCATACAGGTGATTAATGAAGATGTTAAACAGCCCAAGCCCTACTATCAACACGTAGGGTACACCGCTAGTAACTGGCATCCAGACAGAACTTTGTGCTACCGCTCACAACCCTTTGAGCCCAGCATTTCAGCCAGTTTGCAATATCCACCTCACTATCTACTTATCTAGCCTCTACGTCATCAGCTAGATTGTCAGTGAGGGTGTTAAGGGAGAAAATGCCAAAAGCACTGGTAAAGTCAAACAATATCAACTGCTCTTCTCTCATCCACCAACCTAGTCATTTTGTCACAGAAGGCTCACAGGTTGGTCAAGCATGATTTCCCCTTCATAAATTCATGATGACTATTGCTAATTACCTTCTTGTTCTTTATATGTTTGGAAATGGCTTCACAGGAGAATTTGTTCCATGATCTTCCCAGAGATCAAGGTAAGGCTGATCAGTCTGTAAACCCCAGACTCTCATGTCCTTCTTGGAGGCAAGAGTGACATTTGCTCTCTTCCAGTCCTCCACAATCATCTTATATTGTCACAATCTTTCAAAAATAATTGAGTGGCTTTGCTATGACATCAGCTTCCTCAACACTCATAGGTGCATTCTGTCAGGTTGCACAGACTTCCTTATAGCAAATTTGTTTAAATGTTCCCTTACTTGGTCCTTCCCTACCAAGGCTAAGTCTACATTGCTCCAGACTTTCCCGCTAGTCTCCAAGGCCTGGGACTCCAGAAGGCAAATCTTACCAATAAAGACCAAGGAAAAAAAGGCATCAAGTACCTCAACTTTTCCCATGTTTTCCCTAGTCTTCCTTTGGCTGGCTATATATTTGCAGAAGCCTTTCTTGTTCCTAAACACTCACCTGAAAATTGAGGTCCAAAGCCACTCCCAGTCATACCTTTTCTACATTCCATTACTGTCATTCCTCACACACACACACAAGCATGAGTTAAGTTCAGATTCAAAAAAAGTACAAAATAAGGGAAAAGACACTTCTTGAAAAACTTCTCATTGGCTGTATTCTAACTTAACCATCTTAATACAATACAAGCAAATCAAGGAAACCTTAACCAGCTGGTTAGACTTAGCTCCCTGCTTAACCTTACAACACAAGTATCATGCTAATGATGGCTAAGTTTGCCCCTACAGTCAAAAATAGCGAGCCTGATTGACAGATGTGATATGCACTGGAATGAACGTGATTAGGTAGCGAGACAGCTGTCTCCTCAACAGTAGCACAGCTTCCCTGTTTATAACCATGATGAAAGTAAATTGTTACTTTCAGGAAACTGAAATGATGCATCCCTGTGGTTATGTATTCCGGTGTTTTAGAACATACAGCTCTTTCATCTTATGTATCAACCCATACCTTACAGCCTGCCCTGCATTTCTAGGGCACGGCATTGTCATACATATGTCAAGAGGTGAAGTGTTAGAACAAATAATTTAAACAACTCACTAGGTCTGGATAGTATGGATTAAAGAGCTCTGTACAGAGCAAATGACTGAGATACTAATGTGCACATACTGAAGCCAGCTTTTATGCCACAGGATAGTAAATGTTGCACTCACATTTAAAGGGTGCTAGGAGCAGGTCTGAGAATTACTTACAAACCACGCTTTAGGGTGATAAGCTGGTTTAAACAAAGCGTCCCAAACAAACAGCAGCAGCAAAAGCTCCAGAGAAGCACAGAATAGCTGATATTAACGCTTGACATTTGTCAAGACAGATGAAAATGAGATCATCTTTACACATATAAACAACAATGTATTCCCAAACTTTAGCCTGTCAAAATAATAAATTATTTCAAGCCTTATAAGTGGGACAAACAAAACCCAATTTTGTAGAAATCCATATATACTTTAGTTGTCCATCAGAATTCTCATCAACTATATTTAGCTGAGTTGTTTAAAGATGAAAAACGTATTTGGATTTTCAGAAAGCATCTGACAGAGCCTGATAAGAAGTGCCACATATCAGAAACTAATTCCCAGGGTAACAAAACGTGGTTATAGGACTCCACATCAGCATCTTCCCTCCCTCAAGCTTCCAAGTGATCCACCTACACATGTGTGTACATGGCTTTCACCAATTAATACAACTTGAATGTTCCTTTCCTACCACTCCTCTTCCTCCTATACATAGGTATACATTGCGCCACGCTGTTGCTGTTCTCAGACGACTCTCTCCAGCTGAAGGCATCCCACCCATTCTGCCACTGTGTGACATAAAGGCAACTGTTAAAAGGCACAAAGAGTCTGAACAACTGCAGAAACAGCAACAAAAAAAAAAAAAAAAAAGAGAAAAACAACAGTACATTCTTAACCAGTTCCCTACAAATCAGTGACTCCCAAACTGATTTAACAGGTTCACCAAAAAAGCCTTTGAACAAAACTTTAATTAAGTCTATTCCAAAACAAGCACCCATTTTGTCTCAGTGCTCTAGGTAAAACTCCAGTGTATTTACAAGTATAATCAGTTCAGCACAGTCCTCCCTCTTTCCAACATAAGTACTGCTATTTTTGTTTGACCCCAAACCACACTAAAACTCAGCCAGCACACAGCTGTTTCATCTGCTAATTTCCACAACCAGATCAACAAGAGCAGAATGGCAGCTGAAGAAATGTCGGGAGTGGTACCTTCCGAAACAAGCCAGTGAGGTTATTTGGTGTCTAAGTGTGGTAGTGAGCACAAAGATCTGCCTGAGCAAGTATTTTTACTAGTGAAAATGCATCATACCTGTACAAATCAATATTTTTTTTAATCCATCAGATTCAAAACTCCATGGAACAGGTACAAAAACAAACAAGTAAAGAAGAAAAATAAGGTTCTATGGAAATTAGTATTAAACAATACAATTGTATTCATGTACTAGTTACCATTAAATTCCATGCATTCAAAAAGCAAAATTGTATTAATTCTCAATACAAGAAGTGAAAATCCCAGTATTAACAAGAGACCTACGACACCTCTAGCCTCCCTGAAGGCCAGCACACCCAAACCCGTGTCCATATCAACACAATTCTGACCAAGTATTTGAAAGCCTGGCTTGAAACACTGCCACAGGTCACACCACTCAGCGTTTCTCATGTCTGAAGTGTCATCCAAGCATGGAAAGCAGAGACTGTTTTGTACCTCTACAAGTTCTTTCTGCGCACATCCAACGAAAAAGTGTGACTAACTTACAAGAAGCATTTTTATTAAGAGATTCTAAAACTATTATTTTTATCCTGAAACTGGTACCATTCAGTAATTGGCAGATACGTAGCTCTATTAGAGTTGCATTATTTATTTTTTTAGCAAAACATGCATTCAGAAAAAAACTTCAGCACAGCAAACCAGAAAGTTCTTACTGGTGAGCCACAGGTCAGGCAGGGCTCAGACAACTCCACCTAGTCCTTTACTACTTTGACTTCTAAAGAAATGAAATTTAGTTTACAAAACTGAGAAACCTAGATTAACTAGTATAAATTATCATTTCCATGCTGTGAACCATTTCGTAGTTATTCTTCTCTTTTCCAAAGAAACTTTCTGTGTTTGTTACCAGATCTCACCCTATTTATGGCCACTGCTAACAATCAGCAGCCAAAACAAAATTTGTTGCACAACAGATCTGTTTATGCTACATGCATCTGGAAGAAAAGAAAAAAAAAAGTAGTACAGGGAATGGTTTTCCTGCTACCTGTTTTTAATTACAATATGCCCCAAACTCAAAATTGAACTCAACAGCTGAAGACCCTAGCAATAGTTTCTTATTCTATCTTATAGATTTCACTATATAAAAGGAGAGGAAACATATCCTTAATAATGAGTTTCTCTCTAGAGCTAGAAGTATCACAGGTCAGTCTTCAATATGAAAGCCAGCAACAAGCTCATCACAGCTTTCCTGAGCACCAACTGGGAGCGCTAATAGTGAGCTCTGCTGGGCCAAATTTCTCAAATGACTTGCTTAAGGACATTCTCTTTTCAGAAATACCAAGATGATCACGACAATGCTACTAAATATTACAATTTAAGTTCCCACCAGGTCATTTGTCTGCATTAAACTGCACATAAGCGTACTGTGACTTCTATACACAACTGATGAGAAAACATTCATAAAGAGGAAAAAACAAAATAAAAGGTCGTCAGGTGCTGAATAATGGAATTTTCTGCTAGCTTTCCCAAAGCATATTGCTGGTTTCATTAGAGTCTAACAGTTTGAAATTTCAAGATCAATATAAGCAGCACAGGAAAACTTAAAACACCACCCCCCCAAAATACTAGATGAAAAATGAAACAAAGAAACTACAACCCAAATACACGTATTTTGTATTTTGCTGCTTACCACTGAACAAGAAAAACTGGTTTGCCCACATGGACAAAAGAAAAGTATTACTCACACAACTAATGTTTCCCTACCTCAACTTTCCTAAAATGAACATGCTGTTTAGTCTATTCTTGAGGAAAACCCAATGACAGTACAGATTAAAGTATTTCAAGTGGTCTATAGTTTCCCTTTCTGAATATGCAAAGGGCAGAAAATGGCAACAGTGTTCAGCCAGCGCACGCATTAAGACGAGGAATGAGACAGGAAAGCCATAATGCCAGCATATCACTACGGATTTGAACTTAACACAGCTGAAAAGTTTGTGTGATAGCTGAATCTTTGAAAACCTTTGATCTCACCAACAGCTTTGAGAATAACAATAGCCATCAAGATGCAACACTTCAATAAAGCTGAACCCCACCTTCTTAAGCATCTCTGCACTTTCATGACAATCTCCTAGAGAAGATGATATTTAGATACTTCCACCCCCTCACTTTTTTTTTTTTAAGTATCTGCCATCACTCAAAGCTCTGTCTGGAAGTAGCCAGATGTCTTCCATTACCAAATCATTAGCTATTCTGCTTTTTCAGAAATTTTGTAACTCAGGATAATAGTTATAACTGTAAAGACATTACAGATGGGAATTTCCAGTGACTAAGAGCACAGTGACAGCCAGAAACCTTGCTCCAAGAAGATATATACAATCTATGGAAATAGAGATTTTTTAAATACATCTTTTTTATAAAACAAGCACCTAGTTTACTCAGTTTGAAATTGTTTCTAAGATCCAATGCTACTGTGTACACACAAACCCAAGACCCTCAGGATAATGTTAGAGAATGTTTTTCTATCCTCCCTTAAGACCACAGCAACTTATAAAACTTGAGAACCTGCAACATTCAGAAAAGAACAGGCCACGTCTCCATTTTTCATATAGAACATTTTCCATTTTCTCCTAACGAGGCTTAGACCTACTTTCTGGTCTTGGTATTGTATAAAATTTGAAGAGGACATAACAAGGAAAATTAGTATTACTATTTTAAATATCCAAGTATTACTATTTTTAATTATCCAAATATTACCATTTTTAGATATCCTTTGCTATGAAAACTCAGCTTCCCCCCCCCTTTTTCAATTTCTCTCATCTCATCTCAGGGACATAATTCTTCAGCCTTAGATGTAAAACATCATAGGGAAATATCTTTAAAAGTAAAATATTACAAGCGTTTTAAAAAACACTTGCTAGCTTAAATGTTAGTCGTAAACTACTTTAATATCCATTTAAAGGAGAACTTTACTTTTTACAGACTTTTTTTTATTGCAATAAATTAAATAAATAAAAAGCAGCCTGGAGATGAATCAAGATTTTTAATTTATCTGTGTCTATATATAAACAGAGGGAGAGGGGAAGAGTTACTATCTGTTTGTTTTAGAAACAACCCCACACGTAGCATTCCAAGGCTGTTCATAAAAGATCTTCTGTGCATGGAGCCACCTATGAACCTTGCTAACAGGGTTTTGCATACGACAGGAATCTTCCATAGTATCAGCTCATGGCACATAGCTATTTTCAGCTACATTGCACGGGGCATCCAATAGGTTTGATGATGAAAATTTAAGTTCTTCCCACACTAACAAATTATAGGTTCCGTTTTTCTTCCACACAAACTCATCCAATAGAGACTAAGACTTCTGAGTAAAACCACGCACCAAGTTCATATTTGCTAAAAATAGAGCACGACAGTATTTTGCATCATACTACTACACTTCTTGTGTTGATATGAGAAGTGTTGGGTTTTTCTTATATTTAACTCACTGTCGTCTTTCACAATAGCCTTCTCTCAATGGAGAAAAGATGATACACAAACACACATGGAGCAGGCAGAATTAACTTACGCAGTAGATGCTTCTCAGCTCTGCTAGGTATTAGTTACAGAAGTCTGGGCAGTTAATTTCCTAATGCCTGATTCTCTACAGTTTAACTATATTTGGTTTTATTTAAATAAGAAAACAGAGCTTTTTAATTTTGTGTATTTCTGTAGTCTGAATTTATGGTAACGATTTAGCTTTACGTCAAATCCAAACTCAAGTTACAGTTTCAGAGGTCTTTATGCGTACTTCATTTCTCTCTTCAAAAAGCAGATGGAGAAAGACAAAAGCCCTTGAGTGGGAGGAAGCAACAGAGAAAGGCAGGAATGTACCAGCTTGCCAAAAATGTGCCACAGCCTCTACAATACAATGTTAATAATTCTGCCTAATGCAAATGCAATAAAGGTCAGCATTTTATATCCAGATTCAATCCCTTTTCCTATTACTGGACAAAAAACACTATAGACTTTTTTTTTTTATAATGACTCATTTTACTATTCCTTGAAATTGAAGGGTGCCATCTGAGGTTTCTAACAACATTTTTCATAAACTACTTTCAGATGTATGGAACGAAAGATTATTTTAAGGACTCTGGTTTGCTGCTTCTGGCTTTATTTCCACAAGTTTGGACAGCATTTTGCATTAAAAAAAGCAGTGAAATACAATAGGTTTTTCAACATCTTCAGAAAAATGAGCGTAATGCAATACTAAACTCCATCTTCCTGAGAGCCACTTTAGAGAAGTTCACCTAAACAACTTAAAATAGACTAATTTGAAGCATATCCTGTGCACTATTTGAAGTACATATAAATTAGTTCATATCTGTTAGAGAGGAAAGGACAGGTTTTGACTTGCATAGTTCAGCCATAACCACACTGTATAAATATTTCATTTTACATCCTTCTTTTCTACTATAAGTCCTATTACATTCATAAAATAAAATACTTTTAGAAGGAACACTGCACAGATTCTAATGCTTGCTTCACATCCTGGGAGCTCTTGCAATGGCCATACTACCTATTCAGCAAATCAAGGAAGGGCTTCTAAGCTCACTTGCAACACATGGCTTCTTACATTACTAATTTGAGAATTAATCAGATCATATAGTAATACAGTAACAAAATCTTTCTCTTCCCTCTACTCAGAAGTCTTCAATCCTCCATAATACAACTATTTCACAAATAAAGAATAAAGTGCAATTTCACTATTTCTCTCACAAACTCCGAGCTTCTGTCACAACAATCACCATAATCACAAACTAATCTCTATTATCGTGATTTCAGAGAGGTAAATAAAGGCACATAAACCCCACAAAATGTGGCTGCATAATCTTAAATTGAAGTGGGTTAAATGTTTACCTTTGTGATCAAGTAATTGTATTAACAGGTAAATAGAAGCACACCAAGGAAATGAAAGGAAGTGCTTCTATTTGTGTCCAGCAGAGATTAGCGTTAGGCTTAATACTGCTTGTATTGTACTTACGCCTACAACGAAGAATATTTAACAGTAAAATCTGCCAATATCAGAAACTGACAAATTCAGAGGTAACAACAAAGGACTAGTTATGGTGACAGATTCCTTTTCACAGTGAATTTATTTCAATATGTATTATTGACAAGTCAAACATAAGCTCATGCATACACAAAAAGCAATATAGACTAAATTTCCATCATATGGACTATTTTGCATTCTATTTATGTCAGTAAGAAAGTGAGGGCTAGGTGAATACTTGATGCTGCAAGAGACAGAAGAAATGACCTCAGAATATGTAGACAGGGGAAGTGCCATCAGCAGTCCACTCACCATGTTTCCTTCACGTTTATCACTGAAGTACTACCTACAGTTCAGGTGCCCATATTTTAAGAGAAACTTTATATCAGGTCCTCATCCCACTCCCACACATACATGAAAACTGAGTTCTTATACTCAGGTTCATTGACTTCTGAAATATATAACAGAAAATTAAGCAACAACTAGATCATAATCTAAATGACAAAGACTTCCAACTGCTTTTCATCTTTTGCTTTTTGCCTGCTAGATCAAGTAGCTGGCATTTGATACTAGACTAATATTTGTAGCTTACTTTTGTAGCTTACTGGAATAATTTGCCAAGCATATGAGAAGAATCCAACATTTGAAGTTTAAAAAAAAAAAAAGATGAGAATGTGATCTACAGCATAAGCTATAGTTCAAACAAAACATGGCTTTGTTGCTTTAGGTCTATTTTGTGTAAGCTTTTACCACAGATGGTCACCAAAAGAAACTGTATTGTGCCTAATTTCTAACTATAAAATAGGTTGACCTCGTAAAACATTTGCAATTAGACTACATTGGTTTAGTTCAAAATGGTGCCCCTAGGAAAGAAAACAAACTGAGGAAAACAGACTCAACACAGCCCTTATCTAAACACCGAGAAGTTAAATGTGGAGACAGGAGTGGATGCCTGCGTGCCAGAGGTGAGACTGGTTGCATTTTAAAGCTGCCACCTTTCTCCCTTAGAAAAAAGGAGCTGCCAGGGTGGTGAGGGCAAGGGGAGACCCAGGCTGACATAGCAGGTGCCCAGTCCCTAACGCCTCTAGGCTGAATGAGGTCACCATTCAGGGTGTTAAGCCTTCATATAAGCTAAACACACATTGTCTAATTCTTTTCTTTTCTCTAAGCACCTCTTAAGCAGCGCCTTCTCTTGAGACAAAAATTTCAGCACTACTACTGGCCCAGTTCCTTAATGACGTCTGCCCCAACACACTTGGACCTCCTAGATAAGCCCACCTACTCGATAGGGTGTCAGAGTCCTTACCTCAGCTAAAGAGGGAACTCTGTACCTTATTATCTTGATAGGGAATTTCATAAAGGCCAACACTTGGGGTGTGCTAGGCACAGGCAAAGGGCAAACATGCAGCTAGCTCAACATCTGCACCCTAACCTGAATGACAAACTATAAGGGAAGGGGTCAGTTATATAAACTTTTCATAGAATAGTACTCCAGATACCACAAAACTTTAATTGAAACAGAACTTTGCCTCTGACTCAAACCCTGGACTAAGACATGCTTCACTAAAATTCTAAGCATTTGTCTTTGCTGTAGTTCGGGGGTTTTGTTGTTGGGGCTTTTTGGGTTTGTTCGTTTTTTTTTTTTTAACAGTTTTAGTTAGTCAGAGTATACTAGGAACAGATCAATTTAATTCAAAATGTGCTAAAATATATATTCCACACCACTGAGCTTTACAGAGCTATGGGGATGAAAGCTATGCTCTGCTGATAAAGAAATATTACTCTTTTAACTGTCTATCAGGATGAAGAGGAGATACCACAAGATAAAGTTTGTTGGTTTTTTTTTTCCTCCAGAGAGAGTAAAAAAGTTACAGCAGCTGCATTATCTAAGAGTGGACAACTCTAAACTTGGGACCCACTTTTGCACAGTCCACTGTTTGCAGACTGAATCAATACACACAGACTCTCATTATCTAGGATAAAGGCAGGCTGAGCTATAGCGTACATATTGTCCCCTGCAACAAAGCCTGTGACCCACCCAAGTAGAGTCAGACCAAGTCCACTGCTCATAAAGCCACGGATCTACAGAGCCACCTCACAACCTCCATCTTTTTTTGGGGAGCCAGCCTGGCTGCAGCACCAGCCCCACACCGACTCCCTGGCACTGCAATCAGCATGGGAAATGCAGGGCCAGCAGGCGCCCAGCACGGCTCTCCTCTGAGCAGCCCCGCTCACTTCCCCTCACCCCTGAAGAAGAAACAAGCAAAAGCAGACTGGGAAACCCAGTGAAAAGACACAGCCAGAGCAGCTCTACAAAAGGCAGCATCTCCGAGACATTCACAGCACTGTGCAGCAGCCACAGAGGACCAGAGCGGTACTGCGGCACAGAGGTCTGCTTAGCAGAGAACCAGCTGTTGGTGGAAATTGTAATTCTGCACGGAGCTTTCGAGCAGCAGCTGTGCTGCTTCCTCAGTCCAGCTGGGACCCGACAGCACTGCTGGTCGGGATGCACTGCAATAAGCAGTAGCCAACAGACCTTAGAGGATCTGAGTAGACTTTGCATCTATGCATCTATTACTCAGCAATCCAGAGAAAAATCCCAAAACAAAGGCAAGTATTGACTACACTTAGGCATTACAAAGGGTCAGAAAAAGAACAAAAAATCTGTCTCAAAGGCTGGAATTGGACCCTAAGCTAACAGCAGGCTATCTCTGATGTCACCAGCAGGCTTCAAAGTATGGCAGCCGCTAACAGTTCAACATACCAGGACTGAGCTAACAGCAGCTTATAGCTGATCTTTTCAGAAAGTACAGAGGATAACCCACAACCTGCAAGTTCAGGCTTTTACTCCATCAGCACCAACAACATCCCTGGTAGGGTATACAAAAAAAAAAAAAAAAAAAAAAATCTAGGCTTTTACAATTTTTCAGTGTTGACAAAATCTGTTCTACTTGGAACTTCATGGTTGACTATAATTAAGGCCCTGTAACACAAAGCATTGAGAAGAAGTAAACTCTGATTTTGCCAATGCTAGGAATTGTTTCAGTAGACCTATACAAACCATTGGAAGTCAAATGGTAAACACTAAATTAAGTCTGTCTTCACTTGTCTAGTTTGCGACTATAGTAACACCAATAGCTTTTCCTAATACCAGCAGTTTTTCTACTAGGGAGACTTCACAGACTAAATTTAAAACACATTACACCCATTACTATAAACTGCATTTCACAATTTCTTTTGGACTTTGGCAACATTCGCCCCCAGTTATTAGATCAAACATTTGAAAAATACTTGAACTATTATACTGAGAGTTTCAAAGTAACTGATGTCTGCCTTCATTAAGATGATTAAGGAAGAAAAGCAGAAGATTGCTTTAATACAGATTCAAGTGAACACTTGTAATTGGAACTTGGTACTTTTTATTGTGTTATTAACAATTACTAGACCTTATCGTAGTCCTGCTTAATTTGAACACACGTTTTCAGGAATGTCCAGCTTAACAAAGCAAAGGAAACTTGTGAGTGGTGGAAGACACAGAGAAGGCAGAGTTATTGAATGCCGCCTTCTCTTCGGTCTTCACTGCTAAAGCTGTCCCTCAGGAATCCCATACCCTGGAGGCAAGGGGGAAGGGGTTGGAGAGAGGGAGATTTTCCCTCAGTTGAGGAGGATCGGGTCAGAAACCACTTGGCCAAGCTGGACATTCACAAGTCCATGGGCCCTGACGAGATGCACCCGCAAGTACTGAGAGAACTGGCGGATGTTATTGCTAGACCACTCTCCACCATCTTGGAAAGGTCATGGAGAACAGGAGAGGTGCCCGAGGACTGGAGGAAGGCTGACGTCACTCCGATCTGCATAAAAGGCAAGAAGGAGGACCCAGGGAACTACAGACCCGTTAGTCTCACCTCTGCCCCTGGGAAGGTAATGGAGCAGCTCATTCTGGATGTCATCTCCAAACACGTTGAGGAACAGGAAGTTATTGGAAGTGGTCAACATGGATTTACCAAGGGTAAATCATGCTTGACCAATCTGATAGCTTTCTGTGATGTTAGAACTGGTTGGCTGGATGAGGGGAGAGTCGTAGATGTCATCTACCTTGAATTTAGCAAGGCTTTTGACACCGTCTCCCATAACATCCTCATTAGGAAGCTGAGGAAGTATGGGCTAGATGAGGTGACAGCGAGGTGGATTGAGAGCTGGCTGTGTGACAGAACTCAGAGGGTTGTGATCAGCGGCACAGAGTCTAGTTGGAGGCCTGTAACTAGTGGTGTCCCCCAGGGGTCAATACTCGGTCCAATTTTGTTCAATATATTCATTAATGACCTGGATGAGGGGACAGAGTGCATCCTCAGCAAGTTTGCTGATGATACCAAACTGGGTGGGGTGGCTGACACCCCAGAAGGCCGTGCTGCCATCCAGCGTGACCTGGACAGGCTGGAGAGCTGGGCAGAGAAGAACCTAATGAGGTTCAACAAAAGCAAGTGCAAGGTTCTGCACCTGGGGAGGAAGAATGCAAAGCACCAGTATAGGTTAGGGGCAGACCTGCTGGGAAGTAGCTCGGAGGAGAAGGATCTGGGGGTCCTAGTAGAGAGTAAATTATCCATGACCCAGCAATGTGCCCTTGTTGCCAAAAAGGCCAATGGAATCCTGGGCTGCATAGGGAAGAGTGTGGCCAGGAGGTCGAGGAAGGTCATTCTCCCCCTCTACTCTGCACTGGTGAGGCCACAACTGGAATACTGTGTCCAGTTTTGGGCTCACCAGTTCAAGACGGACAGGGAACTGCTGGAGCGAGTCCAGCGAAGGGCAACTAAGTTGATTAAGGGATTGGAGCATTTGCCTTATGAGGAAAGGCTGAGAGAGCTGGGACTCTTTAGCCTGGAGAAGAGAAGGCTGAGGGGAGACCTTATTAATGCTTACAAGGATCTAAAGGGTGGGTTGAAGGAGGATGGAGCCGGGCTCTTTCCAATGGTTCCCAGTGACAGGACGAGGGGCAGTGGGCACAAGTTAGAACACAGGAAGTTCCATTCAAATACACGGAAAAACTTCTTTACGGTGAGGGTGACAGAGCACTGGCACAGGCTGCCCAGGGAGGCTGTGGAGTCCCCTTCTCTGGAGATTTTCAAGACCCACCTGGATGCAGTCCTGAGTGATGTACTCTAGGCAATCCTGCTTTAGCAGGGGAGTTGGACTAGATGATCTCTAGAGGTCCCTTCCAACTCTGAAACTCCATGATTCCACAAAATATAGCCTTTTCTGTTCTTGACATCTAAAATGCCTTCAAGTTTAAGAGCACAGTAGAAGAGATGAATAAATACAACCAGTTTTGCACCTTACCGGTGAAGTATGTGTCAGCTACCTTTACAGATTATCTTTCTGTGAAGAACAATCTGCCTTCACAACCAGTTACTCCAAAAGCAAGGATAACTTCCATTGCAAGTCTGCATGTTTTAGACTCAAATTCTACTGATAAATTTACTTTTGGAAGAATTTATTTTGCAAACAGTGTTAGATGTGAGGACACCAAACATCAAGCTGCTTCAGCATCAGCACATTACCCAATTTCCAGACACATATGTATTTTTTCACTATTGCTATTATTTTTATTTCAAGTTTTATTTTGTGACCGAATGCCATACTATGAACAGTATAGAAGACTAATACAAAGCTTATCTAGAGTTGGAGACTTCATGTCTGTTTGGTAACAGTACTCAGACAAATAATGACATCTGACATCAACTTACTTATCCAAAAAGAAAGTTGTTTTCATAAAAGTTGATGTTATCAGTTGGTTAATAGGCTAACACTTTCTCAGTGCTGCTAATACACTTTTTGGGGAGTATCAGCTTGCATTCAGCCTCCTACAGTCAGAATTAAAAAATTACCACATACCCTTTGAGCATTATCGATTGGCACTTGTGGTTAACACTGTTATAGCCCCAGTAGAGTTGGGCCTCAGGACAGAAATGGCCATTTTTCTATCTCTACCGCTACCAACTGACCCAAGATTCTCCTAGCAACCAGGTTAAAATTGCCTTTAGAGGAAGGATCCCTACAGACAAGGCTTCATATTTTAAGTCCTGTTAATTGAAAAACATTGCCCATTTTCAGTCATTGTTATTTTCCAGCTTACCCAGCAGTTAAGAATTATGTTGTCTGTGTCAGTGGATGTATCTTCACTTTCAGCAAAGGCAGTCACAGAGGATTTCGGGGAGTTTAAGTCTATGTATTTTAACACAAATTCTAATTGTTAGATTAATTATGAACACTACTGAATTTATGAGCCTGAAAATCTCCAGTTGGCATGACTGAACTAATTGCAAAAAGAAATTACAGACTTGTGCCTTATCATAACTGTGAGATCCTTCCCTCACTTTTGTATCCAGAATTGATTTTAAAAGAATCATGGTAGACCTTGTGGCTCCAGCATCCATAAAGACAAAAAAACCCAAACCAACACACAAGCTTTGCAAGTCACTTTTATTTAAACAGATAGTCCTCACTGTGTACTTACAACCTCTAATTACTTAATTTCTTGGTTTTTTTTTTTTTTTTTTTTGCTCCTTGAAGTGCCTTTTGAACACACCCTTTTGTCTTCAGGAACAAATGTATTTTTTAACCCCAGAAAATGAAAAAAAGATCAAACTTAAAATAAGACCGTGGGAGGAAGAAAAAGCTTGTCTTATACCTGCCTCCTGTAGGATCATTGCTTATGTTAACCTAGCGTGGGACCTAAGAACCACAAGGTAGAACATACCTTGAATAGCAAGAGTTTTGAAGCAACACATTCCTCCGCTCATGTTGCTAGTACTTCTTTGGTGCAGACACCATTATCTCTGTGCTAACAAAACAAACCACTTCACTGGAAAATAACTGTGTACTGAGTCGTCCAGTGCTTTTACAGGAAGATCTTCACTTGCACCACCTAGTCAGAGGCCTCTACAGCCTGTAGGTTCGCCATCGCTCTGAAATCAGCACCTGATCTTTGACCTGCAGCAGCAGCAGCCGCCTCCTGAAGGCACTTGGGTTGAGAGGAAGGGTGCTGACTGTAAAGGGACAAGAGCTGGAAACCATATCCAGGTAAAGGCTTCCTCTTCAGCTCCTCCTGTTCTGAGCAAGCCTGCCTCACTAAGAAAGAGGCAGGAAATGTTGTTTCATCTACTCAGTATGAAAATGGACTTTTCCAGGATAAGATCTGCCCCTTCGAGTCTTCTGAAAGTTTTAAGCTTTCCCACTTGAAGAATAATGGAAAACTGAGTTTGACAAGAAGAAAATTTTATTCATGATCAAGTTTTATGAAACAAGTAGAAGAGAAAAAAAAGCTTTCAATATCACCTTTAAAGAGGTGGACTTCATCCAGATTATTTCAGAATCAAACAAAAATTGTTCTCCAAAAGCCTCACACAATGTTCCCGCTAATATGCATTCTCACTTTGAAGACTCTCAGCTTTTTTCCTAGTTCAATTTCTATTAAACTCTTCACTTTGAAACAAACCTGTTCACATTCATAGCAAAGAGCTTATCTGCAAGGAGTCACATCAGAACAGTTGCAAAGTCAGAATCTGAAATAACTGCTTGAAGAATTAAACAAATTGGATAAACGTAACTGGACTAAAGGCAACTCACTGAAGGCAATTCATTCTCACTATAATTTAAGAAAATTAAATGAGTTACATAAGTAATCATTTCAGGAGGAAGTATGTCAGCAAGTAACTTGGATTATCAATCGCTTTCATTACCCTAACACCTCCTTTGTATTAAACAGTGCTCAAAGGCATCCATTTTTTATAGTTTTCCCCGGGCTCAGACTTCTCTTCAGCTATCTTCTTAAGGTACATCGGTAGGATTATCTCCATGCCTAAGCACAAGTCTCACACTTCACTTTCAGGCAGCCCACTCTGACACTTACCAGCAGAACCCCTGTGCCCATGTACAAGCTATTTCACAAAGATAAAGGCATCAAGGAATTAAAAAAAAAAAAAAAAAAGTCAGTTCCACAACACAATGCAAGAGTTGCTTGCCAAATTCAGAAAGAATTTTGATCTTAGCCTCCAGCAAAACAGGGAGGGGTTATCTGATTCTGCTTTGCTTGGAATAAATAAAGCTTATGACTTTAAAAATCTGAATGCCTGTCTATACATAGAGATTTAGAAATTACTAGAACAACTGGTAGAGCTTTTCCACAAACAGCAGAACACCCACTTTTGAAGACACCATCCTAAGAATAACCCCTCATTATTTTAGGCATAAAAATAAGATTTAGCCAATACACACACACAACTTATTGGATCACCTTTACGATATTAAGACACAGGAGACTCGACAACTCCATTCAGCAAAAACAGCCAAATCACAGCTTTGCCACAACAAATAAGCTGTCCATTTGGTGTCACACACCAGAACGAAGGGGGTAAGGAGAAAAGTACACACTCATTTCTCAAAATTGACCATTCCTACTACAACTCAATCCCAAATAACATCCTATCAGTGAATTACCAATACTAAAAAATTTAGAGGCTTTTAAAGCAAAGAGTAGGAATAGATTACAGTGTTTAAATGGCAAAAGCACCTGGACTGTATAATGGCACACATCATTCTGCATCCACAATAAAACTGAACCTACAACAGTTACGTTGGGAAGTTTTGGGCAAAACCAGACTCCTTTTAATAAAATCAAAGCATACATAATCCCATTAAGATTCCTCTAGATCAGCTGTCTTCATCACAGAACTAAAACTGGGAAACCACATGTTTCAAACTCTGCTGTTTACTGCCTATTTAAAGTCAGACTTGCACACAACAATGCTCAGTCACCACTCTTTAAAGAGAGACTGCAAACTAACAGACTCAGAAAATTCCATAGAAACGTTAAGGATAAAGTACTGAGGTATAGCTGCATAAACATAGCAGGCATCTTTACCAGGGAAAGAGATGAAATATTCAGATTCTTCTCCTAAGTTATATGCAACATGCAAGTTTACTTCAAAATAACTTTTAAAAACAGTGATTACTTGGCATTTAGCATTACAGAGTGTTACAGAAAAGTTGGCTGGAGCAGACTGAAATTAAACACTACCTCCTACCCAAATAAATTTCACTGAGTCTGTAATCATACAGCATTTCTTTCATGGCTAAAATTCTTTAGGTCTTCCATAAATACAAGGTGTTTACCTCACTAATAACTGGTCCATGTGATGAATTTTCAAACTTAATTGAGCTCAGCTACACTGGGTTTCCTTGCACAGGCTGTTTAAAGTTAACAATTTTTATTTTTTCCTAGAAATTCGGTACTCTTGGCAGACCTTGTTTGGGGACTAACAGCCTGATAATCAGCTACATTATCAGTCCAGACATGGGTACCTGATACTGCTATACTCTTTTGCTAGAAAGGTAAGTGGAAGTTAGCATTAAAAGGTACTGACTTGATGCTTCAGTAACACTGAACACAGTAACAGAGTGACCATGTCACAGCTATCGCCTGTAACAGGTTAGATACACTGAATTGATGGTTCCACATCTTTAACAAGTGAAATACAGTACCGAACAGTTAGGGAAAGTGGCTGCATCTGCACTTGCTGGTGCCTCAGGGTTTCAAGCAGAGACATACAAACTCTGCTGTGTTTGATGCAGCCTTTCTGAAAGCAAGAGCCAGTTAAATGAAGAAATTTCAGAAACTAATATATAAATGCTTGTTTTCATTACAGCACCTGTCTCAAAAATCAGTGCTTGCTGAGCTCTCTGTATTGTAAGAGGCAGCTCCTGAAATAAATAAGGTTTCCTCTTCCTTCCCCTAAGAGGCAGAGAGAAGGGCAGTCAGCAATGGCGTGAGATGAAAAGACATGAGGGACTCACAAGCAATAACATCCTTCCTCTCACAGCCTAAAGTTTGCCATGGCTCAAGCTTTTGCATAAGTGAAATTCTCTAACGCACCTGTTCCCATGCAAGCACGGCACTTGTTCCCTAGTCATGGCTACACAACTCAGGCACCTGACAGATCTCCTCAAAGCTGGCACTTCCCCACCACTACCCACCTAGCACCAACCTACCTGCCACTTGACCAAGTAACCCTCATTCAAAGAAAAAAAAAAAAAAAAAACAAACAAAAAAACCAACCAAACCTTACATACCAAGAGTGTTACATCTATACACTAAAGAAAAAGGAAAAAAAAAGTCCCACAGTTCTCAAGTCAGTCACCACAACTTCCACAATCATCTCTCCTCCTTCAGAAAAGGACCCTGACAACTGAGCCAGAAGGCCATCCTTGCCCTTGGCCACCTCTCTAGTCCAATGCATCTTCTATTACTTTTTTTGGAATGAGGAACATCTTCAAAGTGATGACATAAAACACTTCCCCCTCATAAAAGCTGAAATACTGTATTTTTTCAAGGGCAACTCCTTTTTTGTTTACTACTTTGTGCAACTTCCCCTCCTCCACCCCCAAACACACAAACAACCTTCTTGCTCTCCTACCATCCCAAAACTCATCCACGTGGAAACCTGACCTAGGTTTAATACCTAGGTTTAATCAGCTGCCTTGATTCCCTGCACTGGAGAACCTGGACTGATGTAAACTACGATCCCCTCACATTTAAGACTCGGTTGCAGGAGGTGGTTGTACCAATCCATTGCTTCCCTTAGTTCCCTTTCTCCCTTTCACCAGCATTTGCCAGACCACTTAGAGACAATTCAGCTCATCACAGCAGCAGAAAATACTCACTTTCTGCTGGTTTCATTGAACGGTTATGGTTTACGAAAGAGTCAAACACAAAAGACACAGAAGAAGCACAAGATGGGCAATGAGACCAGTTCTTCCAATGGCAGCAAACAGTCAGGTTAAGAATTCATGAGGTATCCTTAGACATCCTCAGCAGTGTCATTGCCAGGATCAAAAATACTTGTTAGTGAACAGGACTTGCTTGGGAAATACATTTTTGAGCTTACAGCTCATGCCCTGAGCTGTTTCATTTCTAGAATGTCGTAACACTGCCTAGAGGCACATCTACCACCTCTACTACCTCCTTCAGTGGTATTTTAGAAGGAATGACCCATGAACCACAGAAATGTTTTAAACTTCAAAAGAGGCTTACAACTATAAATCCCAAGGATGATAAGCATCTTGCAGCTTAGAGTGTGGCACCTTATCCCCAGAAAGTAAGAGGACTCGAGTCTCATCTGTGCTTTATTTGCTACCCTGAGCAGTAAATATTCTTTCTTTTCGAAGACATTCACAGAATCATCAGGGTTGGAAGGGACCTCTGGAGATCATCTAGTCCATTCTCGCATTCTTAACCTTTCACCACGCACCACACGAGAACCAAACCATGATTCACAACCCTGAGTCTGGCATGCCAAGAACCTGAACGTTAACGTTGCAAAATTTAAGCCTTCTGGATGTAACCCCAAATAACGTATTACTGGATAGACCTGTAGAACAAAATAAAAATTATGCCAGATGTCACAAGTTCGTCTTTCACTAAAAGAACCTGCACCTTTCCCCTTGAAGTTTATATGGGAAAAGGTTAAAGAAAATAAGAAGGAAAAAAAAAAAAAAAGAAAATAGAGAGGATCCACCAACCAGCTTCCTGTTCAATAAACCTGTGCCGCACCATGGAACATTTTAGTTTGCAAAATCAGCAAAGAATTTGCAATTTTCTTCAGCATCCTTTACTTTCTGCATACCACAAGAATTATATTTTGAATGAGTCCTCCACATTGGATTTATTTCATCGATTGAACACAGAATTATACAATCTGCTACTGTACTGCCTCTCTCCTTTGCTGTTAACCTGAATTTCTGACATTCAGATGTTCTATTAGCCACAGTTCAAGAAACGTTCTACTACCTGCTTAAAGACCACTACACAACGATACAGACTTACTACAAAATCAAAGGGAATTTTAAGCATGTTAAACTATTCTGATCACCTTTGAGATACACCATAAGTGATATTTCTATTCCCAAAAAGACAAGTAATAAAAACCTTAAATGGATGCAAAGAACTTCCCTATTTTTGCTACAAACTAGACTGAGAGTAATGAAATATGTTACAATCTAAACAGTAACTACCTCACACATTTTCCATATGTCTGAACTTAAATGATCCCAACTTCATTAGGAAATTATAACTAAGAAAATAATATATATTAATGATAGTTCTCTTGGTTAAGTCCTTTACAAATGTTATTGGGACTAAAGACTTGTGAGGGATGTATGAAGACATGAATTCCTACCTTCAGGAAAATAAAAACAACTTCTAAACTGCACAAAAGGAAATAATTAGCATTAAAGCCCAGGAACTTCTGTAACCCAGTTCCAAACTCAAAACAGCAGATAATGAAGTCCCCAAGGTAGAGTTATGCAATATCTAATTTAATACAGTAATGGAGCTTGCTCTAGCACCTAAGCATAAATGAGATTGATGTCCATACACTCCATAGCAGAATTACTACGGGAACATTACTTTTTAAATTTTCTTTTTAAACAGCCTATTGAAGCTAAATAAGTATTCATTAATGACACCAAACATGGTGACTAGTATTTGTTTGTTTTTAAAAGATGAAAACAATGTGGTGCTCCTCGGGGGGGGGGGGGGGAGAACAAAAAACTAAAACTTCCCTAAACTAGTGATTGTCTTCAATCATTCTGATGTGTCTAAAAGAAGCAAGAGCTAAGAATTACCAGAATTCAACAAACTATTTTGCTTAGATCTTAAGAGCTATTAAGTCCCGAGTGGTATGGTTATTCACAGCTCCATGTAAATAGCTGTCAGAGAAGCAATCCCAGCGTATTTTGCACTCGCACCACTCCCCACTATCTGAAAACAGAATGTCCCAAGAATTTGGCGTGCAGCTTTAAGCCAGTATTATTTAGAGCCCTACCAGCCATACATGCCTTATAAATGCTACATCACATGGTAAACCAAGGAAAGTGCAGTCTAAAAACACAATTTTCAGTCATGAACTGCTGTTGATATCCACAAATGCCACAAAGTATATCTAAAAGTCCTGGAAGATTAAACTAATTCTAACCTGAATTTCAAGATACTATGGCTATAGCCATTTTACAACTACCATAGAACAGCAGTCCTCAGGATTTGGGGATGATATGACGCAAGACTGGCAGGCGCCAGTCCCTTTCCACTGAAGAAACTGGGACAGCAATTCACAGTAGATTGATCTAGTATCTCTGCTCAAAACTAGACCGGCTGCCACACCATCTCAAATAGATGAGTCAACAAATCATTAGCTATTTCATGAAGATAAAGGCAAATGTAGTTGCAACTAATCAGTTTTTATATATATGTGATATGTCTCGCAGCAGAAATACGCACATTAGAATGTTGAAACACCATCTTTGGAGTGGAAAGGAAGCTTACACAGAATTTACCTAGACACTGAAGCAGTAAACTGAACAATAAGCGATCATTTATATAAAAGCCATAGTAAGACGACTGGAGTAAGCATGTTTGTACATTTTCAGATGCAACTAAAGCCAGGGACTTGAGAAGGGAACAAAAAACCCAACCCCATAGCCTAGCTCCATAAAAGAAATGAAGGTTTCCATTCTTTGTGGAAAAACTGAAGGAAGGAAGATTTGGGTGCTACTGGTGTTGGTTCCCCCCCCCTCCCGCCCCCCCCCAAGGTAACATTATCATTAGCAAGATAAACTGTATCTTCACAATCACCTCATTAATCATTTTAGCATTTGCCTACATTTTGCCCACACCAATTGGTTCCATTTCCCACTCGATCTAATACTGTAAAAAGCAAGACACCCATTCAAATACTACTATTTACTTGTGGTTAGAGGGCTGCACAGCCTTTACGTGCAGAAACCCTTACTTCTAGGGCTATTATGCAAGGGGACAAAACACAGTCTGGCCACTGGATAGTGATACACTACACAGGGAGGAAGGGCTAAGGCAATGAGCAGAACCCAGTTGGTTCAGACAACATCTTTTCATCTACTAGAAGCAGACAGCAAGACGATGGGGTAATAGTCAGGAGATGTACCATCACTGATGCCTTTGAGATGCGTTCTCATCTGTGAAACCTACGTCCTATGGCAAGACCATCAGCAGCTGGCTGCTCACATAACCAGAGCTACAGATGCCTCCCTACGGAAGAGGCACAGAGCCATCATAACGAGCCTGTGCCACATTATTGGTGGCCTCTCTCCTAGGCAGAGATCACTTATGCATCTAGAAGAAACTCCCAGGAAAGAGCTCCTGATGCATAATCTTCACCTCAGGTGGGACCTTTTGAGGGTGACAGAAGCAAGCAGGACTACTTCCAAAATGTACTAGCTCATAGTTTCATTAGTCATATGCACCGGATCCGTGTCACTTCCTTTTAGGAACAGCACAGCCCCTCTGCTCTTTCTCCCCCACCCAAAGCTCCAGTGCTAGCACTTGCAGAAGTGGAAACAGGGAACTGATTCTGCTGGGAAAAAAAAAAAAAAAAAAAAAAAACCAAACCAAAACACAACAACAAAAAGAAACACCACCTGGAATATACAATCAAACAGTCCCCGGACGCTAAACTGCCATTCAGAAGTGCAAGGAGCTTAGCCATCATCAGGCAAGACTGGAGACAAGTCACGATCCAGCATCTCAGACAATTCCAGGATACATCGTATTTCCAAAAAGTTTCTTACCTCTGAATACCTTTTTTTTGTCTGAAATGCAGGAGATGAAAGAGGGTAATAAACTATCAAATCAACCAAATTCCTGCAGGTGAGAGACAACATCTAACAGGAGAAGGTAAGCTGTTTTGTGAAAAACTTTTTTTCCAACCAAGTGACCATACTCATTCACAGCAAAGCACTGCAGTACCTTATAACGAAATTAAGACAGAAAATTGAGGAATGAGGAAATTAAGACAGACTCAGATAGATCTTCATCCCGGATTTCCTCAAAAAAATAATTACTTTGATCAACTTCCTTATCATCCTTAGGATTTTCAAAACAAGAATAACACATCCACGGTTCACAGGACCTTGCTGTATTTGGTGTATCTGTATTTCTACCTCAGCACTGCCTGCCTCAGAAGAATGGAAGAACTAAATCTATAGCAATTTAGCAGTTGTTAAATTAGCATGTGTTGGAGCCGAATTCTTTTTTTTCTCTCCACTTGAATAATGAATATTGTTTACTCTGTAAGATTTGCAGAATTGGGTCCTTAGCTTAAAGTCAACAAATACTGTAGGCAGACAAACCATGTTGACTTTTTCTAGTCCCAGTTACGTTCCTGGTCTGTGCACGGGCAAGATACTAAACACTATGTGGATACAACTACCTTGAGAACAAACTCTTGCATGCAAAGTAAATGATGTCGAAAGCGAGAGTTAATAACACAGAGAATAACTGATTACAACTGAAAATAAAATTGAAGTACAGGACCAAGTCTGAAATGTGAGGTAATGAACATGAAACCATATTATATCTGTATCAACAGCTAAGATTGTGCATTTAAGCAATAAAGGTCATTTCTGAGGCACAAAGTTTGTACTTTTAAGAGCAAGGAAAACTTTCAGATAGTACTGTGCATACACTTCTTTAAAGGAGTGTACCCTACATTGCTAGACAATAAAGAATTATTTATATATTTTTGGTGTTCGAGCTTGTGCCAGGCCAATCTTACAGGCTTTTGTTTTTTGTTTAATGCCTTTGAACAATTATGAACATTTGTGTTGCAGTATTGAGGAAAAAATAACAGTGACCTTATTTGGAGGCCAACACTCACAGACTTTGAGTACTCCTTATCAAAATCCAAGACACAAAGTATTCAGGTTAGTAAAAGGCTAAAATAAAACCTAAAAGTTATCTTGATGTACCACTGTGCTATTCTGGGGGCAGCACAGAAATTACTTAGCTTAGTTACCATCCCATTCATTACAGTCTGGTGAAGGAGCCTCTAAGGCCATCTAAGATAGCAGGTCACAATTTGCCTAGACACAATAAAAATTGAAGGAAAAAAAAAAAAGGAAAGAGAGACACATAATGCTATTACAGACATTTCAATGAAATGATAAACAATTCATATTCAATATAAGCACGATGCATCTATCCAAAACACACCCAGAGAGTTTGACAAAGCATTCAGTGACTGTTTGCCAGCTGCGTACAGTAAATCCAAGACACAGCTTACACAAAAAAAAAAATATATATAATCAACTATGAAAAGCCCGTTATAAAAACAACTATTTTATAGAAGTTTTCAATAAATATCCTGTCAAAAAGATATAGGCCAACCGAATTGCAGTCCTTCATTCCCTTACACGAGGCTGGCTTTGTGCTACCAAGCTAAGAGAAACGCGCAGGGCTGCCCAGTTGCTCAAAGACTGAGTGGCTTTTTACAGGCTACATTCTTTACACAGGAAAATCCACACATGGCACAGTTGAGAGGTGCTTTAAACAAACAAATTGTCTCTGAAAAACAAATTCATGTCATCTAAAAAAAAAGAGCAAGTAATCCTAATGTGTAAATAAATAATATGTATACAAATGTCATGACTCTCTTTCAAAGCCACCCCGTGCAAATCCAGTTAAAGAAAGTGCATGTTGCATAAGAGATGCTTTTCACGTAGTCACTGCAACCTATGGAGATACACCAAAATTTATAGACACAAGCAAAATTGTACACTTAATATTAAATTAACCTCTGATAATGTTCAAGGCCTGTTAATACGAGAGCGTGAACAATTAATTCTATTAACTACACTGCTGATAATTCACTGGGGGGGAAGGAAGGAAAAAAAAAAAGCCAGATATTAGTAAATATCTGCTAAAATACAAAAAGCAAAACCAGTATCAAAACCACTGAATCCTATAAAACCTGGTCTATGTAAGACCTTAAACCAGATACTCTAATTCTCATATATGGCATTTTCAGTCTGGGTTTGGGAATTTGAAGCACAGGTGAAATACGTTTCAACCTCAAAGGTGATGACTCAACATAAATGCAGACTCTGCATTGATCAGGACTAGAAGGAAGAACCCATACAGGACCCCCAGCCCAGCACAAAGCACTAAACCTTGACTAGTACCACCTTAATGATAGCCAAATTCTTTCTTGGGCTTTTTAGACCAGATTAAGCCTCACAGGCTTTCTGGAAACAGCATCACATCTCACTCCTGTAAATGAAAAACAGCAGAAAGATCATGTTAAGCAGGCTTTGACAATAAAATAGCCAGCCTTAAAAAAAAAAAGTATATACTTTACAAAGGCCCATTAGTAAAGCAGGTGAAAAGGCTGCAAAATTCATCTATTCCACTGCCGAGACATAGGCCAGCCACAACTCCCAGAGCACAGCCTATACGGCTCTATAGCCCTGCAGCTACAGCGACCTGTACAAATCAAATGAGTATCAATTGTCTTTTTATGAGAAAAAAAGTACCCACTGATTATTTTCCACAGAATGTAGGTTATTACTTTGAGTAAGAAACAAATATTGGAGCAAAAAGCCAAGCCAGCAATTAAGTTTCACGGGACTACAGTATTTGGGTATTTGCTTCACATAATCCCGTCTAGTGCTACCGAGTTCCTGAAGAAAACATCCAAGAACAAAATTAGAAGATTGCTGTTAAACACATTTAGAAGGAAGGAACATACTTGCTTTTCCCTCATACTGTGCATACAAGGTAAAAATACAAATCCAACACTTTTACCATTAGTTACTAAACAAAAATTAGACCCAGCCAATATCAATTGTGAACCAAGTTTCTATTTGTGTCATTCTTCTGTAGAGAGAACAAATTCCCGTGTCTCCACGGATTTTTACTTCAGCAGTTGATGAATTAATGCCTTTGAAAGCAGACTATCCTCACTCAAAATCTTAAGTCAACACACAAAGCTATCAGCTAACTAAAGACCCAAGCATTTAACAGCCACTAAGCATTCACTTGCCAGGCAAAATGAGTAACTGGGAGAGTCTGGCAGTTATACACTCAGTGGTGCCCATCAGCAAACTGCACAGCCTTGGTAAAGTCAAGGTATCGCTAGTCCTGGTGGATTACGGAAACCAACTTCTTTAACAGTCTGAAATCAGTTCACTGCTGAGAGTGGAGCCTCAACACAGGCTTGAACTGCATTAATCAAGTTTAAACAATGTTGAAAGTAGAAGGAAAGAGACCCCCTTAAGGTTTGTGGGTTTTTTTTCCCTAGAAAAATAAACTAATTAAAAGTGGTCACATCCAGATTAAGAACAGTTCACATAAAGTAAGAGTGGTTCTAGCCAAGTGCACCAGTATATATTTTTTCTCAATAGCCTCAGAAATACTTGTAGCTCCTAGATCTGTACCCCTGTGAAGAAGCCCAGGCCATTGACCAAGTATGTATCTACCGAAAGCAGTTCTGATTAATAAACTTTCTGGGTATAGCAAAAGATTAAAGGGTATCATTTACAATCCAGTTCGCCAGGAAGTTACAGATTGTTGTTTCCTAGAAAAGAAAAGGTAACCAGAAAAAATTCCAAACAGTTTGGTCCTAGTCTTAACACACTATATTTGATATTACTATTTCACTTAGAAGGCTAATACCTTTGGTTCTGGCTTCAATATCAAAACCCACCAGCAAAGTCTCAAAAATCCTACATATTCAGCACTCAAAGAAGCCAAGAGCTTGTTTCTGACCCCCCAAACTCTGAAATGAACAGCTTCACACTTTCTTCAAGAGCACCTTTACATTTTGGCATCCATATTCCTCTTTCAGCCAATTTCTCACATACAAAACATTTGTCCTGACACACTTTCAGTCGCAACTCTGCAGAAACAGAAGATATATAAATTACTATCCAGAAACATCTTTAAGCCATCACATCTAATAACTACAGAACACCAGGACTCTACAAAGAATTACTCTGTAAGGACAAATGCTGAACAAAGCAATTCAAGTTTTCACAGAGGTATCTCCTACAACACACTTAAAAGGATTCTGGATGAATGTGTAACTGCAGTTACACATGACATGATGCCATTTATACTTCTAGAGTGATGACAGCCTATTAATGCTTGCGAGTCTTGGTCAATAAAAATGAAAAGGAAAAAAAAAAAACCCTCTGCCTCCTGCACAGTGGAATATTCTTCCTGATCTTGCTCGTTATGAAAGTTTTCTTCTTTCTGATGCAGCATCTGCTTTAACTATACACCGTAAAGAACATCAGTTCAAAATGGGTATTTCATGGATCCCACAATTAAGATGAGAACAAATCCTCTTCCAGACATAGCTGTGTCAGTCTGAGGTTACTGCGCTTAGCCCACCCCTAGCTCATCATCCTCCACTTGCCGCTGTTACCACCCACATGAATGTGCCAGCTGAGAAAAACAGAAGAGTCTCCAATTTATTTGAGGTTTTATCAGCCAAGCCATCTTAAAACAGTTTGCTATACATCTTTGTTAACCCAAGTCATGTCGATGGAAATGTACGGTTCCAGAAAAGCTCAAGGAAATTTAAAATCAGAGCTACTATGGCCCCATCTCCCATCCCCTATCTCATTCACTTCAATGGGAAGCCCCTTTCCCACCCCCTGACCTGAATGGTCAGCCAGTTCAGAAACATGATCCAGCCAAAACCCAACAAAACAAGAAAGCAATTCATTACCAGCCTGATTAAGTCCCTGACTTTGCTTAACTCGCAGCCACAAAGGCTTCCTTGCCAGCAGCGGAAGATGCACAGTAAAGAAGGAGGCACGACCACCACAGCCCCAATTTAAGCTGCCAAGTTTAGGCAAGCTTAGGCAAAACAAAAATAGAGCTGCTTCAGAAAAGAGTGGTCACAGCCTCCTCCTATACGAGCAATAACATTTGCATAGCCGTGAAGTCAGCCAGTTGATCCAACTGAAGCTCAACATTTTTCTGTACCACTTTTCAACTGGATCAGCAAAGAAGGACTAACACAGAAAAACAGCTCCTTTTGGCGAAAGCATCACTAGAGAAATCAAAGCTGCCCTGGTGGTAATGCAACAACATGACTGTAGAGGACATGTTAAGTCTTAGCTTGATCATTTATGTTCGGTACTCTGTAGGAGAAGAAAGGCAATACGCTCTAATGTCACTTACTAAAATTGAGATCTCTGGACTGAACAAGTAATCTATAAATTTAACATATGGTCACTGATAAGCGGGCAAAATAAAATATAAATAACCTTTGATTCCCCCCCCCCCTCAAAAGAACAAGGTCAGCAATGTGTCAGATGAGTGCAATAAGTAGGACAGGACCCCAAAGTCAGCAATTAAACCAGCTTAGGCTGTCATGAGAATCTCTTACCTGAGAGATTCTGTAAAACACCTTTTCTAGAAAGCAGAAGATATAATTTCTATAGCATTAGGGAAATATATTTTTTTCCAATATTATGCAGCTCCACCAATATTACTGGTGAAATAAAAACAGCTACAGGCAGAATTCAAGAATCCTGTATGGTGCTGTAACAAGCTCTTACAAACACACGGTAAGAAACCTACAACAATATGTTTTCCTGATAGTACCTTTTCCTAGGAGGCAAGCACTTTTGCAAGGATAGTCACTGTCATTTCAGAAAGTTTTTATCCCACCACACTCATTATGGTAGGAAAGAAAAGTACTTACAGATCATTCCAACACCAAGCAGCTGTATCAAACTACAAAATGTAATACTTAGAAGTCTCTTGAGTTTTAAGAGCCCAGCGTGGCTTGTTGGTTCGGATTTTTTTTCCTCCCTAAATGCATAATGCTGTCAGCTGCCAATACAAAACCAGAAGGTTTCACAATGCCAGGGTGAGAAGATAAACAAACTCGTCTACTCTATCTAGTTTACATGCATTTTCAGTTTCCACACATTTAAGAGAAGTAATAAATGCAGGAAAGTAATTCCCAGGCTGAAAAATAAATTTTCTGCTAATAAGGATTTAAATGGCTGATTTGAATTGCACTTCGTATGTATACTTTAGGAAAACATTCTTTGATGTGTTATGTTTGGAGTTCTGTAAATCAGAGTTTTCACTGAGGCTTAAAACCAACACCTTATTCAATTACAGATTAAAAAGAATTTACTGTAGGGATAACTCAGGCTATCAAAAGAGTTTGGGAATCACAGGCAAGGATGAACACATCTCAAATTCATTTCTTTTGGACCTCGTTCACATTATTTTTTATTTCTTCTGTAAGATTTTTGCTAAGGGAAAAAAAAAAGCATTTCCACAGAGAATTGCCAAGAGATGAAGAAATGGAAAACACACACTGATGAGCAGAAAAACAATACTGTTTCTCTATGGTAACTATTAACTTCTGCATAATCATAAAGACCGTTTTAGCAGTAACCATAGATCAATAAGTCAAATAGAACTGATGAGTCAGAAATCCATTTAAATATTTACACTTTTTGCTACAAGCCATACCTAGAGTAACATTGTAGCCAAACAGAATGACTGTGCCTTCCATTTTACCTATTCTCCCCATTTGGGAGCCTATGTAGAGAAGCAGGAAGATCAAAAATACAACACAACAACAAAGCAAAACAAAACCAAACCCCTTAACGGTACAATCAGACATTGTTCACAGTTGTATCTCCTAACCTGTACAGCTGAATTAAGAAACACTGACAACAACCTCAAAACACGGTAGCACACAGAAATTACTCCAAAAGCTCCCTTATCACCTCATAAACCATTAATGAGCAGGTTACATAAATCTACTGGACCGAAGGAGTTGTAGACCAGAGCTGCTGCAAGACATTAACTCTGCTCTGAGGGATGCATCATTTCATTCTCGAAGACTGCTCCTCTCCATAAACCCAATAAAAAAAAAAAAAAGGGGGGGGGGGGGGGGGATGTTAAGCGCATTCCAAGCAGAAGCAGCGTTTTAACCCGTCGTTAGCTACCGAAATCCGAGGGAAGCCACGCTCGCCCGTGGCCAGCGCAGCCCCGGGCACACAGCAGCCCTCCGCCCGACCACGCTGTTGCTCATCAACCATCTCCTGCGCGCTGCGGGGCGCGATGAACCCGCGGCCGCCTCTTCCTTTGTGCGGCCCGGCGGGTGCTGCACAGCCACAGAGGGACCGGCGGAGCCGCCAACCGGGTGAAAAAAAGACGAGTTTCGGCTGCATACAGGGGTGGGGGGCCTTCCCCTTATAACTCCCGCGGCGGGGCCGGGCCGTCAGCGCCCCCGCCTCGGAGCCTCTCGTCCCGGCGCCTCCCAAACTTCACGGCGCCCCAGCCCCGGCTGAGAGGAGGCGGAGGATTTCGGGGAAGCCCAAAGTTCCCGCAGACCCGGCTCCCTCCCCCCCCCCCCGGACTGGCTGCCGCGGCCGCAGGCAGGGGCGGGAGGCGATACAAAGCGCCGCGCACGGCGACAGCCGGCCCGGGAGCGGCCGCGCCGGGGGGACCCTCTGACGGAAACCTGGCCGGGATTCAAGGCCTAGGAGCGACCGCAGGCACAGGCGGCCCCAGGAGAGGGAGACAAGGAAGCGGCAGCGCCCCCGGGGCGGGGGAGAGGTAGGGGGGTGGTGGTCGCTCCCCAAGGCCGGTGGCTCGGTGCTCCCCGCCGGGCCTTCGTCCCCGCGGGCTCCACCTGCGCCGGGCCCCCGCCCTACCCCACCCCACCCCGGGGATCGCGCCGGGGCCCACCCCGCTGCCCCCCGCGGCGGGGACCGGAGGACGCCCCCGCCTCTCCCCCGGCCCCCACACGCAATTCCCCGAGGCGCCACCGCCCCCCCACTCGCCGGCCCCCTAAGGCTTCCCTCACCGCCGGCGCCCCCCCCCCGCCCCGCGCCCCCCGAGCCCGGATCCCCCCGCACCCCGCGGGGCTCGCACACCCCCGCCACGCCCGCCCACAGCTCCAGCCCCCGCCTGTCCGCGGCGAAGGCCCTACCCCGCACCGCGGCCCGGCCGCGCTCACCTGCTGCCCACAGCCTCCTCCCTCCAGCGTCTCCTCAGCCGCCCGTCGCCACCGAGCAGCGCCGCCGCCGCCGCCGCCGCTCCCCCCCCTCCCCGCCCCCCCGGCAACTGCTCCCGCCCCCGCCGCCTGCCACGCCCTTCCCGGCGGTCCATTGGCCACCCGCCCCCTGGTCAGGCCTTTGGATTGCTACGAGGAGCTGCTCGTCAAAGTTCCAACCCCGCCTCTCTCCGCCCACGGGTCCCGGGTGTTTTATTCACGCCGGGGCTTTGGCGCCCCCACTCTTCTGCTGCCGCTCCTGATTGGCTGAAGCGGTCGTAGCAGAGTGCCAGGATAGGTTGCCAGGAGTGCCAGCTGCGGGCGATGGGCCCGCCTCCCCACTCGGGGTTAGGTTACGTCGTCGCGGCGAAGGGTTGGGGTGCGCAGTGGGAAGGCGGGTGGCCGCTACCTGGGCCGGGCTGGCAGGGCCGCCCTGCGGGGGTGAGGGCAGCGACCCGCCCGCCTCCCGGAGATCCTCCGGCCGGCGTCCTACTGACGCGGGAAGCGAGGAGGGTGCCTTGCGGAGAGCCGCACAGCAGAGCGTCTCGTCCGTGGGTGTCGTCCCCTCGCAGCAGCGAGGCAGCTTCTGGGCAGGCGGGGCCGCAGGGCAGAGCCAGCCCCCCGGCTTTGGGGGTTCCCTTCTCCGAAACTGCGGGGTGCGGGCGGCTGGGCCCCGCGCCACCGCCTGCCATGAGGGAGAGCCAAAACCTGTCACCCCTGTGGGGGCTTTTTCCCAAGCGCGGAGACCCCCTGGCAGCTCCCGGAGAGCCCTGGCAGGGGCTGGCGGCAGGGGCGACCGAGGAGGATGGCTCCCACGGGCCCACCTCGGATTCCCCCCAATGAGCCCCCACGTGTGATAACTGTCGCCTTCCCCATGGGCTGCCGTGAAACGTGCTGCCAGTGCCTGCACCCCAGAAACTGGGCTCGTGATGCCCTCCATCAGCTGGAGGGCGGCTTTGTGGGGAGAACGCCAGCAAGGTCCTCTGCCGTGCGTTTAGCTCCCGTGACCGGGGCTTTCTGAGGTCCAAAATGTTCTTTCCTTCCTTCAGCCCAAGAAGCACCAGCCTGCCTCCATTTTCAGCAGCGGAGGAGCTGCCAGGTGCTGAATTCAGCAGGGAGGCCGCGCTTCAAAGGGAGGTTACCCAGGGGAATCCGTGGCGTGCGGCACCCGTGTGGCTGCGCGAACTGGGCCTGGCCCGGATGTCTTATCCAGAATGCATATTTCCAACAGCTGCCTCCTCTCCCCCAGACTTTCAAGCAACTACTTCATCCAAAATGCAAGCCAGAACAGTTCCTGGAGCATTCAGCTGCAAAAAAAGAAAAAAAAAACAAAAACAAAAAAAAAAAAAACACCACCACAACCCAAAACCCTCAGGAAATTGAAATGCGAAGATTACATGAGGTTTCTCTGCATCATTATCTTCTCCCTGCGTGCACCATCCCCCTTATTCCTCTTTGTTTCTGAATTGAGCAAAGAAGCAGAGCAACAAAGAACATGGGCCTTAATGTTAACTGGCAAAGATCCAGAAAAGAAAGCAACTGAAATTGGTGAGAATTTCAGAACATTGTGTGCAAAAATCATTTACCAAGTTCACATAGGAGGTGCTCAGTGTCATGAGTGTGACCTGGCTCTGAGTTTCAGACTGATGCTCTGACCCCCAAATCATCCCTTGCTCACAAATTAAACTAAGAAGATACTTTTTTTTTTTTTTTTTTCCCCTTATGTCTTTTTGCATAACCCTCTGCTTGGAAAGCAAAACCAAAGCAGAGAGCTGCCTTCCCTCTCACAGTTGCTTCTCAATTACTTTCATACCGCTGCTCTCAGCCAGCACCACAACACGGCTATGTTTGAGCGAAACGTGTTCCAAAATGACTAGACAGACAAGACGTTTCTACCTGTCCTGAATTTTCTTCTGATTTAATGAAAACATTCCTGACCTGGCATAGCTCTTAAAATATTGCATTCTCAGTAGCTTCGGCATAACTCTTCATCTTATTCACAGTCTCTGGATTCCTGACAAAAATTTTTTATAAAATATGGTGCCCTAAACTTTAATGTCTAAGGAACGATTCCCATATTATAAAGATGTCCTACTTCCAAATTAAAAGTATTTGAGGGCTGGCAAGGAAAAGGCCAGGACATGCTATTGCAAATAAAGTTCTAATGTATGCTTCAGCTATATATAGCTCTTAGAAATATTTATTAGCTAGTTAAATTGATTTGTTGCTATTACCGCTTCTCTGCTCGGCTGTTTGTATCTCTCCCTAACTTGACCTCCCCGTATAGTCACTGGTAACCGAAGGGAAAGGGGGCTGTGGTGGGAAAGGAAAGGAAGATGACCCTATAGGTCACCTAGCTGGACAAGCTGAGCATCTGACATAGCAAACTGCGCATTCGCAGTGCCGGGCTGCGAGTCCGAGTCACGTTCTGCGTAGTCAGTCTTCCCACAGAGCATTTCCATGACAGGGGGGAAATTAATTCTCCACGGCCTGATGCTGGAAGCAGGGCTTCAAGGTGCTTTAATCCTCACGGATAACACAGAATCGGGAGAGACTTCATAGCATTCCCAAGAAACCCAACCCAATTTCCCCCCTTTCCACCTTGTCTTTAAGACTGAGAACAGGGCTCTGCAGATAATATGGGGGATTAATGGGCTTGGCTGTTCCTGTCATAGCCACTTACTCCTTTCAGTGATGCCTTTCTAGCCGAGATCCTCCCCGGTCTCAGCGGAACGGCAGGATGGTACGCTATTCCCTAAGGACCTGAGAGTATATTACACACGCACTCACCGTTCTATGATTCTATGATTCTATGATAATGCAAACTCCATATCCTCATTGCAGATACCCGGAGGCTTAACATCATTCTCCCCTATTGGCTATCTAAAACAACGTCAGTGATTAAATCTCCCTTCTCTAATCACACCATAATATTATCCCTTCCAGGAACAAGCCATACGAGTATAAATACTACAACATAAGCATTTTTATGCCGCTATTAGTGCTCACCCAAGAGGAATTCCATTTTTTTGACAATGCAGTCAAAAGAGCGGGAGCTTGTGGGTGGGGATGAGCGCTGAAAATGTTCAAAAATACTTCTAGAAGGTGCCATATTGTTTAGCAGCAATACAAACCTACCACGGGAAGCAAATAAGCGAGTACCATCTATCATGCTCTGAGCAGATTTGAACAATATGGTTGCTAACCCAAGACAGCCTGTTTGCTGCGTCAGAGGTGAGCGAGCAATTTAAGAGTACTTCTGAAAACCTTCAGTACAGGCAGCTTTTACAGGAAATAAAAGGTAAAGTCTTTTGCGAGGCTTCTGCAAAGGAGAAACTTACAGAAGAAGCAAATGTTGACTGGTGCTGCTATATGTTAGCATGGCTATATGTTCATTTTGAAGTAGTGAGCATAAGTACATTTAATGAGCAAAGCTATGCAGTTGCCATCATCAATACAGAAAGGATGTGAATAGAAAGAATCCTTTAAAATCTTTCTTCCATGGAAAAGCATCACCCAAATGGCTTGTCAAGAGCCATGGTCTGTGCATATCAAAACAATATTCTCGAGCACAAGATACGCGATGCATGCAGGAACAGCTTGACTATACCTTCTACATCAATTGTCTAGATGTGATTAATCCTATGGGGCAAATACTTCATTCAGGTTCTCTTTGCTTTCATTTTAGGATGGGGATTTTCCCCTCATGGCCATTTACTTCTCTCCTTCCCCTGAAAAGCAACAAGACCGGAGTCTTGGAGTCTGCAGCTTTGCGTTTAGTCACTGCTTACGGAGTCACTGCAGATGGTATCTGCTCAATGCTACCAAATGCTAGATGGCATCTATTAAGAGCACAAAAGCCCTCATAAAATTATTTTAAAATGTCTTCAAAGTACACATGCCCCATCAAGAGGGTGAGTAAGCTCAGTTGAGGGTCCTACTCAAATACGTTACGTAAATTCAGCTTTAACTAACAGAGTATGTATTCTAGGGTCACATGGGACAAGAAAAAATGCCTGTGTTTCCAAATCCCCCCAAAAAGATAATTTCATAGCAAGGACTGGACCTTGTAATTATTATTATTTTTATAAATTTGTTTTAATTGGACTGTTCTGTGGCAGGGAAGGCTTCTTTTCTCAGTGGGGCTCTGTGTGCAAGATAACCGGGATTAAAGACCACAACCAGTCACTGAATAAGAAAATCCCTGAGAAGAGAGAAACAGCTGGAGAGAGGCCAAAATCTCTGCCAAGAGATGCTTCAGTGAGTGAGTGCATTCACTCTGATGAGGGGGGCCAGAGGATAGCTCTTGAGAAACAGCTCCTGAATTAGCTTTCAGTCTTGTTATCTGGCAGTGAACTTTATAGCTTTCACAACGAGGAGCAGGCTTCACAATCCAGCCCAGTGTCCTTCCAGTGATGACATACTGGATGTCACTAGGCTGTATGAGAAAGATTGCCGGCTAAGGAAACCCATCAGCGAAGGCCTGAAATGTTCTTTTTCCTTACTGGGCATTGCTTTTGGCATGAGAACAAAACTGACAGTGCAAAAGGAAGGTTGCCAGCAAAGTAATAATGAGAAAAAGGATTAAACCAAGTTTAACTTTCTAAAAGTGACTGGTTTATATTAACGGTTTGCCGGGAACACAGAGAAAGTACTGGGCAGTTTGCATGGTGGTGAACAACTGAGTTTCAAATACACAGAGAATTGCAAAGGATTTTGCCCTTTCCACTCATTAATGAAGACTGCTCATAGCTTTGCAGGATCAGGGCTTACACAAACTGCTCCTTAAACTCGAGATTTCTGTTATGTGAACAAGGAACAGCATTAGGTTAAAATATCAAATGAACCCTACATCTCTTTGAGGTGCCATTTACTTATTTGTTTTGAAGTCACTTGTGGCTCTTTAATAAATTGTACTCACTGCATTTTTTATGTCGTCTTAAATAAAACACGTGTGGCTGTTGGCAATGCAGCCTATACACTCATAAAATCTGAGTAACTTCATGCTAAATTCTAATTAAGAAATCTAATTGACCCTCCAGTTGCTACTCTGTCTATGTGAGCAGCAGCTGGGGACCACCTAATCATTCAGAGATCTGTGCTACTTTCCTTTTGTTTATTTAAAGAGCTGTACGTGACACTGTTCTTTCTTTATGACAAATTCCCTTGAAATATTGGACAATGAATGAAAACAGCATGTAGAGCTTGTGGCTATTCCTAGACAACCATCTGAGTACTCTGTAAATGATACTGAAGCTCTCTCTTTTTGCCTTAGGTCAAATCCCTTTCTTGTGTCGCGCAGAAAAATAGCAACATTCTTTATTCTTGAAAGCATTTACTATTAGAAAAGCTAAATTGTCAAAAGAAACATTTTACTGTTATAGAAATGACACCACCATCATTTTCCACCATGTCCTTCCCTCTGAGACTTTGTTATACATCAAAAAAAAACAAACAACCCGATGTCAATCATCTGTCTCTCCACAGTAGAAAGTGGCATCTGTATGAAGATCAGAGCCCTTGAATGAGGCTTTGAACCCGCCATACTGGTAAACATCCAGAACAGCTTTGCTGCAGTCATTACAGGTATTCTGGTGTAACTCAGGTCAGGCGTTGTGTACAGTGTCCAGCTTCTTCTGAGAAGGATCAGTTGTACTCCAGTAAATTAAACAGTAACACAAATAACCCAGACGTCCAGGTTTTTCAAAGGTTTTTCCCCCCCAAGCCTATTTAGCCATGCTTACGTATCATTAAAGTATACAATAGCCTAAATTCTACCATATTTCAAAGCGCCTGCATCTCAGTTTTGTTAAGGGCCCAGTTCTGTTGAAATGGTTTCAGCTGATAAGATTATTCTGGTAAGCAGGGCTTAACCTTGGGAAAACAAAGAATGGATTGAAATAGAGAGCTCACCCTTCCCTTCCCCGCTCTTCCAGTCCACACATGCACGCACAGCTTGCCTGCGCTTCCCTCTCGTTTTAAACCCCATCCACGCCAGTCATCTTGCCAGGAAAATGGGATATCCCCTTCCACCCGTGTTTCCCACCCCAGGGGTGCAGAGCCCTGATCGGCCTCTGCCACCTGCTGGCAAAGCCGAAAACGTTCAAGACATTAAACTGGAGGCAAAAGCGTCGCCTACGCACGTCTAAAATCCATCTTCTTTAGCTAAAACCATCATGGTGCAAACAGGAGAACTTCCTGCTGATGATGCTTTTCCCACAGTTTTGGCTCCAAAGGCTGTGCCGGCAGAGCCCTATCACCAAAACACCTCTAAAATTAAAATAGTTGCTGTTGCGTATGTACAGAATGGGTCTTGGCTGCTTACAGCACAGTGACAGGATGGGATGTGAGGCTGATTTGTGTTAGTTTTAAGGGAATTCAAAAAACCTTAAACCTTTGAGGTGTCTGCATCTGTTCTAGAATTAAAACTTAACAGCTGAACTCATCCTTAATAGGCCCGACGAATGATTTCTGCACCTGAGCTATGGTAAAATTGCAATGTAGATCTGGGTTGAAACCCCTGCAACAGTAAAGTTGAAAGAGGTGAAAATTTGCTTTTCAGCTGTGTATCCTAGGCCCGGGACGCTAAGTGGCCCACGCAACAGATCTGCACATGCCTCGTGAATGTTAGCTGCTTGTTTAATGTATTCTGCAAAGCTGATATTCATATCTGTGAGAGGCTAATAACAGCCTTGTGAACCACAGGGTTCCTGGGTACACTTGGGTAATTGCGGCAGTTAAATGCTTTAGACTCACAGCAGCCTTTGGAAAGGAAATTCTCATGCCAAATCCATTCCCGTGAATTATCGGAGTCCATCAAAGATTATTCTCACAGAAATAGTGAATTTCTTGTACTGAGGCTTGCTCTTGATTGGAAAAGCATCAACACAGTCTGACAATACAAACCCCTACAGTTTTTCACATTTGCCTTCAGCCGAGCCTTGCTGGTCTGTCCTCTACCCTCCAGCAAAGTTTCCTGTGCTGGAGCTGCAGCCTCTGGAAGCGCAGAGCAGCCCTCGGGCTGCGCAGGTACCTTGCAGTGCCACTGACCCTGTCCTGGGAAGCTTCAGGCCTAGGAGAGGGATGAAGAGAGAACATAGGTCTGCCCAGGTTATTAGGCAGTTAGTGGATTTGGCAAAAAAACACCCAACCCAAACCACTACATGACATGACAGCCTGTTGGTTTTGGGGATCCTTTGGGAGGACGTAGCCTTTCACCTGGCATCTCCATTAGAAGCACAAGGAAGGGAAGGGAGGAAGGGAAGGGAAGGGAGGGAGGGAGGGAGGGCACAGCACGGGAGCTCCGGAGCTCAGGCTCCACCCAGTTTGGATTTCTATTCTTTGTGCAATGCGACCTTATGAAATAGGTCTTACCTCACCTCGCCTCATTAGGCTGCAAAGTAATTGCAGGCTGTCCAAAAGCATATCCTTACTGCACACCTTCGGGAAATAAACAAATAAATAAATCTTTTCTGTACGTGCTTAGGGCCGTACTTAGAGAAGGAAGCTTTCCAGCCAGGGAGCAGATCTATCCACATTAGTGGGTATCCACATTAGATTCCCGGTGGAATCGCCTCACCTTTCCTTTGGGAGGGCTGGAGGGGGTTGTGTAAAGGTGTAAGCCTGATCTATTGCAAGCGGACACGCTGATAAAACATAAGACATTCCGCCTTACGCAGCCTCGCCAGCACCCATTTAAAACCTTCTTCCGCGGGCAGACGTACGGCCTCCCCATGCGGGGCTCACCCCACCCCAAACCCCGTGTCCCGGGGCGCTGCTGGGTCCACCCACACACACAGGCCCCGGCGGAAACGGGCCCGGCGGGGCGGGGCGGAGCGGGCGGGCGGCTATGGCGGCGGGCGGCGTGGAGGAGCAGCTGCAGCAGCAGCGGCGGCGGCTGGGGCGGCTCTCGGCGCTATCGGTGTACCGCCAGGCGGCGGGGGTCGGGCGGCTGGAGCGGCGCCGCCGCGGGACGCCGCTGCCGGCGGGAGGCAAGCGGGCCAAGGCGCGGCCGAGGCGCGGCGGGGCGGGAAGTGGCGGCCCGGAGCCGGAGGCACCGCCACCGATCGCCGCCGCCCCCCCCCACAGCCGCGTGGAGCGGGCCAAGGCGCAGCGGAAGCGCGGTGAGGCGGGAGGCCGCGGCCCGGAGCCGGAGGCCCCACCGCCGCCGATCGCCGCCGCCACCCCCCGCTCCGGCCGTGTGGAGCGGGCCAAGGCGCCGGCCGGCAGCCCCGAAGCGAAGCGGCAGTGCGGCCCCGCGGCGGGCCCGGGCGGCCCGCGGGCGACGGGGGAGGGCGGTGGCGGTGTGGTGGGGCTTCTGCGGCGGCTGGGGCGGCTGGAGGACAGCCGGCAGCGGGCGGCCGAGCTGTTCCGGTGGCTGGTGGCGCCGGTGGCGCCAGGGGAGTTCCTGGGGCGGCACTGGGAGCGGGCGCCGCTGCTGGTGCGGCGGGGCGACCCCGGCTACTACGCGGGGCTCTTCTCCACCGCCGACTTCGACGACGCCCTGCGAGGCGGCCAGGTGCACTTCGGGACCCACCTGGACGTGACCAGCTACGCCGAAGGGGTGCGGGAGACGCACAACCCGTCCGGCCGGGCTCTGCCCGCCGTCGTCTGGGACTTCTACCAGAACGGCTGCTCCCTGCGGCTCCTCAGCCCCCAGACCTTCTCCCCCACTGTCTGGCACTTCCTCGCCATTCTGCAGGAGCATTTTGGCAGCATGGCGGGAGCCAACACGTACCTCACGCCACCGGGGACGCAGGGCTTCGCCCCCCACTACGATGACATCGAGGCCTTCGTGTTGCAGCTGGAGGGGAAGAAGCACTGGCGCGTCTACAGCCCCCGGACAGATGCCGAGGTGCTGCCTCAGTTCTCCAGCGCAAACCTCACGCAGGCTGAGCTTGGCGACCCTGTGCTGGAGACGGTGCTGGAGGCCGGGGACCTGCTGTACTTCCCCCGCGGCTTTATCCACCAGGGCGACTGTCTCCCTGACGCGCACTCACTCCACATCACCGTGTCTTCCTATCAGAGGAACTCCTGGGGGGACCTCCTGGAGAAGCTCCTCCCGGCTGCCCTGCAGATGGCCCTGGAGGAAGATGTGGAGTACCGGCAAGGACTTCCCATGGACTACCTGGGGTACATGGGGGTCGCCAACTCAGACGCAGTTGACACTCGACGAACGGAGTTTATGGAGAAAGTGCAGAGCCTGATAAAGAAACTCGTTCACTATGCACCCATTGATGCTGCCGTGGATCAGAGAGCCAAGTCGTTTCTTCATGACTGTCTCCCCCCGGTGCTTACACAAAGTGAAAAGGCGCAGAGCGTGTACGGCTTCCCAGCCCGGTGGCAAGATGGGGGCCCCCGTGATGTCGATATACTGATAACAAAAGACACAGAAGTACGTCTCCTCCGCCATGGCATGATAAGATTGTGTAATGAAGAAGCAGGTGTGATGCTGTATTACACGACAGAAAACTCAAGAGTGTACCACAAGGAAGAACCCAAGTTCCTTGAGATAGATCCTGAGTATACAGACAGTATCGAATTTCTCCTGTCTTCCTATCCAAACCACGTCAGTGTGGCTGCCCTTCCCTGCGAAACCTTGGAGGACAAGATTTCTCTAGCCACACTGCTGTTTGAGAAGGGCATTCTGACTACAAAGAAGCCTCTTGTGCAAGCATAACTCTAATTTTTTAACAAAATAAACATACATTTGTTTAGAAACCGTTCTGTCTTTTCCACCTTATACCCGCTAGCTGTGAATCAGCAGTCCGGATGACAGTATCTTCTGCCCCCAGGTGAGGGCTTTGACACGGGTAGAGAAATCAAATGTTCTGATTAAAACGGGTATCCTCTCTAGGAGCGATTTTGCATGGCTGAGTGACTAGAGAAGGGAAGTGCTTAATCTTTTATTTTTTCCTTCCGCAAGCCATATTACTAACACCCTAGGTAACTTCAGGAAGGTAGTGAACTTTCTTGCAGTCTGTAAATCATCTGTGTGTTTATGCGATGTTTTAAAGCAGCCTGCCCTACTGCCGGAAATGCTCTCATTACTCACGGGCAAATTTGGTGACGGTCACCATTCTGCATGCCTGTGCTGTGCAGCACTGCACGTGCAGCATGGCCTTCAGGCCTGTGTAGTGCTGCAAAGGTCCCTTGGCCCCAGGAAGAACCTCAGCCAACTCTTCCTAAAAGCGGAACCGGCCGGCAGCTCTCACTCAGTGCCAGGAATTATGCCACCTGTGTGTCCCTGCCCTTATTGAACAGTGTGGCGAGGTGTCCCCATGCAAATGTGAGCCGCTGCATTTGAAACGCTTCAGGCTCACTCTTCTTTTTCAGTCTGATAATTGTGTGCTGTCTTAGTGATGGAATAACCTGCCCCACTAGTTTTCCTGCAGCAGCCCCTAGCAAGGAAATTATTGGCCCTTTCCAGGCAAATGGGGCACCTTCTAATATGGGGGGTTTCATGCTGGGTGCAAAAAGGACGTAACAAGTTACATGAATGCATGCCTGGCCTGGCCTGTAAATACTGACAAGCCTCAGGTATACTTTTCCACAATGCTGTTTTATCATTACACTCAGCAGGTGAGGGATATTCTGTCTTTAAAGCCTCCTGAAGCCATACCCACAAGGAGCGGTCTGCATTACCCTGTGTTCTCAGCTGCTGTGTCATCAGGGTTTTGCGAGATAGCACGCATGCACTCTAATAGTTTAGAATTTAAGTGTACACAATCTCCTTCAAAGTCCCATACTTGCAACAGCCAGTGCACCAGCCTTTCTCCCCTCTTTTCCTGTCTGCTTTTGCTAAATCTTGAAACTTGGGCTGTGTAAAATAGCACACCACGAGAGTGTGCTGAGGTGCCCCTCTGCTTTGTGAATCACTACTTGCTGGGCAGCAATGCTATTGCCGCACTCATCCTCTGACCCCTCTCTCTACTCATCCTCACCAGAGGTGCAGCAGTCCTAGCCCCGCCGTTCATCCCCAAATAGCAAATAGCTATCATCGGGCAAATAGCTCGTCCCTCAGTGATGCCCTTCCTGTGCTGCTCTGTGTGCCCCCCTTGCACCGGAGGCACTTGCACCGTGGCTGCCTGCGCTGCGGGCACTTGTGGCAGAGGTGACCGCACCACAGATGCTTGCACCACAGGCAGGTGCCTGCACCGCAGCTTGCTGCTCAGGGGCTGTGGTGCAGAGCCGCACCAGTAGCTCATGCAGGTCTTTCTGCATTGGCTGTAAGCATCCCCCATGTCCATTTCAATCATATTAGTAACGAACAAAAACCGCACAAATTCTCCTTAGCTTTTCCTTTCCCTTTCCCTCGCCCCTGTTTTCTTAGACAGCATAATGTTTCAGCTGGAGTGGGGCATTCTATTAATCCCTCCTCAGTTTCTAAAGCCACTGAGGAAACTGCCTGGGCTAAACACCTTGCAAATACCCCTCAGAGATTTGTGAGGGGCCAGCCAGGCACAGAGTTTCTCTTGTCTTCTTTGTTCTTGCTCCAAAAAGGCATTTCTTACTGAGACCTGCTGACTGCACCAAATGCACTAGGAGGTGCTAGTTCATTATGATCCCAGTAAGAAAGGCACTCACACTCTGTAAGGTATCATTAACATGCTATTTATTAAAGCTAACACTCTAAGAAGAGAACAGCATAGATGATCTTACATCCCTTTAGACGCTGGGAACCCTGAGCAGTGTAGCATGTAATAGGACTCTGACTCACATGCAGCATGCCATGCAGACGTGGTCCGTAGCAGAGATTCTCCCCTTTTGGTCTTTCAAGGTATTCTAAGATTTTTATATAAGGAAACAGCTATATTTAGAATCATAGAATGATTTAAGTTGGAAGGGATCTTAAAGATCATCTAGTTCCAATCCCCCTGCCATGGGGCAGGGACACCTCCCACTAGAACAGGTTGCCCAAGGCCCCATCCAGCCTGGCCTTGAACGCTTCCAGGGGTATGGGGCATCCACAATTTCCCTGGGCAACCTGTTCTGGTGCCTCACCACCCTCAGAGTGAAAAATTTCTTCCTGATATCCAATCTAAACCTACCCTCTTCCAGTTTGAAGCCATTCCCCCTTGTCCTATCACTACATGCGCTTGTAAAAAGTCCCTCCCCAGCTTTCCTGTAGGCCCCCTTCAGATACTGGAAAGCTGCTATAGGGTGTCCCCAGTGTCTTCTCCAGGCTGAACAAACCCAGCTCTCAGCCTGTCTTCATAGGAGAGATGCTCCAGTCCTCTGATCATCGTCATGGTCCTCCTCTGGACCCACTCCAACAGGTCTATGTCTGTCTGATGTTGGAGGCCCCAGGGGTGGATGCAATACTCTAGGTAGGGTCTCACGAGAGTGGAGTAGAGGGGTAGAATCACCTCCTTTGACCTGCTGGCCACACTTCTTTTGATGCAGCCCAGGATGCAATTGCTTTTCTGGGCTGTGAGCGCACATTGCTGGCTCATGTTGAGCTTCTCATCAACCAACACCCCCTGGTCCTTCTCCTCAGGGCTGCTCTCAAGCCATTCTCACCCTGCCTGTATTTGTGCATGGGATTGCACTGACCCAGATGTAGGACCTTGCACTTGGCCTTGTTGAACTTCATGAGGTTCACAGAGGCCCACTTCTCAAGCCTGTCAAGGTCCCTCTGGATGTCATCCCTTCCCTGCAGCCTGTCAGCAGCTCCACACAGCTTGGTGTCATTGGCAAATTTGCTGAAGGTGCACTCAATTCCAACATCCATGTTGCCAACAAAGATGTTAAATAGTACTGGTCCCAGTATCGACCCCTGAGGAACACCACTCATCACTGCTCACTGCTTGGATATGGAGCTGTTGAACGCAATTCTTTGAGTGTGAACATCCAGCCAATTCCTTATCCACCGAGTGGTCCATCCCTCAAATCCATGTCTCCCTAATTTAGAGACAAGGATGTTGTACGGGACAGTGTCAAATGCTTTGCACATGTCCAGGTAGATGATGTCAGTTGCTCTTCCCTTATCCACCAATGCTGTAACGCCATCATAGAAGGCCACCAAATTTGTCAGGCATGATTTGCCTTTAGTGAAGCCATGTTGGCTGTCACCGGTGACCTCCTTATTTTCCGTGTGCCTTAGCAGAGTTTCCATGAGGATCTGGTCCATGATCTTGCTGGGCACAGAGGTGAGACTGACGGGCCTGTAGGTCCCTGGGTCTTCCTTTTTTTCGTTTTTTAAAAATGGGCGTTATGTTTCCCCTTTTCCAACCAGTGGGAACTTCACCAGACTTCACGACCTCTCAAATATGATGGATAGTGGCTTGGCAACTTCATCTGCCAGTTCCCTCAAGACCCACAGATGAATCTCATCAGGTCCCATGGACTTGTGCACTTTCAGGTTCCTCAGCTGGTCTCGAACCTGGTCTTCTCCTACAGTGGGCAGTTTCTCATTCTCCCAGTCCCTGGCTTTGCCTTCTGCAACTTGGGTGGTGTGGCTAGAGCCCTTACTGGTGAAGACTGAAGCAAAAAAGTTATTGAATACCTCAGCCTTGTCCGTGTCCCAGATGACCAGGTCTCCTGTTTCCTTCCAGAGATGGCCCACATTTTCCCTAGTCTTCCTTTTGTCGCTGACTTACCTATAGAGGGCTTTCTTGTTGCCCTTGATGTCCCTGGCCAGATTTAACTCTATCTGGGCTTTAGCTTTCCTAACCTGATCCCTGGCTGCTCAGACAATTTCTCTGTATTACTTCCAGGCTACCTGACCTTGCTTCCACCCTCTTCCACCTTTTTCTGTTTGAGATTGTCCAGGAGCTCCATGCAGGCCGCCTGGCATTTTTGTCTGACTCCCTCTTTGTTGGGGTGCATTTACCATGTCTACAGTCAAACAGAAACAATGCACGCATGAGGACATCTCGCTGCACTGTTCGATAAGAGCAGGGGCACGCAGGTGGTGTGATTGCTGGCACTGAGTGGGAGCTGCCTGCCACTTTTAGGAAGAGTTGGTTGAGTTTTTTCCTGGGGCCAAGGGACCTTTGCAGCATGGCACAGGCCTGAAGGCCACGCTGCACGTGCAGCACAGCACAGCACAGGCCTGGGCGTGCTGGGTTTAACTCTGCTGTGGGTCAGTAACTGCTTGATGTACAATGGTCTTCCCCTCAGGATCACCGTGCTGACTTCCACTGAGAAAAATGGTGAGGTGCCTAAATGGAGGACTTCAGACCTAGTGACAAACTGATATCTCAGTTTCGGAATAAGAAAGCAATTGATCTGCTTCATGCTTTGTTCCCTATATAAAAATAGGAATGCATTTTCTATGCATGTTTGAATTCATAAAAATAATAACGGAATATGGAATGCATAATAATACTAAAAATACACTTGCATAGCAATACTTCATCCTTCTCTAATGTCCTCCAGCACATTCTCTAATGTCCTCCATATTTCTTAAGTATCAGTACTTTTCAATTTGCAGCCTAAGGCAGGGTAAAAAACTATGATCACCTTTATTTTACAGACAATGGCTAGCAAGGAAACTCTACGTAGCTTGGTCAAGAGCACATGGCATCTTTTGCAAAGTTTAGAAAAGAAAGCCATTTGCATTAAGTTAACAACACAGACATTGCTTTCATGGTCTCTCACTTTCTAGTATGTATGCAATCAATCAAGTATGAAGAGATGGGTCAAAATTAAGTTGACCCAATTCCCTTGATTTCTGAAGTATTTTAAATTACAGTGTTTATTTGGAGTATATATATTCTTTGTCTTTTTACAATGTTGGATCCAAAGTTACCCTTCTTGGAGACTGATGATTTTATAGTGCAATAATGCTGATAAAGAGAAAACAGTCAATTGCTTGATTTCATAATGTTCATAATAATTTCATAGCAGTTAGAATTTCCCATATCCACACACAGATCAGCAGCCTCCAAGCAGGGGCTGCTCCATCGAGGAGAAGGAGGGAGGGTTGGTGACCAGCCCGTATTGCTCCACTGTGGCAGATGGACAAGCCATGATAGCCTTGAGCCTACTGATAACATGTATGCTTGTGAGAGCCCTCATTAAACCTTCTGATGTCACACCTTATCACTGGGGATCTGGCATTGGAGAGGGAAACATGTTCAGACAACTAGCATTGTGATCTTCTCTATACTTCTTACATATGGAAGATCTCCCTGGGTTATATTCACCAGGAAAACGGAGACGACTTTCATCAATCCCTAGATGCCCTTTGTTTTCTGTTTTCCTACGCTAGAGATGGTATCTCCATGCGACCTAAAGCAGTTCAGTCAGAAATGGGCTTCCAATGTGACCTCAGGGGGTGAAGACATTTGCAGGTGAGTGGAACTGTGAAGCTGTTGTGTCCATGGCAGGAAACGCACCTTGCAAATTCACCTGGAATTCCAGCTGGAAACTTCTCATCCAAAGGCTAGCTAAAACTATTCTCAGGCCTTACTGTCAATATTGCTCCACCAGGAGGAAATGGGAAAAGTGCAAGAATACACTTGTATTACAACCTATCTATGAGTGAGACAGCTCTGCTCCTCTAAGCAATCGTACATTATCTGCCACAGGGCGCTTCCTCTGGGCAGTTTTCCTCTCATCACATCTTGGACCTCACCCCTCGTAATAACCCCACAGGGCCATCTGCTCAATGGCCTGAGGATGGCTGCCAGAAGGAAAGGGATGGCTGAATACATTTGAATCAGTCCTTGATCGAACAGTCAGTCTGTAAGAAACCTGGGTGTACCCTTAGTACTCTGAGTGCTAAGTACTAGTACTTAGATCTCCTAGTGTCTGGATTCATCCCATTCACCACACATAGGTGATCTCCAGTATGTTTTTTAAACGTCCAAAATTTTGTTGCCAATTCCCCACATGTATGAGTTCAGGGAAAAGGGCAACCTTTTTCAAAGCCTGCAGCTTTATCAAGTTTGGGAGAGAAGCCATGGTATGGGGCTGCAGCTGCTGCTTTGTGTTTGGATTGCAAAATTTATATGAGATCAGAACTGATAAAAGAGAATTAGCAGAAAATGAAACTCCCAGGCCCTTCCCTACCTGGGATATTTTGTAATCCATGCTCCCTATAGCACAGCCAAAACCTGTGGGCCTGTCCTGGCATGGGTGGCCCACTCTGCCTGGGTGTGGGCAAGAAGAGCAGATAGCAGAGCCAGGGGGAAGGAGGGACAGAAGCCTTGGGGCAACCTGTGGCCACACCAGGTGCCGTCATTTGGCGAGAAGTGCAAGACTGCACAGTCCCAGGAGATGCCAGGAGAGCAGCACCGGGTTCGTGGGGCTCTCTCCCCTATGATGCTGCCAGACCACGTCTCCATGCACCCACCCCAGCACAGGGTGGCACTAGCCCCTTTTGGGATGCCCCCACTGCAAGAGGTAGGCTCCTGTCCATATGAGCTTCTGCAGAACACCTTCCCCCACAAGGAAGATGGGACCCAAGCCCCAAATATGCTCCCTCACTGGGCTTCTGGGGCAGGGGGGCCTGAAGGAGCAGGGGCATAGGGGAGTAGAGCGGAGCTCTGTGCCAGACCTTGCCATGCTGCCCCATGCGTGTCCCCATGCATGCAGCTGGCCCCACGTGGAGCAGGTTGCAGATCCGCAGGCTGGGGACAAGTGGGAGCCTCCCTCTCCTCCAGCACAGCACTGGTTCCATGATGGTGATGCCTGATGGTGATGTTCCCTGGGTGAGCTGCCAGGGCTGTCCAGGGGAATCAGTCCATCCCAAAGTGCTCCCAGACTGTGGGGACAATTCCCCCCAGGTCTGTATGTGGCAAAGGGGAAACCCTTTCCAAAGGGAGCCTGCAGCCTGGGAGAGGGAAGGGAGAGCCTGTGAGAGAAGCCCAGATATGGGAAGGAGGGTCTCAGTTGTGCCTTCCGCTGGGTCCATTCCCGCAAGGGCAATAACCAGCAGGCATGGCAGTGTCTTGCTCCCAATATCCTGCCCTGTGTTTGCCCTTGCCATTTGGAAACTGCCCCTGTGGCAGCTGGCCTGACAGGGTGGGCAGGTACAGGCTGTGTAGCTGTGGGACACCAGAGCCTGGGCAGAGCTGCTGCCTTTAGAGATGCTCCCGTGGTGCCAGGGGACTGCCTGTGCCAAGCCCACCCTGCCACAGGCACTGCCAGGGCTGCAGCAAGGGCTCCAGACAGCCTCCATGTCTCCCAGCACAGCCGGCACCCCTCAGTTGCAGTCTCCCTGCCTGTGCGTGCGAGGGTATGGGGAAGGACCAGCTGCTTTAAGAAGGACTCCCCACTGCAGAGCACTAAGACCCACCAAGTAGCCAGAGCCTGTCTGCCCCGTCAGGCAATGGGGTAGATATGAGATGCTGTTGCCCCGGTTGCACCTGGCACAAGCTCTCTGTCAACTCCGGTCTGGTGGACCTGGGGAAGTATCTCATCCTTCAGAGGCCACACCATGGCTAATAGAGGGGAATGTTCTGCATGCTGTGAGGCAAGGCAAGGCAAGGCTTGCTTGGGTATGTCCCTGGCATATATCCAAGGGATGCCTGCTACAGGTGCTTGTTCCTCCAGAAGCACTTGTGCCTGAAGTGTTGGAGTGAAGCAATGCAGGACCGGAAGGACAGGGATGTCTGTGGAGGTGGCTGAGAGGCTGTGGGTCCCTCTCTTTCCCTTTAAAGCCAGGAGAAGTCTAGATAACAGTCTGGATAGATGTGTAACTCTTAGAAGCTGAGGTTAAGTCTGGTGAGTCCCAGCTTGGTAATGGCCCATCTGTGTTTGCTATGCTGTGAGTGCACTGGGGACCATTTTCTCTGGGATGGTGTGGTCTGAACAGTAATGGAGTCTGATAACATGTTATAGAATAAAGCTTTGCAAAGGTAGTAGGAAAGATAGGCAACTATGTGTCCATATGATGATTCATCCAATCACTGATAGCAAACACAGGATCGTAAGTGATGTCATGGCTCCAGTGGACTTCCAGGGACATTTGGTGTCCGGGTCATCTGGCAGCAAGACTCAATCACGCAAATACCTTTTGAATGCAGGTAAGAGTTGTTCCACCCCTTGGCTCCAGCAATGGCAGTCTGATTTGAGAGAATCATTCCTTATATGTGGGCAGCATCCTGCCTATGCTGCCAGTGTTGGTCAGGAGGCAGGGTGTCAGGTGGGACATGGGAGGGGGGACATGCCTGAGGCTAATGCAGCAGAAACCCTGGTGGCTGCCATCACCCCTATGTACTCTGTGTACTCTCTCAGTGCACCTGAATGTTCCCACCAGTTACCTTCAGCTGCAGTCCAGCTAAAAGTTGTGCTGGCATTTGCCTCAAGTGGTGTTCAGTTCAGCATTAGTTGACTGAGTCTTGAACGTATCCTTTGAAGTATTGGGGACACCTCTCTTCTTGACAGGCACTTCCTCTTCATCACTGTGCAGGCAGATCATTTCTGCAAATGTAAGTGTTTTGTTAATCAAACTGGAAAAATGTTTGTGATCTCAAAGAAAGTGAATGCTAGACATATTCTCCTCCCCTTCCCACCCATCACCATGAGCAAGGAGTCCATTTTGACCCAGCTGGCCATCTAAGATGGGGGACAAGGCAGCATAAGGCTCATTCAGAGGACGAGGATGATGCTTGGCAAGAGATCTAGGCTTTATTCTACCCCAACAGCAAGCACACCCAGGTCTGAAGGACCTGAGTTGGCAGATGCTTTTTCACTTATTGAATTAATATTGTTCACACTTGCACCAGTATAACCCCAACAATATGGCTTGATATACCTATAGCTATGAGTAGAACTGGGTTCACATTTTCTGTAATTTCCCTGATCTTTTTTGATCAGGCATTGAGAAAAGGGATAGCATTTGAATTGATCTTAATTGAACAGATCATATGCAATATGCTCATTTATCTCACTGGTGGCCTGTGGACTTTAAATAAATTTCTGTACTCTCCATATAACTGTGGTCTCCCCATTTTCAGCCTGTACTTTAAAGCAACCTCCACCATACGCACCTTTTGGTGCAGAGATTTCACCACATTTACAGTGAATGTTTCATCACAAATGAAAACATCTCTGACCACTGAATGGCAGAAACTGTACAATATAGGGTCTTAGAAAAAGTAGTGGTGCTGGTGTCTCTGGTTAAGAGCTTTCAGGCTGCTGTGAAAGAGAGATTCTCTCTGGAACAGCTGTGGCTTCTGTGCCCTGGGTTTACATCCATCCTCTGGAAGGATGTGCTGTGGCTGGTAACTTCCAGTTCTGGCCCCAATATGGGGCCAGAATATAGTCATCCTAGAAGCTGTTCTGCAATCTCCTCTCAAAGGATGTACACCTGGTGCTTTGTGTTTGGATTGCAAAATTTATATAAGAGATGAGAACTGATAAAAGAGAATTAGTAGCAAATGAAACTCCCAGGCCCTTCCCTACCTGGGATATTTTGCAATCCATGCTCCCGACCAGCACAGCCAAAACCTGTGGGCCTGCCCTAGTGCGGGTGAGGCCCTCTGTCTGGGTGTGAGCATGAAGAGGAGATGGCAGAGCCACAGCGAGGGAGCGGGCTGCCTGCTGCAGGCACTGCCAGGGCTGTCTTGACATCTCCCAGCACATCATCTGCCACTACTTATGACCTGTCCAGAATTGGATTTTCATACCTATAAACAAGAGAAAAAAAGAGTTTACTTCTTCTCTGCATGCTTAGTATCTTCAGCTCATATTTTAAAACACCCCCTCAGAAATGCATATTTCAGTGTAGGTATTTCACCAGGTTTACCCTGAATGCCTCAACGGAAATGGAAAATTCTCAAAGCTCACAGAGCTGCAGGAAGGATATGATATGGGATATTATAACTGTAATGCCAGGGTCTCTGGCTGAGAGCTCGCAGGCTGCTGGGAACCAGCTTTTCTTGCTGGATGAGGTATTTGTCTTCTGTGCGTTTGGTTCATCTCCCCTTCAGAAGTATGTGCTCTGACTGGGGGCTGCTTCTTTTTAACCAAGATGCCTCAGTCACCCTACAAGCTCTTCTGCTTGATTTATAGTCAGTACAATCTTCTTTCAGAAGAATGCAGTATCCTTTTTGCTTTGGAATTATGGGGAGAAAATGGGGTCAGAATTCCTTGAAGTAATTAGCTGAGTTTTCATTGGGAGCAGGGTATTTTTCTTTGGACAACATGAGGTGAAATTGCTATATGAGGGAGAATGGATGCTGGACTCCACGTACAAATCCCAGATAAAGCAGATGACATTTTCAGAAGGAAAGAAAAAGCAATCTTCATGGGCAAGGAAAATCTGCTGAGAGTCTGCCTGCTGCCTCTGACTACCTGATACTACAAAACAGGACCATGCTGAGAGTTCCTTCACATACTTCCAAGCACTGCAGAAACAGAAATGGAGCTACAGGGAGCACACCCACTATTTTTTCCAAGAGGAGCTGTGCAGAACAGGAGAGCTGTGAGAAAACAGGGCTTTATTTGTGTCATAATCAGCCCCTTGGGGCACTGGTTCAGCATCTTTTTGAAGTATACAAGGACCCTTGTCTTCACAACAGCCACGTAGGACGGGGAGAGAGGGGAGGGGAGCTGGCAGTGCCACCCATCCTGGGATAGGAGGAGGAGGCAGCTCTCCATGACTGGCTGTCCAGGCACAGGAGCCAGGACGTCCAGCCTAAATACTGCCATGATGCAGCTGAGTGGATCAGAGGAGCAGCTGAAGATTGCTCCCAGCTTTGTTTGCCGAGCATGGTTGTGGTCGCGGCATGTGAAGTTTCTCTTGTCCAGCATTTCCACATCACTCATCCCCTATGGCCACCACCATCTGCCTCTCACCCACTGCCCGCAGCCTCTTTGACGAGCTGCTGGCCATCACTGTGCAGGACCTTGGCCCATGGCAGCAAGTCATGCTGCAGATGTCCTTGCGGGACAAGATGGGCGAGCTCTTCCAGGCCTGCACCCACTACCAGGCAGGGGACAACGGGGAGCTGGATCTCACCTGCTGCCCCGCACTGCCAGGAGGCAGCTTCTCCGGCTTGGAGTCCGTGAGGCTGCTCTGGGCTTTGCAGCCTCACCCTCATGTTCTGGCTGTTATGTCTGCTGACTGATGGATGTTCATCCTTTCTCTCATTTTAGCAGTAGAAATGGTGATCTGGGCATGCATAGTCTATCCATAAACTGTTTCAAGGCTCCATTAAGTTGCCTAAGAGTAGAGTGAAACTTAAAGCAAATCCCAAGCATAAGAAGTGTGGCCAGCAGGTCAAAGGAGGTGATTCCACCCCTCTACTCCATTCTCGTGAGACCCCACCTGGAGTACTGCATCCAGTTCTGGAGTCCCCAGCATAAGAAGGACATGAACCTGCTGGAGCGTGTCCAGAGGAGGGCCACGAGGATGATCCGAGGGCTGGAGCACCTCTCCTATGAGGAGAGGCTGAAAGAGTTGGGGCTGTTCAGCCTGGAGAAGAGAAGGCTCCTGGGAGATCTTATTGCGGCCTTCCAGTACCTAAAGGGAGCCTACAGGAGAGCTGGGGAAGGACTTTTTACAAGGGTGTGTAGTGATAGGATGAGGAGGAATGGCTTTAAACTGGAAGAGGGCAGGATTAGATTAAACATAAGGAAGAAGTTTTTTACTCTGAGGGTGGTAAGGCACTGGAACAGGTTGCCCAGAGAAGATGTTGAGGCCCCATCCCTGGAGGTGTTCAAGGCCAGGCTGGATGGGGCCTTGGGCCTGGTCTAGTGGGAGGTGTCCCTGCCCATGGAAGAGGGATTGGAACTCTATGATCTTCAAGGTCGCTTCCAACCTAAACCATTCTATGATTCTGTGATTCTATGACATGAACTTTTTAGAGGTGTCAGCTTACCTTTCCCTGTGGCTCCTCTTCTCCCTTCCAAGGCACATTACAAGGGCTCTTTCAGACTTCAGTTCTGCTAGGAACTAAAATGAGTCAAGTGGTGGTCAAGGGCTGGTGTGGGAGTGGGAAGAGGAAACTGAGGAAAGTCACCGCACAGATCATCTCTGCCAGTGGACCTTATGCAAGACGCTAAAATAATTCCCTATTAGTAGCACTAAGCTATATTTGCATCTTACGTAGGTGGTATCTGTCTTTCTGCCGCTCAGTATCTTGCCAGTTAATTTGCAGTCATTTAGCGGCTTGCAGCTAAATGACTGGTCACGTCCTTCCCTCAAAAGATGCTTTTCTGGAGGTTCCTGATGTGTGCCTCATTTGATGCGTTCTAAAGCAGAGAAACATTGAAAGGAGTCTTTTCAGGCAATACACCTCTTTGTCTTGTCTGCTCCAGGAGAAGACCCCTTCCCAGGCATCATCGACATACATGGACTTGGGGGAGGTCTTTTTGAGCACAGAGCCAGCCTGCTGGCCAATCACGGCTTTGCCACACTGGCCCTGGCTTATTATCAGTATGAGGATCTGCCACGGGAGCCAACTGAACTCCACCTGGAGTATTTTGAAGAGGCAGTGAACTATATGCTGCAGCACCCACAGGTAGGAGCACCCTCCATGTCCCCTGGGCTCCAGCGAGCACTTCTCCAAAGTGCCCATTGGTTTGCTTGAGTTTTCTCTGGAGGAAGCTGCTGAAATACTCACCCGGCTCCATCTGCCAGGAGTTCGGGTGCCTGGGCTGTAGGGAAGAGGAAGGGTCAAGCAGATATGCACTAGAAGGGCAGAGGATGGGTACCATTCAGGTACCATCATCTGGAGTGACAGAGACGGTGTCTGAGAAATAATAAGCGAGGAGGCTGTGGAGGAGAGAGACATGCATTTTTCAAAGCAGCCTTCATGAATTGTCACCACATGCCCCCATATGAACCCTTAGTCTAAACAATACAAAGAAAAAAGCATTTGCTGGTACCTAGCTGTGGTGAGTTGACCTTGGCTGGCTGTCAGATACCCATCAAGCTGCTCTCTCACTCCCATTCTTCAACAGGACAGGTAGAGAAAATAAGATGAAAAATCTCATGGGTCAAGATAGACAGGGAGACAACTCACCAATGATTGTCACAGGCAAAACAGACTTGACTTAGGGATGATTAATTTCATTTATTGCCTGTTAATAACAGAGTAGCATAGTGAGAAATAAGGACAAAACTAAAACCACCACCCCACACACACATCTTTAGGCAGCAGCAGGTCTGTTTTGGAGCTGGCCGAAACTGTCTCTGTCTGACATGGGGGCATCCCCTGGTCTTTTCTTACAGAGCCCATCCCTATATCTCCTCACTGCCAAAACCTTTCCACAATAGCTCTGAATAGTCTTACTTTTCTCATGCAATGTGTGCTCAAACAGTGTCATCGTGCTTGCTATCTCTTGGCTGTCATCATATCATCAGTTAACATTTTTCGTGGGAGTGGAAGAAATTTGTGTGTGGGAGGTGCTTGGCACTTGTGCAGAAGAAAAGCTAATCATTGCCATCACCTCCTTCACAGTGTTTTGCAAACTCACAGCGTTAAACAATGTTCCCCACCAGCAACTAGCTGTTGTGTTTTTCAGCTCAGTACTGATGGACATTTCCTCCTCTCTACCAGGTGAAGGGACCAGGGGTTGGACCGCTCGGTTACTCCAAAGGAGCTGAACTTTCTCTCTTGCCATGGCCACCTTCCTGAAGAACATCACGGAACCACGGAATCACGGAATCACGGAGTTTCAGAGTTGGAAGGGACCTCTAGAGATCATCTAGTCCAACTCCCCTGCTAAAGCAGGATTGCCTAGAGCACATTACTCAGGACTGCATCCAGGTGGGTCTTGAAAATCTCCAGAGAAGGGGACTCCACAACCTCCCTGGGCAGCCTGTGCCAGTGCTCTGTCACCCTCACCGTAAAGAAGTTTTTCCGTGTATTTGAATGGAACTTCCTGTGTTCTAACTTGTGCCCATTGCCCCTCGTCCTGTCACTGGGAACCATTGAAAAGAGCCTGGCTCCATCCTCCTTCAACCCACCCTTTAGATCCTTGTAAGCATTAATAAGGTCTCCCCTCAGCCTTCTCTTCTCCAGGCTAAAGAGTCCCAGCTCTCTCAGCCTTTCCTCATAAGAGAGATGCTCCAAGCCCTTAATCATCTTAGTTGCCCTTCGCTGGACTCGCTCCAGCAGTTCCCTGTCCCTCTTGAACTGGAGAGCCCAAAACTGGACACAGTATTCCAGTTGTGGCCTCACCAGTGCAGAGTAGAGGGGGAGAATGACCTCCCTCGACCTCCTGGCCACACTCTTCCCTATGCAGCCCAGGATTCCATTGGCCTTTTTGGCAACAAGGGCACATTGCTGGGTCATGGATAATTTACTCTCTACTAGGACCCCCAGATCCTTCTCCTCCGAGCTACTTCCCAGCAGGTCTGCCCCTAACCTATACTGGTGCTTTGCATTCTTCCTCCCCAGGTGCAGGACCTTGCACTTGCTTTTGTTGAACCTCATTAGGTTCTTCTCTGCCCAGCTCTCCAGCCTGTCCAGGTCACGCTGGATGGCAGCACAGCCCTCTGGGGTGTCAGCCACCCCACCCAGTTTGGTATCATCAGCAAACTTGCTGAGGATACACTCTGTCCCCTCATCCAGGTCATTAATGAATATATTGAACAAAATTGGACCGAGTATTGACCCCTGGGGGACACCACTGGTTACAGGCCTCCAACTAGACTCTGCCGCTGATCACAACCCTCTGAGTTCTGTCACACAGCCAGCTCTCAATCCACCTCGCTGTCACCTCATCTAGCCCATACTTCCTCAGCTTCCTAATGAGGATGTTATGGGAGACGGTGTCAAAAGCCTTGCTAAATTCAAGGTAGATGACATCCACGACTCTCCCCTCATCCAGCCAACCAGTTCTAACATCATAGAAAGCTATCAGATTGGTCAAGCATGGTTTACCCTTGGTAAATCCATGTTGACCACTTCCAATAACTTCCTGTTCCTCAACATGTTTGGAGATGACATCCAGAATGAGTTGCTCATGAGACTAACCGGTCTGTAGTTCCCTGGGTCCTCCTTCTTGCCTTTTATGCAGATCGGAGTGATGTCAGCCTTCCTCCAGTCCTCGGGCACCTCTCCTGGTCTCCATGACCTTTCAAAGATGATGAGAGTGGTCTAGCAATAACATCCGCCAGTTCTCTCAGTACTTGCAGGTGCATCCCGTCAGGGCCCATGGACTTATGAATGTCCAGCTTGGCCAAGTGGTCTCTGACCCGGTCCTCCTCAACTAAGGGAAAATCTTCCTCTCTCCAACCCCTTCCCCCTTGCCTCCAGGGTATGGGATTCCTGAGGGACAGCTTTAGCAGTGAAGACCGAAGAGAAGGTGGCATTCAATAACTCTGCCTTCTCTGTGTCTTCTACCACTAGGGCACCCATCTCATTCACCAGTGGGCCTACATTTTCCCTAGTCTTCCTTTTTCTATTGATATACTGAAAGAATCTCTTCTTATTGTCTTTAACTGCAGTGGCCAAGCTGAGTTCTGATTGAGCTTTGGCCCTTCTAATTTTCCCCCTACATAGCTTTGTTATATCTTGATAGTCCTCATAAGTTGCCAACCCCCTTTTCCAGAGAATATAAGCTTTCATTTTTTTTTCCTCATTGGCAAAGCAACAGCCATTGCTTCCCTCAATGGCCTGGTGGCCATTACTTCTATTCCTCTCCGTTACAAGGATAAAATCATCCCCTCGTTGCCCTTCGATGAAGAACATGTCAAGATCATTGATTCCAATATTCTTGATTGTTCTGACATCCTTATCGACCCCTTTCAAGCCCCTGGCAACCAAAGCCTCATCCCACTAGAGAAAGCTGAGGCACAGTTACTGTTCATCACAGGACAAGATGACCGGGTTGTCAAAAGTGAGTATTATGCTGCTGAAGTCTGCAAGCTTTTGCAGGCTCAAGGGAAAGAGAATTTTCAGATGCTCTCCTACCCGGGAACAGGCCACTGCATTGACCCTCCCTATTTCCATTTGTGCCCCATAGGAAACCATCCTATTTTTCACAAAATGGCAGTCCTGGGTGGGTAGGTCCTCCTCCTGCATGCCAGCGGCCATCATCCCTGTGCATCCTGAAGGGCTGCCACCTACCTCGTGGATGCCGTCTCCCACTGCCCTGCTCAACCAGCCATCCAGGGTGTCTCCAGGCTGTGGGTGTCTTCCTGGCCAGCCTGGCACACCGGGGCAGACCTCAGAGATGGCAGCTGCCTCTCACCCTGTCCTGTTTTCTACTCCTGGGTGTCCTCATTCAGGGCACTGCAGCCTTTCCCTGCCTGGCAGGTTTCATAATGGATGTTATCAGCAGTGCTGGATGATGCCTGTGGGCCTGCCCTGGCACAGGTACAGCACTCTGGGTGTGGGCAAGAAGAGCACGTGGCAGAGCCAGAGGGAGGGACAGGAGCCTTGGGGCAGCCTGTGGCCACACCACACCAGCTGCCATCCTCTGGCAAGATGTGCAAGACTGCACGTCCCAGGAGGTGCCAGGAGAGCAGTGCCGGGCTTGTGGGGCTGTCTCATCCCTGAGGTGTTCCCAGGCCACAGCCCCATGCACGCTCACTACCACAGGGCCACACCAGCCCCTCTTGGGATGCCCCTGCTGAGCAAGGTGGGCTCCCGTCCCATATAAGCACCTGCAGATCATCTTCCCCCAGGGGTTAGGTGGAACCTGAGCCCTGAACGTGCCCCATTGCTCTGGCTGGAGCCCCACACCAGGGGCTGAGCACAGAGTCTGCCTAGGACTCCTTTTGGCAGTTCCTGCTGCTACAAGACACCTCGCTCCATATACCTTGGCAAGGGTCAGGAGCTGGAGTAGAGGGGAGTGGAGAGGTTCTCTGTGCCAGACCCTGCCATGCTGCCCCAACACTGTCCCCATGCCTGCAGCTGGTCACACATGACAACGCCCTGTTGGCTTCAGAATCATGTCGCAGGGGTGGGCTTTCCGGTGGCAGTAGTGCACGGGGTTGGCAGGAGCAAGCTGCCAAAATGCTCACAGGCTGTGGTGCCAATTGCCTGCAGGTCTGAATGCAGCAAAGTGGTATCCTTTTCCAAAGGGAGCCTGTGGCTTGTCCGAGTTCGGCAGAAAAAAGACAGAGCCTGTGAGAGAAGCCCAGGGAAGAGGGCTGCAGCTGCACCTTCACCTGGATCCTGTCCTGCAAGGATGGTAACCAGCAGCCCTGGTTGAGAGAACTGCCACCATAGCAGATAAGCACACTGCTTGTCAAGGAGTGTCTGGGAAGAGCTGCCGCCCTTTGGAGATGCTCCCGCAATGCCAGTGAAATGGCTGGGCTGATTCCGCCCTTCCTTGTGTGCTGACAGGGCTGCAGTGGTGACTCCAGGCATCCAAGGACATCTCACAGCACGGTGTGTGCCCACGCAGCGCCTGCCCCGATTCCCCTCCCCTTGCCGGTGTGTGGGAAGCTGTATTTGTAGAAGAAGCCTCAGCCTGAATGCAGACACAGTGAGGGCAGCACCCCAGGAGACATGTGGCAGGTCACAGCCCGCTCCCTGTGCCGGGCGAGCTCCCGCAGCTGGCAGAAGCACTTGCACTGGCCCAGCTCCGTGCCTGCAGCCCCACAGCCCCGCAGCCCTGCACGGACCCCCGGGACAGGCCCTGCCCGTGGCCTCTCCTCCATAGCCCCCTCCATCCGCCTCTCGCCCGCTGCCCGCAGCATCTTCGACGAGCCGCTGGCCATCGCCGTGCAGGGCCTCGGCCCGCGGCAGCAGGTCACGCTGCGGACGTCCTTGCGGGACGAGACGGGTGAGCTCTTCCAGGCCTGCGCCCGCTACCAGGCGGAGGACGACGGGGAGCTGGACCTCGCCCGCTGCCCCGCACTGCCGGGAGGCAGCTTCTCTGGCCTGGAGCCCATGGGGCTGCTCTGGGCTTTGCAGCCCCAGAAGCCCTTCTGGTATATGGTGAAGAAGGATGTACAGAGCCCCTTCCTCCTGCAGCTGGAGGTGTTTGATGGCCACGGGGAGCCCCCCGGGCGGCTCCTGGCCCAGGCGCAGCACGAGCGGGCGTTCCTGCGGGACGGGGTGCGGAGAGTGCCGGTGCGAGAGGGAAGGATCCGAGCGACGCTTTTCCTGCCCCCCGGTGAGTACCAGCTACGGCCATCCTGTTTTCCCTAAACCAATGCTTTGTCAGTGTAAGCTGTTCCATGACCTCTGCAAAGAGGGGTCCATGAAAGGACCCCTCCTCCCCTCCCTCCCTCCTGCACCACGACCAGCCTGACCATTGTTCCCAATTCACCTGGCCGTGCGGTTGCCAGGACGTGGTTACAGAATCTGGCAGAAGGATAACCTTTTTTGCCCACAGCTTGAGGTTATAAACGTGGGTTTGGGGGAACGCCCTTCTACCCCCCCCAGAACTGTAGCAACTAACTATATGGTGAATGCGGTCCACCATGTTGGGCTTCCTGTAGACTTAATCAGTTTGTGAAAGGGGAAAGACGGGGGGCTCAAGAACATTTACAGGCATAAAAGCTTCACAGCGGGAAAAGGCAATCAGTTAATTGCTCTGGAAAAGGGGCAGAGCATCTCTCTGAGGTGTAAGAGTTGCCCAAGGCACCACCAGGATGCAGTATCTTCTGGGCAGCTACACCGAGACTTCCCTGCCAGAGCCCAGGGTGCAGGAGGGCTGATTTCACAGGCTCAACATCCCATCCACACCCAGGACAGGGCTCCCTCCCCTGCCTCATCTCTACCCCCGCCTGCTGACCAGGAGATGGAAGAAGCCACCTGTATACATTTTGTACCCAAATTCTCCTGCCTCCCCAGCGCTGAGGTGCTCACAGTAGCCAAATGCTGCTGCATTTCCTCAGTGTCCCCTGACCCGCTCCTTTTGTGCGTGTTTTAAAATGACAGGCCCTTGCTGTACTCCCCGGCACTGTGAGTTGTTTCCCAGGCACAGGATAGAAGGAGTTTATCCTCATCCTGCTGCCACCACAGCAAATCTTTGCCTTAGCAAGGCCACAAGCTTGGTCTGTAGCCAGTATTTCTGTTACGCGGTTCCATTTGGAAACATGTTTTTCCACCATGATTTCACCACACTCAAATTGTCCTGCGCTGACATACCCCCATCGTGATTTTCCTTTCCTGGGAGTGCTTTCTACACCTTACATCTCCACATTCCGATTCAGGAGCTGGATACTCTTCAGCAAACCACCTAAGGCCACGGTCAAGATGGGGAGCTCAAAGGGCTTTTGCTATAATAACGTCCTACCTCCCTTGAGCACCCCCACAGCCTTATTCAGCATTACCACCTTTTCTGTGCATGTTCAGTGCAAACCCACAGAGTCTTTGTCATGGTTTAATTGCAGCTGGCAACTAGGACAATGCTGCCTCTTCCCATGTCCGTGTCCCGTCCCCCTCCCCCCCCCCCCAGTAGTGTAGGGAGAAGAGGGAGAAAAGGAGAGGAGGAAAAAAATTTTGGGGTTGAGATAAAGACAGTTTAGAAGAACAGTAACAGAAGGTGAAAACAATAATAATAGTAATAATAATAATGATAAAAGAATATACAAAATAAAGTGATACAACACAAGTTGCTCTCACCACCCGATGATCAGTTTGCCTAGCCTGTCCCAAGCAGTGATCGCAGATTCCTGCCCCCTGGCCAACACCCATTTATATACTGAGCATGACATCTATGGTATGGAATATTCCTTTAGCAAGCTTGTCCTGTGTATACTCCCTCTCAACTTCTATGGGAAGCTGAAAAAGTCCTTGACTAATGTAAACATTACTTGGCAACAACTAAAACAACATTTGTTATCAACATTATTGTAGTACTAAATCCAAAACACAGCAGCTACTAGAAAGAAATTTAACTCTATCCCAGCTGAAACCAGGATGGTATCCACCCCTTATTCTGTACCATCTGTATTTTACACTTTTCAGTGAATCACCACCACTTTTTCTGTTTTTGAGATAGATAGAGATAGATATAGATATAGATATAGAGATAGAGACAGAGACAGAGACAGAGACAGAGACAGAGATAGAGATAGAGATAGAGATAGAGATAGAGATAGAGATAGAGATAGAGATAGAGATAGAGATAGAGATAGGCAGAGGCAGGGGCAGGGGCAGAGGCAGAGATACAGGTACACACAGGTATCATTCCCTTAGTCTATGGGCCATCCCTCTAAAATGTCTGTTGAATTAATTTAGTCCATGACTTTGGGGTCCATCTGTCATACCAGTTTTTCAGGGCAGGAGAGATGGTGTGTGGTGTCGGATTGTTGCATGCTGCATCGGGAGCTCACAGCTGGTATATCTCGCATGGCGCATGTCCACGATCTGTGGGCTGAAGGTTTTGGTCCTGAGAAAGTTGCCAGGCGACAGTTGCAGAAGCCAGTTCTGGCTCCATCACCACTGCATTTTGCTCAGTTTTATCAAAGTTACAGATAGTGTCCATGGTCAAGTCCACCCCTCGATCATGAGCCCACCTATATGGGCATCTTCCTTGATGGCCTGAGGTGTCATGAGCCCACCGAGCTATAAATAATTCACCCTTCTATTGCCAGTCCAGATCCACCTGCGCCACTTCAATCTTAGCAGCCCAATCCACCTGCTGGTTGTTTTGGTGTTCTTCAGTGGCTCAGCTCTTGGGTACATGGGCATCTACGTGATGTACTTTTACAAACAGATTCACTAGCCAGGCAGCAATATCTTGCCACAATGGGGCAGCCCAGATGGGTTTGCTGCTGCGCTGCCTGTTGCTCTGCTTCCATTGCTGTAACCACCACTACAGAGCGTTTCCCACCAGTCAGTATAGAGATAAATTAGAATCATAGAATCATAGAATTGCTGAGGTTGGAAGGGACCTATAAGATCATCAAGTCCAACCATTAACCTACCCTGACAAAAAAACACTTCTAAACCATGTCCCTAAGTACCACATCTACCCTTTTTTTAAACACCTCCAGGGATGGTGAATCCACCACCTCCCTGGGCAGCCTATTCCAATGTTTAATAACCCTTTCAGTGAAAAAGTGTTTCCTACTATTCAGTCTAAACCTCCCCTGACATAACATAAACCCATTTCCTCTTGTCCTATCACTTGTCACCAGGGAGAAGAGGTCAGCCCCCACCTCTCTACAAACTCCTTTCAGGTAGCTGTAGAGGGTGATAAGGTCTCCCCGCAGCCTCCTCTTCTCCAGGCTAAACAACCCCAGTTCCCTCAGTCGTTCCTCATAAGGTTTGTCCTCCAGACCCCTCACCAGCTTTGTAGCCCTTCTCTGGACATGCTCCAACACCTCAATGTCCTTCTTGTAGTGAGGGGCCCAAAACTGAACACAGTACTCGAGGTGGGGCCTCACCAATGCCAAGTACAAGGGAATGATCACTTCCCTAGTCCTGCTGGCCACACTATTCCTGATGCAGCCCAGGATGCTGTTGGCCTTCTCAGCTACCTGGGCACACTGCCGGCTCATCTTCAGCCAGCTGTCCACCAACACCCCCAGGTCCTTTTCTGCCAGGCAGCTTTCAAGCCACTCCGCCCCAATCCTGTAGTGCTGCATGGGGTTGTTTTGACCCAACTGCAGGACCCGGCACTTGGCCTTGTTGAACCTCATACCATTGGTCTCGTCCCATTGGTCCAGTCTGTCCAGATCCCTCTGCAGAGCCAACCTACCCTCAAGCAGATCAACACACCTGCCTAGTTTAGTGTCATCTGTGAACTTACTGAGGGTGCATTTGATCCCCTCATCCAGGTCATTGATAAAGATATTAAAGAGAAACGGCCCCAGCACTGAGCCCTGGGGGACACCACTTGTGACTGGACACCAACTGGATTTAACTCCATTCACCACCACTCTCTGGGCATGGCCATCCAGCCAGTTTTTTACCCAGTGAAGAGTACATCTGTCCAGGCCATGAGCAGCCAGTTTCTCCAGGACAACATTGTGGGAAACAGTGTCAAAAGGTTTACAAAAATCCAGGTAGATAACATCCACAGCTTTTCCCTCATCCACTAAGCAGGTCACCTTGTCAAAGAAGGAGATCAGGTTTGCCAGGCGTGACCTGCCTTTCACAAACCCATGCTGACTGGGCCTGATCACCCTGTTCTCCTGCACGTGCCATGTAATGGCACTGAGGATGATCTGTTCCATGACCTTCCCAGGTACCGAGGTCAGACTGACTGGCCTGTAGTTCCCTGGATCCTCCTTCCGGCCCGTCTTATGGATGGGTGTCACATTTGCCAACCTCCAGTCAGCTGGGACCTCCCCAGTTATCCAGGACTGCTCATAAATCATGCAAAGTGGCCTGGTGAGCACTTCCACTAGCTCCTTCAGTACCCTTGGGTGAATCCCATCTGGCCCCATAGATTTGTGCACCTCCAGGTGCTGAAGCAGGTCCCTCACCATTTCCCTTTGGATTACAGGGGTTTCATTCTGCTCCCCATCCTTGTCTTCTAGCTCAGGGGTCTGGGTACTCGGGGAACAACTGGTCCTACTGCTGAAGACTGAGGCAAAAGTGGCATTAAGTAACTCAGCCTTTTCCTCATCCTCGGTCACTATGTTACCGGCCCCACCTACTAGAGGACAGAGATTATCCTTAGTCCTCTTTTTATTGCTAATATATTTATAGAAACTTTTTTTGTTGTCCTTGACAACAGAAGCCAGGTTTAGTTCTAACTGGGCTTTGACCCTCCTGATTTTTTCCCTACACAGCTTTACTACCTCTTTGTAGTCCTCTTGAGTGGCTTGCCCTTCTTTCCAGAGGCCATAAATTCTCTTTTTTTCCCTAAGTCGCAACACTAGCTCCCTGTTTAGCCAGGCCCGTCTTTTTCCCCGATGGTTTGTCTTTCGGCACATGGGGACAGCCTGCTCCTGTGCCTTTAACACTTCCTTCTTGAAAAACATCCAGGCTTCCTGGGGTCCTTTGCCCTGGAGGACTGCCTCCCAGGGGACTTTGCCAACCAGGCTCTTGAAAAGCCCAAAGTCCGCCCTCCGGAAGTCCAAGGTAGCAGTTCTGCTGACCACCCTCCTTGCTTCTCCCAGAATCAAACAACTCTATCATTTAATGATTGCTGTTCCCAAGACAGCCTCCAACTGTCACATCCCCCACAAGACCTTCCCTGTTTACAAACAACAGATCCAGCAGGGCACCTTCCCTAGTTGGCTCTCTCACCAGCTGTGTCAGGAAGTTATCCCCAGCACATTCCAGGAACCTTCTAGACTGTTCCCTCCCTGCGGTATTGTATTCCAAGCAGATGTGTGGCAAATTGAAGTCCCCCACGAGGACAAGAGCTCGCGATCTTGAGACTTCTCCCAGCCGTTTATAGAATATTTCCCTCTGCCTCCTCATCCTGGTTGGGTGGTCTATAACAGACTCCTGCTATGATATCTGCCTTGTTAGCTCTCCCCCTGTTTCTTACCCATAAACGCTCAACCCCATTATTTCCACCATTTAGTTCAAAGCATTCATAACACTCCCTGACATACAGGGCCACACCCCCGCCTCTCCTTGCTTGCCTATCCTTCCTGACGAGCCTATAGCCATCCATGGCAGCACTACAGCTATGTGAGTCATCCCACCACATTTCTGTGATGGCGACTACATCATAATTATCCTGCTGTACAATGGCTTCCAGCTCCTCCTGTTTGTTGCCCATGCTACGTGCGTTAGTGTATAAGCACTTCAGCTGGGCTATTGGTCCTTTCTCCTTTTTACTGGAGGGAGCCGAAATTCTGCCACCCCCAGACTTATTCCTAAGGGGCCCGGTTACACCCCCTGTCTTTTCCAGGTCTAGTGCCAGCATGCCGCTTTCAGGCTTTTTGCTAGCAAGCTCAGATCTATCCCCATCCCTTCGAATCTAGTTTAAAGCTCTGTCAATGAGCCCTGTCAACTCCTGCCCTAAACCCCTTTTCCCTTTCTGAGACAGGCTTTTGCCGTCTGTTGCCAGCAGTTCTGGTGTCCTGAAAAGCAGCCCGTGATCAAAGAACGCAAGTCCTGCCAATGACACCAGTCTCCAAGCCAGGCATTGATCAGCTGGCACTTCCTGTTAATCTTCTCATCAATCTTAGCAACTGTTGGGATAGAAGCAAACACTACTTGTGCTCCTGATCCCCTTAGCAGCCATCCCAGGGCCCTGAAGTCTTTCTTCATTGCCCTTAGACTTCTGGTACCTACCTCTTCACCACCTACCTGAAAAATCAGTAGCGGGTAATAATCTGATGTCTGAACGAGGGAAGGGAGTTTTCTCCGTATGTCCTTAATTCTGGCCCCAGGGAGGCAGCTGACTTCCCTGTGGGATGGTTCCGGTCTACAAATAGGGCTCTCTGTTCCCCTCAGAAGGGAGTCACCTACTACAATTACTTTTCTTTCTTTCCTGGTTGAGTCCTAAGGCATGGGGGTGGGTGACTAACCCTGGGTGACTCACTGGATGGATCATCCTCTCCATCCTCAATTGCCTGGTCCTCGATTTCCAAAGCCCCATCCCTATTATGCAAAGGCAATTGGGATGGTGAGAGGGGCCGTGAGGGGTTTTAGTTGCCTCTCCGAGGAGGGATCTGACTCCACTCCCCCTTATCCCTTAAGTCCCCTCTTTCTGCCAGGTGACCCTCCCTTTGAACATGCAGCCCAGCACCAGCAGTTGAGGTGCTAAGAGGAGCTGTGCACCAACCACTTCCAAAGCAGCTCAAACCCCTTCAGGTGCTGCCAATATCTCTTTTTCAGTTGGAGTATAGCGGGACTCAGATCCTCTGTATCCCTTACTCCAAAACCCTAGGGGTCAGCCTTGAGTCTCCCCTGGTGCTTTTTGCCAGAGGCTCGAGGTAGGGCCATTCTCCCCAGCTGCAGTGTAGAGCACATTTTTAACATCTTGCCCTGCCCAGACTGGCCCCAGGGCTACTGCAGGAACTATTTCCTGTTTAATTTGTTCAAAGGCTTGTCATTGCTCAGGGCCCCATTTAAAATTGTCCTTCTTCCTGGTCATTTGACAGAGGGGGCTTATAATCAGACTAATTTGGAATACATGTTCTCCAAAAACCCACAATGCCTAAGAAAGATGTGTTTCCTTTTTTTGCTAGTTGCTGGAGATATAGCTGCTATTTTGTTGATCACATCTATTGGGATTTGATGATGCCCATCTTGCCATTTTATTCCTAAAACCTGGATCTCCTGTGCAGGTCCCTTGACCTTATTTTTTTTATGACAAAACTGACTTTCAGAAGGATTTGGATTATTTTCTTCCTTTTCTCAAAAACTTCTTTTTTTGCCCCACACAGTGAGGTCATCAACGTATTGCAGGTGTTCCGGAGCTTCACCCTGTTCCGGTGCAGTCTGAATCAGACCGTGGCAACCAGTGGGGCTGTGTTTCCACCCCTGGGGCAGTCGATTCCAAGTGTGCTGGACACCCCTCCAAGTGAAAGCAAACTGTGGCCTGCACTCTGCTGCCAATGGGATTGAGAAAACACATTAGCAATGTCAACTGTGGCATACCACTTGGCTGCCTTTGACTTCAGTTCATTTTGAAGTTCTAGCACAACCAGCATGGCAGCACTCAGCAGTGGTGTGACTTCATTCAGGCCACAATAGTCTACCATTAGCCTCCACTCTCCATCAGACTTTCACGCTGGCCATATGGGACTGTTAAAAGGTGAACAAGTCCTGCTGTTCACTCCTTGGCTCTCCAGTCAACAAATCAGATTATGGATGGGAATCAGAGAGTCTCAGTTGGTACAATATTGTCACTGATGCCCCGTTGTAGTAGCAATCAGCAGTTCTTCAACCTTCAGGAGCCCCACAATAGAAGGGTCCTCTGAGAGACTAGGTAAGGTAGACAGCTGTTTAATTTCCCCCATCTTCACAGTGGCTATACCAAAAGTCCACCGGTGCCCTTTTGGGTCCTTGAAATACCGTCTCCTGAGGTAGTTTATGCCAAGAATGGACAGAGCCTCTGGGCCAGTCACAATGGGGTGCATTTGCCACTCATTCCCAGTTAAGCTCACTTCAGCTTCCAACACAGTCAATTGTTGGGACCGCTCTGTCACTCCAGAAATACAGATGGGTTCTGCCTCTTTACAGCTTGATGGCATTAGGGTATACTGTACACTGGTGTCTACAAGAGCCTTATACTCCTGGGAGTCTGATGTGCCAGGCCATTGAATCCATACAGTCCAGTAAATCTGGTTGTCCTTTTCCTCCACCTGGCTGGAGGCAAGGCCCCTCTACTTCTGATCATAGTATCTGCTATCAATGAATGGGTTTGTGTGGTCCGCATGGGTTCGAATCGCGTCCTTGTTATTCACTTCTTGTAAATAAAAATCAGAAGTTCCTTCAAGAGGATCAGAAGCCCTTCTACTTTGTCTGGGGAGCTTCCCACTAGAAACTGGAACAATAATTTTCCAGGAAGAGCCCCCATTTGTGATTCCTTTTCCTTGCCACTCACTTACCCGTGCCTCTAGGTTCACGGCAGGTTTTCCATCCTACTTCCTCATGTTCTTTCCACAGTCATGCAGGTAAAAACACAGGGTGCCTCGTGGTGTGTACCCTCTATGTTCTCTCTGTTGAGCAGTACACTTACTCCCAACAGCTGAGATACTGGTGTGTACAGGTGGGGAGTAGGACCTATCCTCTCTGAGTTTCTGGAACTCCCAGAACAGTTTTTTGAACAGGTTTTCTGATTTCTTAGGCAGTCTTTCCACAGCTGAGATGCAGGCCCATAGGGAAGTAGTATTTTCTTCATATTGCCAGAGCTGGCCAGCCACTACATCCACCATTGGTGCTTCTGCATCTTTGCATCCCATTGTTGCCAATGAGCAATAGGATAATGGTGTTCTCTGTACAAATTTACACCATATGGGTCAGGTACATTGGACTTCATCTGGATCTGTGGTGGTCTGTGGGTTGTTCAGGTCATAATAAATCAGCTCCTGCAAACCTAATTCCCTCGGGTATTGGATACTTCTCTCCATGATTGTCCATTTGCCTGGGCGACATATATCTTCCTTGAAGGGATACCTTTCCTTCATGGCTAACACATGGCTTATGTCCTTTTTCCAATCACCTTGTCAATACCCCCTTCCCTAGACAGGGATTCCCTACCCTCCAATTCCAAGCCACTGGCCCCGTTATCCCAGCAGCGGAGCAGCCAGGTGGCACTTTGCTCACTTGGATGATGACTTGAAATATTTTCGTATATCTCACAGCTCACCCAGGGATAAGGATCCTGTTCTCGCGATGACCCTGGTTCATCTTCACCCCTGTGATCTATTTTTTTGTGTATTTCTTCTTCTGTATCAGGGTGATTGATATTGGCGCAGGTTAATTCTCCAGTTCAGTAGACGCAGTGCCTGCCACCGGGGTTTGAGTAGCCACAGTGCCTATCGCTGGGGTTGGAATAGTGCACCCGCATCCACACCAAGTGCCAGTAGCAGATGGGGTGGTATTTTTAAATAGTTGTTTAACCCTAAGCAAGACCTGAAACACATTCAGAAGACCTAGAAATAGGAGCATGCTGGTTTGAGCACCCAAAGGATATTCAAAATTCTCAAGAGCTGTTGTAATTAGCCTGAAGGAGAAGGGGGAGGCGAAGGAAGGTGTCTCCCCCACAGACTGGGTCTCCGAGGAGAAAAGGTAAAAAGTGTAATTACTAATAGTTTCCCTTAGATGGCTCCCGAAGAAGGGAAATGAAACCGCAGCTGCCGTCCCGCCCTGCTAGTTTATCATATTGTAAACCCGCATTACAAAGCACAGCAAAATGATAATCTCGACCCAGTTCCCAGGGACGATAAACAGCACAACAGGGAAAATATACAGCAGGGAAGGTATTACAAAACACAACCCTGTGAACAAGAACAACAACTTTGAGAGCTGAGCTAATAGATCAACATTGTAACCACTGACTATTAACCCAATACAATAAATGCTTATAACAATTTTTTTCTAATACGGTCTGATCACGTTTGCTGTTATCTCAACCTGTTGATCCCACGTTGGACGCCAAAAAGGACTGTCATGATCTAACCCCAGCTGGCAATTAGGACCATGCAACCACTTGCTCATTCCCCGCTCCCCCCCCGCCCCAGTACTGTACGGAGAAGAAGGAGAAAAGGGGGGGGGGGAAGGGGGAGAATCGTGGGTTGAGATAAAGAACAGTAACAGAACAGGGAAAAAAATAGTAGTAGTAAAAGAATATACAAAATAAAGTGATACAACACAAGTTGCTCTCACCACCTGATGATCAGTTTGCCTAGCCTGTCCCAAGCAGTGATCGCAGATTCCTGCCCCTCAGCCAACCTCCATTTATATACTGAGCATGACATCTGTGGTATGGAATATTCCCTTGGCCAGCTTGTCCTGTCTATGCTCCCTCTCAGCTTCTACGGAAAGCTTAAAAAGTCCTTGACTAATGTAAACATTACTTGGCAACAACTAAAACAATATGTGTTATCAACATTATTGTAGTACTAAATCCAAAACACAGCAGCTACTAGAAATAAAATTAACTCTATCCCAGCTGAAACCAGGAGAGCCCTGCTACACTCAGCTGCACCGTGGGCCACAGACAGCTGCACTCCTGGCCTCTGGGGGTACACAGCCACTGCTTTGAATGTTCACTGTCTACGGAAAGCCAGTAGATGTGCTGTTGCCTGTATGCAAAGAGCAGCAGAAGGAAGAGCACAGTAAGGCTCTCCTCAGTCCAAGGCAGAGAGTGAGCAGATGCTGTGCAGTCCCCTCTCCTCTCTGACCCCCAGCAGCGGGTTCCCACCTTCTACTTGTAGCACTGTTTGAGCATGAATGGGCCACTGCGGTGCAGGGCATGAGACTGGTGGGAGGGCATCCTGAAGAGTGGGACGCATGAGCACACTCAGGCCTGTGGCTCTCCTGAAGCCAAAAGTAGGGGTGAGATGGGTCTTACCTGCTCCCCAACAGGGCAAAGGACACCTTCTCTGACCTGGAGCCTGTGGAGCTTCCTTGGGCCCTGTGGTCCCCAAACCCAGCAGGCTGCAGGAATGCAACATGCAGAGCACTCTTTTCCCTTGCACTGGGTGGACAGGAGCAGGATTTTCACAGCATGAGGAAAAGAGGATTCAGGGCCAAGATGGGAAGATCCAAACAACAAACTTCTGGTCACCCAGTGAGATATCCATGGTGTCCTATGCAGAATTTGATGCTGATCACAGTCAGAGACAGGATCCCCAAAGAGATGAAGTGCTGGCTGGGTGGATCACACCACTTTTGAATGGATCCCAAACGTTCAATAGCCAAATAAAAACACAAATGCTTACACTTTCTAGTTTAATACTATTAAATACATCAAATCGTGAGACCTTCAGGATTTTTACAGTGCCAGGTGAAGAGGTCATTGTTACAGGGCTTCTTAGACGGAGAAGAGAAGCTGGGACAAGACAACGTCACCAAACAGCCCTTGCCTGTTTGCCCAAAGCACACTGCAGAAACACTACAGATTCCTAAAACCAAAAAAGGGTTTGCACTTTTTCCCAAGAGGTTCTGCTCCTAAGCCTTTCTTCCTCTGCAACACACTCTAGTTTTTCCAGCTGATAACACCACACAGCTGAGTGACTCATTATGCCTTTCCCCAAAAGATGCTTTTCTGCACGTTTCTGATGTGTGCCTCATCTGATGTGTTCTAAAGCAGAGAAACATTGAAAGGAGTCTTTTCAGGCAATACACCTCTTTGTCTTGTCTGCTCCAGGAGAAGACCCCTTCCCAGGCATCATCGACATACATGGACTTGGGGGAGGTCTTTTTGAGCACAGAGCCAGCCTGCTGGCCAATCACGGCTTTGCCACACTGGCCCTGGCTTATTATCAGTATGAGGATCTGCCACGGGAGCCAACTGAACTCCACCTGGAGTATTTTGAAGAGGCAGTGAACTATATGCTGCAGCACCCACAGGTAGGAGCACCCTCCATGTCCCCTGGGCTCCAGCGAGCACTTCTCCAAAGTGCCCATTGGTTTGCTTGAGTTTTCTCTGGAGGAAGCTGCTGAAATACTCACCCAGCTCCGTCTGCCAGCAGTTCGGGTGCCTGGGCTGTAGGGAAGAGGAAGGGTCAAACAGATATGCACTGAGAGAGTGGTGGAGAGAGATCACAAAGCAATCTCACAAGAGACACCCGAGGCATAGCAAGGTGGGAAGGTTGTGCGGGAGAGAGCCTTCACAAATTGCCACCAAATGTCCTCCTACGGTCTTAAAAGTGAAAAGTAGAGCACCTGCCAGTGTCTGAGACTAATAACTCTTAGCTGTGTCCCACAGCCTGCCCTCAAATTGGTGAAATCACATTCCCCGTCTCTTGTCTGATGTCAGTGCACCAGGGATCATTATCAGAGGCAGTGTTTGAAGCGGAAAGCGTGTTTGGCACTTGTGCAGAAGGAAAGCTATTCATTGCCATCACTCCTTCACGGTGTTTTGCAAACTCGCAACACTAAACAATGTTCCCCACCAGCAACTAGCTGTTATGTTTTTCAGCTCAGTACTGATGGGCATTTCCTCCTCTCTACCAGGTGAAGGGACCAGGGGTTGGACTGCTCGGCTACTCCAAAGGAGCTGATCTCTCTCTTGCCATGGCCGCCTTCCTGAAGAACATCACAGCCGTTGCTTCCCTCAATGGCCCGGTGGCCATTACTTCTATTCCTCTCCGTTACAAGGATAAAATCATCCCCTTGTTGCCCTTCGATGAAGAACATGTCAAGATCATTGATTCCAATATTCTTGATTGTTCTGACATCCTTATCGACCCCTTTCAAGCCCCTGGCAACCAAAGCCTCATCCCACTAGAGAAAGCTGAGGCACAGTTACTGTTCATCACAGGACAAGATGACCGGGTTGTCAAAAGTGAGTATTATGCTGCTGAAGTCTGCAAGCTTTTGCAGGCTCAAGGGAAAGAGAATTTTCAGATGCTCTCCTACCCGGGAACAGGCCACTGCATTGACCCTCCCTATTTCCCTTTGTACCCCATAGGAAACCATCCCGTTTTGCACAAGCGGGCAGTCCTGGGTGGGCAGATCGGGCCTTATTCTAAAGCTCAGGTTCATGCTTGGCCACAGATCCAGGCTTTTTTCAACAAGTATTTAAATGACAACTAATGTGCAAAAAATAATGAGCGAGCAACACACAACTCTGAACAACCAGATCTGATAAATTCTTTTACACTTACCGGCTCAACCCTTGTTCACAGGGTTTGATGCAGCTACAGTATCTTCCATGACTTTGCACATCCATAACTCAGGATAGAACTGGGTTTGCCTTTTCTTGTTTTTCCTGAACTTTTTTTCTCAATTGTCAAGAAAATGAATGGCAAATAGATTTACATTAGCTGACTTGTGGATACTTCTGTCCCCAAGATGTCAGTCGGCTGAATTTACAGCCGTTGTGATCTTCCCTTACATGAACCTTTTTACCTTCATTATTAGGGTGAGACTTGTAACAAACAGCCTGAGATTTGAAAGCCATGGAGTCATTTGCTGTGCTTTGGTTAGAAGCAGGGATTTTTGCATCTCGACCACCTGCACATGCCAGGGTGGAGCAGAGGCCCTGTAGTTGGAAAGGCACCAAGGGCCTCCTACCACTCCTCGGCAGAGTAGCCACACACACCCCAAGACATCGGTGTCTGATGAACCACCACCAGCAGCCCCAACTGCTTTGTCCTCCTCCAGCATGCCAGGGGCCATCATCCCTGTGCATCCTGAAGGGCTGCCACCTACCTCGTGGATGCCATCTCCCACCGCCCTGCTCAACCAGCCATCCAGGGTGTCTCCAGGCTGTGGGTGTCCTCCTGGCCAGCCTGGCACACCGGGGCAGACCTCAGAGATGGCAGCTGCCTCTCATCCCTGTCCTGTTTTCTACTCCTGGGTGTCCTCATTCAGGGCACTGCAGCCTTTCCCTGCCTGGCAGGTTTCATAATGGATGTTATCAGCAGTGCTGGATGATGCCTGTGGGCCTGCCCTGGCACAGGTACAGCACTCTGGGTGTGGGCAAGAAGAGCATGTGGCAGAGCCAGAGGGAGGGAGGGAGGGAGGGAGGGAGGGACAGGAGCCTTGGGGCAGCCTGTGGCCACACCACACCAGCTGCCATCCTCTGGCAAGATGTGCAAGACTGCACGTCCCAGGAGGTGCCAGGAGAGCAGTGCCGGGCTTGTGGGGCTGTCTCATCCCTGAGGTGCTCCCAGGCGACAGCCCCATGCACGCTCACTAGCACAGGGCCACACCAGCCCCTCTTGGGATGTCCCCGCTGAGCAAGGTGGGCTCCCACCCTATATAAGCACCTGCAGATCATCTTCCCCCAGGGGTTAGGTGGAACCTGAGCCCTCAATGTGCCCCATTGCTCTGGCTGGAGCCCCACACCAGGGGCTGAGCACAGAGTCTGCCTAGGACTCCTTTTGGCAGTTCCTGCTGCCACAGGAGACCTCTCTCCACACGGCCTTTGTCCTGGTTTGAGCAACACAGGGCTAATTTCTGTTCTAATGCTAGGGAAAAATGCGCTTTTAGAAGACTCTAGCGTATGAATTTGTGAAAATATTTACTTTATACCCAGCTATGGTATGTGGGTTTCAAGGTCTCAGTGTTTTCGAGTTAGCCAGGTGCAGGGATGAGGAAGAGCGAGACCCGGGCACTTGACCCAAGCTGGCCAACAGAATTGTTTCATACCATGAATGTCACATTCAATATAAATTAGAAAGTTTGCTGCAAAGCTCGCTCTCTCCCTTGATGGCTGCCATCCTGAGAACTTCTTGACCCAGTGCTGGACCCCTGAGGCCTTCCCTTCCTCTCGAAGAAATAGTGCTTGCAGTGTCCAACATTTGCTGTCCACTGCTGGGAGTACACAGCTTCCTACTGATAGAATTGGCTGAGTATAATCCTTCTATGTTTTATATTGGTATCATGATCAATACTGGTTCTTTAGTATTATTAATGTCAATTATTTGATCTTATTCTATTAAATCTCTTTATATTTGAACCCTTGGGTTTCCTTGTTTTTTCCCGATTCACCTTCCAGGGTGGGAATGGGTCATCAGGGGAGAGAATAATTGTCTAAACAACAATGAATTGTGGGTTACTCAAGCCATAACAACCTACTGCGGGACAGGAGCTGGAGCAGAGGGGAGTGGAGAGGTGCTCTGTGCCAGACCCTGCCATGCTGCCCCAACACTGTCCCCATGCCTGCAGCTGGTCACACATGACAACGCCCTGTTGGCTTCAGAATCATGTCGCAGGGGTGGGCTTTCCGGTGGCAGTAGTGCACGGGGGTGGCAGGAGCAAGCTGCCAAAATGCTCACAGGCTGTGGTGCCAATTGCCTGCAGGTCTGAATGCAGCACAGTGGTATCCTTTTCCAAAGGGAGCCTGTGGCTTGTCCGAGTTTGGCAGAAAAAAGACAGAGCCTGTGAGAGAAGCCCAGGGAGGAGGGCTGCAGCTGCACCTTCACCTGGATCCTGTCCTGCAAGGATGGTAACCAGCAGCCCTGGTTGAGAGAACTGCCACCATAGCAGATAAGCACACTGCTTGTCAAGGAGTGTCTGGGAAGAGCTGCCGCCCTTTGGAGATGCTCCTGCAATGCCAGTGAAATGGCAGGGCTGATTCCACCCTTCCATGTGTGCTGACAGGGCTGCAGTGGTGACTCCAGGCATCCAAGGACATCTCACAGCACGGTGTGTGCCCACACAGCGCCTGCCCCGATTCCCCTCCCCTTGCCGGTGTGTGGGAAGCTGTATTTGTAGAAGCCTCAGCCTGAATGCAGACACAGTGAGGGCAGCACCCCAGGAGACATGTGGCAGGTCACAGCCCGCTCCCTGTGCCGGGCGAGCTCCCGCGGCTGGCAGAAGCACTTGCACTGGCCCAGCTCCGTGCCTGCAGCCCCACAGCACCGCAGCCCCACACGGATCCCCGCGACAGGCCCTGCCCGCGGCCTCTCCTCCATAGCCCCCTCCATCCGCCTCTCACCCGCTGCCCGCAGCATCTTCGACAAGCCGCTGGCCATCGCCGTGCAGGGCCTCGGCCCGCGGCAGCAGGTCACGCTGCGGACGTCCTTGCGGGACGAGACGGGTGAGCTCTTCCAGGCCTGCGCCCGCTACCAGGCGGAGGACGACGGGGAGCTGGACCTCGCCCGCTGCCCCGCACTGCCGGGAGGCAGCTTCTCCGGCCTGGAGCCCATGGGGCTGCTCTGGGCTTTGCAGCCCCAGAAGCCCTTCTGGTATATGGTGAAGAAGGATGTACAGAGCCCCTTCCTCCTGCAGCTGGAGGTGTTTGATGGCCACGGGGAGCCCCCCGGGCGGCTCCTGGCCCAGGCGCAGCACGAGCGGGCGTTCCTGCGGGACGGGGTGTGGAGAGTGCCGGTGCGAGAGGGAAGGATCCGAGCGACGCTTTTCCTGCCCCCCGGTGAGTACCAGCTACGGCCATCCTGTTTTCCCTAAACCAATGCTTTGTCAGTGCAAGCTGTTCCATGACCTCTGCAAAGAGGGGTCCATGAAAGGACCCCTCCTCCCCTCCCTCCCTCCTGCACTACGACCAGCCTGACCATTGTTCCCAATTCACCTGGCTGCACGGGTGCCAGGACATGGTTACAAAATCTGGCAGAAGGATAACCCTTTTTGCCCACAGCTTGAGGTTATAAACGTGGGTTTGGGGGAACGCTCTTCTACCCCCCCCAGAACTGTAGCAACTAACTATATGGTGACCGCGGTCCACCATGTTGGGCTTCCTGTAGACTTAATCAGTTTGTGAAAGGGGAAAGACGGGGGGCTCAAGAACATTTACAGGCATAAAAGCTTCACAGCGGGAAAAGGCAATCAGTTAATTGCTCTGGAAAAGGGGCAGAGCATCTCTCTGAGGTGTAAGAGTTGCCCAAGGCACCACCAGGATGCAGTATCTTCTGGGCAGCTACACCGAGACTTCCCTGCCAGAGCCCAGGGTGCAGGAGGGCTGATTTCACAGGCTCAACATCCCATCCACACCCAGGACAGGGCTCCCTCCCCTGCCTCATCTCTACCCCCGCCTGCTGACCAGGAGATGGAAGAAGCCACCTGTATACATTTTGTACCCAAATTCTCCTGCCTCCCCAGCGCTGAGGTGCTCACAGTAGCCAAATGCTGCTGCATTTCCTCAGTGTCCCCTGACCCGCTCCTTTTGTGCGTGTTTTAAAATGACAGGCCCTTGCTGTACTCCCCGGCACTGTGAGTTGTTTCCCAGGCACAGGATAGAAGGAGTTTATCCTCATCCTGCTGCCACCACAGCAAATCTTTGCCTTAGCAAGGCCACAAGCTTGGTCTGTAGCCAGTATTTCTGTTACGCGGTTCCATTTGGAAACATGTTTTTCCACCATGATTTCACCACACTCAAATTGTCCTGCGCTGACATACCCCCATCGTGATTTTCCTTTCCTGGGAGTGCTTTCTACACCTTACATCTCCACAATCTGATTCAGGAGCTGGATACTCTTCAGCAAACCACCTAAGGCCACGGTCAAGATGGGGAGCTCAAAGGGCTTTTGGTATAATAATGTCCCACCTCCCTTGAGCACCCCCACAGCCTTTTCTGTGCATGTTCAGCGCAAACCCACAGAGCACTGCTTCACACATCTGAGCCATGGGCCGCAGACAGCTGCACGCCTGGCCTCTGGGATACACAGCCACTGCCTTGAATGCTCACACTCTATGAAGAGTCAGTAGATGTCCAGTTGCCTTTATGCAAACAGCAGCAGAAGGAAGAGCACACTGCAGAAATACTGCAGATTCCTAAAACCAAAAAAGGGTTTGCACTTTTTCCCAAGAGGTTCTGCTCCTAAGCCTTTCTTCCTCTGCAACACACTCTAGTTTTTCCAGCTGATAACACCACACAGCTGAGTGACTCATTATGCCTTTCCCCAAAAGATGCTTTTCTGCACGTTTCTGATGTGTGCCTCATCTGATGTGTTCTAAAGCAGAGAAACATTGAAAGGAGTCTTTTCAGGCAATACACCTCTTTGTCTTGTCTGCTCCAGGAGAAGACCCCTTCCCAGGCATCATCGACATACATGGACTTGGGGGAGGTCTTTTTGAGCACAGAGCCAGCCTGCTGGCCAATCACGGCTTTGCCACACTGGCCCTGGCTTATTATCAGTATGAGGTTCTGCCACGGGAGCCAACTGAACTCCACCTGGAGTATTTTGAAGAGGCAGTGAACTATATGCTGCAGCACCCACTGGTAGGAGCACCCTCCATGTCCCCTGGGCTCCAGCGAGCACTTCTCCAAAGTGCCCATTGGTTTGCTTGAGTTTTCTCTGGAGGAAGCTGCTGAAATACTCACCCGGCTCCATCTGCCAGGAGTTCGGGTGCCTGGGCTGTGGGGAAGAGGAAGGGTCAAACAGATATGCACTGAGAGAGTGGTGGAGAGAGATCACAAAGCAATCTCACAAGAGACACCCGAGGCATAGCAAGGTGGGAAGGTTGTGCGGGAGAGAGCCTTCACAAATTGCCACCAAATGTCCTCCTACGGTCTTAAAAGTGAAAAGTAGAGCACCTGCCAGTGTCTGAGACTAATAACTCTTAGCTGTGTCCCACAACCTGCCCTCAAATTGGTGAAATCACATTCCCCGTCTCTTGTCTGATGTCAGTGCACCAGGAATCATTATCAGAGGCAGTGTTGGAAGCAGAAAGCGTGTTTGGCACTTGTGCAGAAGGAAAGCTAATCATTGCCATCACCTCCTTCACGGTGTTTTGCAAACTCGCAACACTAAACAATGTTCCCCACCAGCAACTAGCTGTTATGTTTTTCAGCTCAGTACTGATGGGCATTTCCTCCTCTCTACCAGGTGAAGGGACCAGGGGTTGGACTGCTCGGCTACTCCAAAGGAGCTGATCTCTCTCTTGCCATGGCCGCCTTCCTGAAGAACATCACAGCCGTTGCTTCCCTCAATGGCCCGGTGGCCATTACTTCTATTCCTCTCCGTTACAAGGATAAAATCATCCCCTTGTTGCCCATCGATGAAGAACATGTCAAGATCATTGATTCCAATATTCTTGATTGTTCTGACATCCTTATTGACCCCTTTCAAGCCCCTGGCAACCAAAGCCTCATCCCACTAGAGAAAGCTGAGGCACAGTTACTGTTCATCACAGGACAAGATGACCGGGTTGTCAAAAGTGAGTATTATGCTGCTGAAGTCTGCAAGCTTTTGCAGGCTCAAGGGAAAGAGAATTTTCAGATGCTCTCCTACCCGGGAACAGGCCACTGCATTGACCCTCCCTATTTCCCTTTGTACCCCATAGGAAACCATCCCGTTTTGCACAAGCGGGCAGTCCTGGGTGGGCAGATCGGGCCTTATTCTAAAGCTCAGGTTCACGCTTGGCCACAGATCCAGGCTTTTTTCAACAAGTATTTAAATGACAACTAATGTGCAAAAAATAATGAGCGAGCAACACACAACTCTGAACAACATGATCTGATAAATTCTTTTACACTTACCGGCTCAACCCTTGTTCACAGGGTTTGATGCAGCTACAGTATCTTCCATGACTGGGTTTGCCTTTTCTTGTTTTTCCTGAACTTTTTTTCTCAATTGTAAAGAAAATGAATGGCAAATAGATTTGCATTGTCTCTTGATAAAACAGATCATGTGCAAAATGCTCTGTTACATTTCTCAGGTGCTTTCTTTTCTTCTAATACTTGGCGGTACTTTGCACATCACTGTGGCCTCTACACGCATATGCTCTCCTCAGGTCATACTTTAAAGCAACATCTCTCAGATGCTAATTTTGGATCCAGGATTTCACCAGTCTTAAGGTGAATGTCTCAAATGGAAACGTCTCTGATCTCTGTGCTGCTGGAAGTGTGTAAGAATGGATACTCTACCAGCATGCCGGGGTGTCTCTAGTTAAGCCTTGGGAAGGGTTGTTTGTCCTCTGTGCCTTCTTTCCGTCTTCCCTTCAGAAGGGAGTGCTCTGGCTTGTGGATACTTCTGGCCCCAGGATGTCATGCCAAAAGCCAGTGTGCTGAATTCACAGCCATTGTGATCTTCCCCCACATGATGTGGAACCTTTTGGCCTTCGTTATTAGGGTGGGAATTATAATAAACAGCCTGAGACTTGAAAGCCATGGAGTCATTTGCTGTGCTTTGGTTAGAAACACGGATCTTTGCATCTTGACCAGGAGCTTGGGAGAAAGAGCTGCCCAGGTGAGGAGAGGAGACCAGGTAAGACTGACACATAGCCTCCTTGCCTTGACTCTTCCACTGCTCTTGGGGCACCAAGTGTGGAGAAAAAGGAGTGTTGCTTAAGCCTTCGGGGCGCTTCCCCTTAGCTTCTGCTCTAGCATATAGTCAAGCTTGTAATCAAATGCAGCCCTGCAAGCCAAGGACACAGGAGAAGTTGCCACACATTGAGGGCTGGACACCAAACAACATACCCAAATACAAGATGACAAATCACCCCACCTGTTTAGGAGAGACGGGGCAATCTCCAGGGGGAACAAAAGACTGCTGAGACTCTGCCCAATACCCCTGACCACTTAGTATTTCAAAACAGGGCAATGCTGAGGATTCCCTCAGATGTTTCCACTTGTTTCACACCACTAGGTCAGACGTGGGGAGCTCCGAGCAAGAGACACCTCTACCTGTATCTCCCAGGAGGAGTCAGGGAGCCTGAGGCAGCAGCTCTCCCTTTGCAGTTCCCCGTGGAGCAAAAGATCCAGTTCTGGCTAAGACAGACTCAATGGCCTTCTTTTAAAAACCTTGCGCAATCCATTATTGGAAGACCCTGACCCACCTAAAGAGTCTGTGAGAGCATCCCTCCCTTATCCCTCCTGCCTCCCTGACTGCCCTTCCCAATCCATCTGGCTGCACGGGTGTCAGGGCTGGGCCGAGCCTGGCGGAGACATAACCCGCCTTGCCCAGGCCTTGGGGCAAACAACATGGTGGAAGAGGCGCCAAGAAATGACACGGGGGAATGCCGGGCTGGCGCTGGTTTGGCTTCTCCCCGCCTCGGCTGGGGCTGGGCCTCGCTCCCCTCCCTCGGCTGAGCTGCACGGCCCCACTTCAGGCTCGCTGCTGGCGGGCGGGAGCCCCCGCGCCGCCCGGGCTGCCCCATCTCCGTGCGGGCGCTCGCACACAGGCTCCTCCCTCTCCGTGTCCCGACAAGTGAATCCCGACTGCGACTTCACGCCCTTCCCCGCACGTCCCCTCGCCCACAGCCAACGCCCAGCCCCGGGGAGCTCGGGGGGCCACCGAAGAGGAGCTGCCCGCGGCCAGGACGTACCTCAGACCATCTGGCAGAGAACCCTCCCGCGGCCGGGGAGGGGAGCGGAGAGGAGACAGGGGAGGAGGCAGACAGGGGAGGAGGCAGGCGGGGCCGGGGACCTGCCGCCCCGCTCCTCCCCACGGGGACGCGCCAGCGGCGCTCCCGAACCGCCCGCGCCATCCGGGCCCCGATCCCGCGGGGACCTGCCCCGGAATCAGCCCCCACAGGCGGAAGCGACCCGGGGCCATGTGGCAGGTCACTGCCCGCTCCCTGTGCCGGGCGAGCTCCCGCGGCTGGCAGAAGCGGCTGCGCTGGCCCAGCCCCGCGCCTGCAGCCCCACAGCCCCGCAGCCCCGCACGGACCCCCGGGACAGGCCCTGCCCGCGGCCTCTCCTCCATGGCCCCCTCCATCCGCCTCTCGCCCGCTGCCCGCAGCCTCTTCGACGAGCCGCTGGCCATCGCCGTGCAGGGCCTCGGCCCGCGGCAGCAGGTCACGCTGCGGACGTCCTTGCGGGACGAGACGGGTGAGCTCTTCCAGGCCTGCGCCCGCTACCAGGCGGAGGACGACGGGGAGCTGGACCTCGCCCGCTGCCCCGCACTGCCGGGAGGCAGCTTCTCCGGCCTGGAGCCCATGGGGCTGCTCTGGGCTTTGCAGCCCCAGAAGCCCTTCAGGCGGCTGGTGAAGCGGGACGTGCAGAGCCCCTTCCTCCTGCAGCTGGAGGTGTTTGATGGCCACGGGGAGCCCCCCGGGCGGCTCCTGGCCCAGGCGCAGCACGAGCGGGCGTTCCTGCGGGACGGGGTGCGGAGAGTGCCGGTGCGAGAGGGGAGAATCCGAGCGACGCTTTTCCTGCCCCCCGGTGAGTACCGGCCGTGCCGGGCTCCCTCCCCCGCGGGTCCTGCCTCCGCTCTCGGCCCTGCGCTCCCAGGCCCGGAGCCAGACCCCCTGCAGCCTCCCCTTGAGCCTGGTAGCAGGCAGAGGGCAGGGGGGAGGTGGACCTCGCCGGCTGGCACCGGTCACTCCTCAAGGAGCCGCCTGATCAGCCCGAGCGGCTTTGATCTGCTGGCCACACTCCTCACGCTGCGGTGGGCTGAAACACATGAGTTTGTTTTATTGACTCATATTGGAGGTGAAGGCATTGATCGCAGTCCCCTTTTTGTTTCCAAATGCCGTGGGAGGTGTTTTCAGGTGTTGTCAGTCCAAGGTACCTTTCCTCTACCTGGCTGCTTTCCAGGGAATGCAGCCAGTAATTCTTTGAGTAAATTGAAGGTCGAACGTCGTAAGCCTGCTGCTTTCCTCCCTTCCCAGCCTCTCCGCAGATCCTGAGCTTAATAATGTTGCTGCAGCCCAAGCTGCCTTTGGCCGCCACATTTGTCTCCAGTTCTTCCCTGTTTGTGAGCAGAAGATCAAGGAAAGCATTAGACAGGTTTGCCCTTGCAGTATTTTTGTCAAAAAAAATAATCTTTGAGAGGGTCTGCGAGGTTTTCAAGTTGCCTGACTGTTAAAGAAGTTGCTGCCTGAGCATTCACACACCATTCAAGGAGTCGTACACACACCACCCGAGTCCTTAACTGCTTAGGACCAGAGTACCTTCACAGCAGGTGACTCCAGTGAGCTGACAGGTGCCCCTTTCCACTCCTCACACACACACTCTTGGGCAAGCTTCCTCCTTCAGGCTCAACCCTAGGTTTCCCGTAGCAGAGTCTCAGGCATCGGATTTTATAAAAGTAAATAATTTAATTGAAAGGTACAGCAGCAGGGTCAGCTAACTGGGTACCTCCAGAGAGGGACATCGAACAAAGAAATCCCTGGGGAATTATATGCTTGCGATCTATACACCTGTCCCTCACATGCTCTTCACACACTGTGTCTTTCAGTGCAATGATTTTTGGTCTGGGGTCTTCTAACACCGTATTGGATTCTTTTTCTGTGTCCAGGCAGGCAGATCATTGACTGCTCTTATCTTGTTTATTTACAGTCTCTGCTGAGGTTTGTAGCCTCCTTATCCTCTGGTTTACGCTTCTTGGGCACCTGCGCTCACTGGCAGAACATGGGGAACTGAAAAGTCCCAGACTTGGGGAAAACTCTACCAAAACGTCAGCGTGTTATCAACATTTTCCTTATACTAAAAGACTAAATGCAGCACTGTACCAGCTGCTAGGAAAATTACTAAGAAAATTAACTATTGAGGCCTAAAGGCGTCAGCAAAACTAGCTACTTGTGCCAAGTAAAGCTAGGCAAACAGCATAAATCACACCATGTTATAACCCTAAGTCATTTATTCTAATTAAAACACACTTATTTAAGCTAAACAACTAATATCTCTCAATATGACAAATGCTGTGTTGTCCTCCCAGGAGCTGCCCAGACATCTGCTAGTTGTCTGTAAGAAGCGTGATCTCTTGCCTCTTCTTAGTTGAGTGGTCTGTAGCAGCCACACCACCACCACATCCCACCTTTCCTTCCCCCTGTGACACAGAGGCTTCCACCAAGCATGTCTCTGGAACTCCATGTACTCGAGGAGCTCCTTTACGTAGCATGTGCCTTCCCCTCTCCCCTTTTTTCCCTGTCTGACCCTAGTAACTCCTCCATGATAGTGCCAAAATCATACATGCTGTCCCAGCCAGTGTCTGATTGTGTTGTAGCCAAGTGGCTGGAGGTGAATTTCCAGTTCTTCGCGTTTGTTGCCCAAGTTCTGCATGTTAGTCTGCAGACACCTCGCCCTGCCTTCTGAGAAGGAATGGCAGTCTGCCCCTTGGCCTCCTTCTTTCCATACTTTGCAGCAATCCCTCTCAGCTCTGGACTTCAGTCCCTGTCCCCTGATGAAGCTCATGGAAAGCTTACTTCACCAGGTTCACAAGGCTGGTTGCAAATGCTTTCTTCTCTCAATCCCAGAATAAATGGTAATTTTACACTTACACTGAAACTGAGAAGCTGGAACCATCAGAAGATGAGATTTTTGGATCAGTCTTCTGAGAAATGCACTGAGGAGAGGCCTCCTGGGTATTTTTGAAGCAGAGCTTGATACCTTTGCAGTGAATTTACATGATATAGAGAACTAGTTGTGACTGTCAAGGGATCCCTGCCCTTCCAGCCATGTGTTCCCCGATGTTATCCAAAATATAAGCAGGCCTGCTATTTTGTGCTGTCTTGTTTAATCTTGAAGCAATGTAGCCATTTACTGAAAACTGGCACAGTAATTTAGGACCTTTAGTGACATTCTGCTGCTCTATATTTTATTCTTTTTTAAAACAACGCATTCCCAGACCTATGAATTTGGAATATAAATTAAAAACTGTCGGTTAATGTGTCCTGTTATGTGGTCTTTTGCAGGAAATGGCCCCTTTCCAGGAATTATTGACTTGTATGGAACTGGAGGAGGACTCCCTGAATACAGGGCATGCCTGCTGGCCAACAATGGCTTTGCTGTGCTGGCTCTGGCTTTCTACGGCTATGAAGATCTCCCCAAAGACATGAAGGAATTCCACCTGGAATATTTTGAAGAAGCCGTAAACTATATGTTACAACACACCCAGGTTGGTTTGTTCGTTGACGCTTTCTCACTACATGGAACTCAGGTCCTGTCACACTGCAGATGGGGCAGAGCTGCTGTACTTAAAATAGCATCTCCATTCCAGTTGGCTGTAATTAATTTGTTGTATATCTTTAATTCCCATTACAATGGTTCTCTGGCAGATTATTCCAGTTCTTCCCTTTGAACTGGCCAGGTGACACAGTGACACATAGGTCACATGCTGGTAATTTCTGCTCCATTCAAGCCAGTGTCATAACTAGGGTACTAGTTGCCTAGAGGCTTATTTGACTTCCAGTGGGGCTTTTAGGTTTATGTTCTGTAGAATGTCCTTCAGAACTAAATGCCCTTTTCAGCACATGCTAAGCTTCCGTGATCCAGGTCTCAAGGAAGTCCACCAGTACGCATTTGTTGCTGTGTGTTGTATAAGCTGTTAAAATCACTCCAAATGATGGTATTTGGTGAGTATGGGTTTTAGTAGCTAGTTGTGAACTTAGGGATCCTTCTGAGTCGACACCTCTTGGAAGAGAACCCTGCTCGGTTCTGCATCTCCTTCCAAGTAGCTGTCCATGACGATAACTAGAATTGCATGAGGCAACACTTGATTTCTCTGGAGAGCTCAAAATAAATACCTTCCTCAACCTCAGAAAGATAAGTAGTTGTTAAGTGTCTTGGTTGCTTTTCAGTCGCCCTAACCCTAACTGCTCATGCCTCCTCTCTGCCCAAAAAACTCTGAAAATTGCTTTTTTTCCCTCTTCCTCTGAGAGCAGCACCATAGCCTCCCACTAACACCTCCACAGGTACCCTCACCATGTTTTTAACACGTTACAAAGTTTTCAGCCATATTTCCATGCTTCAGAGTCAGTGGGTTTGGAGCCTGCAACACTGGTGATAAAGTATGAAAAGTATTAAATTTGGATGTTGTCTCAGAGCCTTTTTACCCCTGAGGGTCTTTGGATATTGGAGCAGTTGCGCTATTAGCTAACCTTCTTCCAGTGTCCTTAGAAGATTTTGGCACCCCATAAGATCATTTAGCTTTCCTATTTTAGTTAATTTGCCAGTGTAAAAGAAAATGAAGGTAACCTATGCTAGATTGACTCCAGAGGACTGGACAATTTTCTTAGAAAAATGGTTTTAATGGGTTATTTTTTTAAGGTACACTTTAATGAGTAAGCTACCTCAGAATACTTCCTTTTCACTGAGAGACACTAAGCATACCAGAGAAACAGGAGAGCAACTGATGTGGAGTCTGCTACCCTTCTTGATAGAGGAATCAAAGACAGTGGTTGAATATAAGAAATACATTATCATAACTATTGACAGTATCATAGTCATTGCTGACTTTGAGCATTTTGCACTGAAAGAAAGCATTTGTAGAAGAGGCCTCCCCAGCCCCTTTCCTCTTCTTCCCTGAACTACCTTATAAGCAAAGTGAGTCTGGGGCTGCACGTCTGCATGCTTTTTGCAAGCACAGCTGTACCCTCTGCAGTACCCTTTCAGCACTGAGCCTTGTAGTTTTGTTAGGATGACGCTGCAGTCTAAGCAGGGCTTATGATCCTCAGTCAAGCACAGAACAATGCCCCAGGGTCCCTCAGCCATGGGCTCTGCACAGAGGACCTTAGATGTCTCTACCTGAGGTCCAGATTCGGGACAGACACTGCTGCAAACATGGCAACATTTTAAAGAAGTGACATGCTGTGTTTCATTGCTTGTGGTTTCTCTTCTCTCCCCTCCAGGTTAAAGGTCCGGGGATTGGGTTGCTTGGAATCTCGAAGGGGGGTGATCTGTGCATCTCCATGGCCTCCTTCCTAAAGGGCATCGTGGCCACCGCCCTTATCAACGGCTCGGTGGCAAATGTGGGTGCAGTGCTCCGCTACAAGGATGTCACCATTCCACCCCTCGGTGCTGATGTAAAACGAATCAAGGTCAACAAGTCTGGGATTGCTGATATTGTCGATGTACTGAACAATCCACTAGAAGGGCCTGACCGCCAAAGCTTTATCCCTTTGGAGAAGGCTGAGAGTCACTTCTTGTTCATTGTTGGTCAGGATGATCGCAACTGGAAAAGTGAATTCTTTGCAGTTGAGGGGAGCAAACGTTTGCAAGCTCATGGGAAGGAAAAGCCTGAGATAGTCTGTTATCCTGGAGCAGGGCACTACATTGAACCCCCCTTTTTCCCAATGTGTGCAGCCTCAATGCACCTGCTAGTTGGCAAGCCTGTGGTGTGGGGAGGGGAGCCCAAGGCACACTGTGAGGCACAGATAGGTGCTTGGCAGCAGATCCAAGCTTTCTTCCACAAACACCTCACGGGCAAGCCATCTGGAACATCCAATAAGCTGTGATGTGAGTTAGGTTACTTTACAGACGCAGATGCTGGTGTTTCAAGTTTGTTTCGTTAAACAGCTCTGAATGAGAACAAAGAACAGAATTTCAGAGAATCAGAGAATAAGCTGTTGGGTTTTTTGGAGGATGATAGTAGGCAAGAGCATGAGAGCTTGCTTCCTTTTAACACCCTCCTTTAACCTTGGTTAGCAATCTTGGTCTGCTGTTGTGTGTAGTATGGGATTACAAGCTGCAGAAAAAAGATGGTGGTAAGGCTGGGTCTGCTTTGAATGTGAATTTAAGTGGAAGGTAACTCATCCAAGCTGAGAACTGGGATGAAAATTGCCTTGGCTATCTCAGGGGAAACATGGTATGTCCTTACCAGAGCCAGCTTCGTACTCTAGTTTTTCTAGAAGCAGCTGTTCTCTCTTCCCCCAGCAATCTTTCTGTTCTCCCTGTTCACTTCCCTCTCCTTCATTGCTCTTTCCTCTTCTCCCACATCACTGAAATGCATCTGCCTTAACACTTAATATCTAATATTTCACTTACCAAAAGCAGCAATACTTTGCTTGCATCCTCTGATAACACATCTCCCATTTATAAACAACAGCCCATAGGCTGACACGACATTCTGAGCACATGCAGTAGAAATGAGACATTTGTGCAGTTTTGGAAAGTTTGCAAGCATGAAGAAACAGCAGAATCTGACCTGTTGGTAGTCATGCCCAGAACTGATCGTGGGCATCTCCTCAGCAGGGCTGGATATCCCCGTTCAGGTCCACAGCACTGTTGGAGGGCAGTATTCTCCCTGCCTGTACGTTCCCTTAATGCCTCCACAGCTGCCCGCTTGTAAGCGCTGCTGAAAATAGCAAGGCTGCCAAGCTGGCAGGGCAGCTCCGTGAGGCCTTACCTTTGCCTTGCCGCCTGGTGCTAGGCAGGCAAGGTTGTAGGAGCTGCCACCGTGCATGGGGAGACAGGCTGGATGGGGCATTGAGGCGGTGGCCTTGCTGCAGTGGGAACAGGCCTCTCTCCCGCTAGGCCCTGCTCAGCCCCGGACTCCATTTTTGCTTCTCTCTGAGGAGCCGGGGGGCAGCAGGGCCTGCTCACCCCCCAGCCCTGGTTTGGCAGGGTGTTGGTAATGTTTGGCACCCACGGGTGAGTTTGAAAGAAAAAAGCACTGAATATTGCTCGTGGGGTGCCGGTGAGTTTGCACTATTGTATAAAAGTTAAGTTTTTAACACATCAGTGCCTTACAACCCCATGCCCAGTGGATACAGCCTAAGTTGCTGCTCGTGTTTTCTGTGAATTCTGTTGGGAGTGTTTGTGCGTTTTGCAGTCACTGTAATTTTTTTTTAACGGATTAAAATGAAACGTTAACCTCTACCGACGGCTCGCTGCTCTCCATGGTCTGGGGGGGTGGGGACGGGGGACGGGGGAAGCGGGAGGCGGTGCAGAGGCGGGAGGGGCCCGGGGGAAGTGCCTTCCCCGCCCCGACCCGGTGCTGTCGCTGTAGCAACGCGCCGCCCGGGCGGGGCTCTGCTGTCGATTGAGGCTGCCTGGCGGGGGCGGTGGCTTCACTACCGTTATTGCCGTTGGCGCAACAGCTCTCGCCCACCCGCTATCGACATGTGGAGAGCGGTCGCCACCGCCGCCGCTGCCGCCCCGGCGCGGGCTCTGTGCCGCGCCCCGCCGCTTCTCCCACCGCCGCGGCGGTGGGCTGTAAGCGTGGCCGTGTCCCCCGCCGCCGGCCTGGCGGACGAGCAGGTGGAGACGCGGGTGGCGGGACTGGGCCCGGGGCAGCCGGTGACCCTGCGGGCGGTGGCGGCCGATGAGCGCGGCTGCCTCTTCCAGTCGTGCGCGCACTACCGGGCGGACAGCCGCGGCGAGCTGCACCTGGGCACCGACGCCTCGCACGGCGGGGACTACACCGGCGTGGAGCCCATGGGGCTCTTCTGGAGCCTCGCCCCCGCCGGCATGGAGAGGCCGTACCAACGGCTCGTGCCCCGCAGCACCGGCACCCCGATGAAGGTGGAGATGTTGGTCCACCAGGGCCATAGCCAGCCCGGCGCCATCCCCGGGCCGGTGGTGGCCAAGGCCGAGGTGGAGAGGTGGTTCACGGCCCCCGGCGTGCGGAGGATCCGGCTGAAGGAGGGAGGCGTAAGGGGCTCCCTCTTCCTGCCGCCGGGTGAGTGCCCCGGCCGAGACCTTAGCCCTGGGACCGGCGGGACCCCCCGGCTTCTCTGTCCAGAGCAAGGAAAATCTCTTTTACAAGAAAAACATGCGAAGGATATCACCCGGGAAATCCATATTCCGCAATAGATCTGCACGCCGCCCTGCAGTCAGGTGGCAGGGTTTTTTTTTTCTTGACATCTTAACGGAGACACTCCCAAAGGCATGTCGGGACACGGCTCCCCTTGAGCGTGGCGACACTGCTTGGTCCTTACCGGCAGCACCGGGCAGGGCAGGCACGGGCAGGTGGCTCTTGTGAGACAGGCAGAAGATAAATGAGAGTAGGGGTTGAGGAGTTTACCTATGTCGCTGCTCTCAGTTTACGATTTTTCAGTAGGTTTGTTGTCTGCTCGGGACTACCGGAACCTGTAACATTTAGAAAATCCAATAGGCTTCATGGGGTGAGCCTGTACTAATCTCCCAAGGATTTTACCCTGAGTAGGACTGAATGAAAAAGGCTTTTTTTTTTTTTTTATCCCTGTGAAACACATGCTAGTAAGCAGAGCAGCGGAAGAGATTCTAGAGGATATAGGTATTCAAACTCTGTTACGTGAGTGCCATAGCTAAGTTAATAATTGAGTTACTTCAGCTGTTCTGTGGTATAAAGGCAAAATAGATTTCTGAGCAAGTTCTACCTGTTCTACTTGTGGGATGCTTGTGCTTTATGAGGTGTGATATTCTGATGGACTGCTAGTGTTGTTGGAAAATGAAACCTTTCACTGATGATGGTGTTTGTACACTTGAGCTGTGATTTAAACTTCTTGTATTTCCCCTAGTGCTATGCTCCACGTTACCTATAATTTATAACGACTTGGTTCAGCAAGTGCTGTATGTACCACTGAAGTTATTAGGGATTTAAGTATTTTCAGTGAATGATTTCCAAACCAATAATCTTTTTTATCCATTTAGATACAAATCCAAAGTCCACTGAAGAAGACACAACAACAGAGATTGAACTTTGAATTTTAGATCAAATGTTTAGTCAGCATTCTGGATTTTCCATCACTGAGACATGGTTGTTTTGATATATCCTGCCTTAGAGGATGAGCTGGATTTCTGTTGAGCACAGTGGGAATCCAGAGATCTGCAACATGGAACTGTGTTTTTCCCTTTAGAAAGTCTGTCATCATAATAGTGTGGAAAAGTCTGGAATCATTGCTTAAATGATACTGGCTTCCTTCTCAATGGAGGATCCAGTTACAGCATTACTACAATACCTTTCTTTGCCCTAGGGATGGAGAAGTCTTATATTGTTAAGATAGGAATCTTAAATGTGAACCATTCTTAGTAAAAGTGAGATGACATCAGTGGTCTTATGCTGTAATTTTAATATGAAAGAGATTTCTCAATTCAGGCATAGGAGTTACAGGTATGGGGTGGTTTTGTTTGTTTGTTTTTAAGCAATACTAAAGTTGTCTAGCCCACTTTATCCTGCTTTTTAGTGAGCTATGCAGAAACTATATACTTAGGCATGTGTCAGCAGTCCAGGATCTTCGTGTAAGTTAAAGGTTGTCTTCATGAGAGAGAAATGCAATCATGCTTGACTGTGTTTTGATCGCATGTTCTTGCTATAAAGCTTCCCAGGTAGGGGTGATAAATGAATGAATACTTCTTTTTTCTAGCCATCTAGGCTGACAGTTATTAACTAAAGGTTACTGTTGATCATGGCATTGTGATAAATTTATCCAGACATTTTCTCTCAAGCAGAATATTGAACTTCTATGAAAAAATTCAGAACTGAAAGAAAAAGAACCCAAAAGCATGCTTCAGTCCTTTTCTGACTTCCTAGTGCTTTAACTTAGGAGATTTCCACCATATAACATGTCTTGTCCAAAACTTCCTTTTCTCAAGCACCTTGAAATGCCAGAGGTTTTGTGTTTGGTTTTTGGTTTGTTTTTTTTTTTTTTTTTTATTGCATATGGGTAATGTCAGAGAGTTAATGCACTCTTGCACAAGCAGGTGCTTTTTCTGCTGAGATAGTTGTAGTGAGCTGGATCCGAGTACATCAGTGGTGACATCTGGTGGCCAGTAAAAAAAGAGATTTCCTGCCTGGGGTCTTTATAGTTCCAAGAGGTAGTGTAATATCCTTAGCCTTGTAACCCAAGATCTGCTGGCATGGCATACAGTAATATTGCAATACGACCTTGGCTGCAAAAGCATGCTCGTTTAAAATTGTAGTTCGATTATTTCTGCAGTTTTGTGGGACTGATTGTACACCTGTATAGGCATGTTTATCTATGTATCAGTCACCCCACCCATGTAGCTCTCAGTTTTACCCTGTTTCTTCACATCTGCAGTAGCAGTTCTGCTGCTAAGTGTTACAGTGCTGATGTTGAGATAGAGCTATTAAGTCCAGTTGATTTCATGTAGCAATGAGTGTCGTTTTGCTCAATGCACCTTATTCCAGAGTTTGCGTAAGTTTTGTAGAATTTACTTCTAGGGCTCAGTGCTCTTGCCTCATTAGTAATGAGCCTGCACTTTGCTAATTAAGATACGACTTCTTTGTGGGAAAAGAGCTGATTTAGGGTATGATTGTTCTGAGAGTGGGGTGTTAAGACCACTGAAAAAAACATTTAGACCAGTTTCTTTTTAAAAAACAAGTTTAACTGTTCACATATTTTTACAGGAAGATAAGGACCTATTCTTAGTTTGAAATGGCTAAAGTGGGCTACAGCATTGGTTCTCTAATCTCTGCTGTGCAAATGGAAAATTAATGAGTATTAATAGAAAATGTCTTAAGCCTTCTATATTTTGATGTTCACTCTTCACCAGATAGTTTTTAGTGTCCTGTTTGATAACTTGTCCTCTGTACCCCTTCTTTTTAATATAGGGGATGGCCCCTTTCCAGGAGTGATTGACATGTATGGTGATGAAGGAGGTTTGATTGAATTTAGATCCAGTCTCCTGGCTACCCGTGGTTTTGCTGCCCTTTCTCTGCCATATTTTGACTTTGAAGATCTGCCTAAGGTTATGAAAGAATTCAAACTTGAGTACTTTGAGGAGGCAGCTAGATTCCTGCAGCGTCACCCAAAGGTGAGTGTAATGAGAGATCTCTCAGGACAAAGGAGGATTCAGCAGTCATGCCCAACTGGTGGTGGTGATTTATTTATTTTTTTTTTGGAGTATCAGTTTCTGCTGGGCAGGTTTTGGCCCAATAATGGAAAAAGTATAGCTCCTGCATAGGCAGCTACGTATATTACGGTGGAGAGTGCATTTCTTCCAGCACAAGCTGTCTGTTAAATAAATTCATGCTGGAAACTAGAAGATTCCTGATCATTAGAACAGTGAAGTGCCAGAATATCCTCTGAACAGGAGCATTGGTGATAAAAGTGGGATTTTTTTTTTAAATGAACACAGTTATTTTAAGAGAGGATGATACAAAAGTGCTCAAGAGTCAGCAAAAGAATGGATTTGATGACTTGGGACATTGCTTTCAGTTTTACTTCCCAGGCTAGGAAAGGACAAGACTAAATAACTGCTTATCTAATCCTTCAAGTGTCATTTGTGAGATTACTTTATTTGCCTGAGACGTGTAGGAATAGACTGTGCTTGAATTTCCTGCTACTTATTTTGGGAAACAGAGAAAATATTTGCTTCAAAATATGCAATAGGGACTAGGTGAGGTCCAAGTGATGGTACTTCTTATACCTGTATGTATTACTTTGGGGTTTGACAGCTCTTGTTGTCTCTGAAAAATAAGACACTAAACAGAGGGAGGAGCTGGGGTCCAGGCTGTAGCTTTCCAATAGGTCACAGCAATAATTAACCTAACTTTTTTTTTTTTTTTTTGATAACCCAACTCCAAAGGCATTTCATGGCTAATCCTGTTATAATGCATACTTCCTTTATTCCTTTCTTCCTGTCTTCCCCACCCCCTGTCTTATCTGAAGGTGAAGGGACCAGGAGTTGGAGTGATTGGGACTGGGAAAGGGGCAGAATTAGCACTCTCCATGATCACCTTCCTGCCAGAAGTGGTGGCTGTTGTCTGTATCTCCGGCTGTAGTTCAAACACAGTTGCAGACCTCCATTATGGTGAGATGACTCTGCCTGGGCTGCGTTTTGATATGAATAAGGTCAGTGTTTCTGACGCTGGTGTATTTGACACTTTTGAAGCTCTGGATGACCCAACAAATCCTGCTAATTCTCCTTGCACGATCCCCATTGAAAAAGCAGAAGGTCACTTTCTCTTAGTGGTAGGGGAAGATGATCGTATGTGGAAGAGCTCCTTGTATGCTGAGCTGGTAATTGGGCGTCTACGCCAGCATGGGAAAGAAAACTTTGAACTCTTGAGTTATCCAGGAGCAGGTCACCGAATTGATCCTCCTTCTACTCCATTTTGTCAGGTAGCTATGGATCGTGTTCTGGGGGTGCCTGTTCTGGGGGGTGGAGAGAGCAAAGCACATGCCCATGCACAGGAACACTCCTGGGGAAAGATTCAGGAGTTTCTGCACTTGCATTTGGGATGAACACTTAAGCACCTGCAAGCTGTTGCAGAACTGTAGAGGACTGAGCTTGAGCCACCAAAATGACTGGTGAATTGGAGGGACTGACTGAGAAAAGCTTTGAAATATGAAATAACCAAATGACTACTTAGCTACAAGTATAAATCCAAAAAGAAGGGGATTTATTTGGACTAGCCTAACTTTAACTAGGTACACAGAGTAGAAGTGAAACAATGATAAGTAGGCTGCATTGTAGTACAAATTTGACAGCCTGAATTGGTCGTGATATCAAGAAACAAGTATCTGAAGAGACTAGTAGGTACTTTCTTCCTTGCAGTATTTATGACTCGGAGAATTTAAGAGCTAGCCCACACCCTCAGCAATGATAGACTGGATTGCACCTGGGGAATGATGGCAACCCATGGATGATAAACTTTGGCATCAAAATGCTGAATGATTCTGGCTTTGAGCCTTAATTTACCTTAGCCCAGAACTCTCAGTTTCAGCCATATACACTTTGGAAATGTTTTCCATTTACCTGAAGCTGGGGATATCTATTTGTAATGAGACTGATATACCTTGACTTTAGGTAGTGGTCTTCTGGTGACACAGTCTCTTTCTTCCCAACAAAAACTACTTGTAGAGTGGGAAAATGAAGAGTACTTTTCCTGTCATCCTGGAAGAACAGCAGCATGAGCACTGACTTGTATTACAGGAACAGATGGTTACATCCCTAATGTCTTGGACTGGCATTTGACACTCAGGGTATTACATTTCTGTTGGATAGGTTAAAGCGTGGCTAAATGCAGTTATGCTATGTGGAAGTCTTACTTCTCTCTTCATTGCTTGTTTTAAACTAATGACACCTGCCATTAAGTTAGGGATTAATTACTTGTGGAACTCTTTAGTAATGACATCAACAGATGCTGACAGCTGTTCCTGGGGAGGAAGCAAAGTTGAGAGACAGAAAACCTGGCCAGCAGAAGGTTGTTAAGACTGACTGTAAAAAGCTGTCACCTTATGGCAATGATTAACTTAGAATCATAATACTTAAAAAAAAAAAAAAGGGGGGGGGCAAAAAAAACAAACAAACAAACAAAAAATAACAAAACCCAACCACCAACAACCCTTCCCCACACCCCCTCAAAAAATCAAAAGAAAAGAAAAAATCTAACCCCAAATCTAGGATATCTTTTCCATGACTGCCTGAGATTGTTTTTTTTTTTTTTCATCCTAATTAATTTTTGGCTAGTGCCTCATTCTTCCCCACCATTCAGGTACAAAGAAACAACTTCTTCCCAAATGAGTTGATCTCCTGAGAGAGTATTGCTGGAATGGTGCCAGCACCAAAGGCCTGTTTAACAAGGGCCTCTATCAATACAATTTCTCCTTCCAAGGTCATTTTGTCAGACCAGTTTGAGAGCTGCCCAGGAGGATACAAACCCTTCATTTATGGTACTGAATTTTGCTTTGCTCTCAGGGATCTTTTCTCTCCAGTTAACTGTTATTATGCTGCTGCTCAGGTCTCGTTACCTTTCTGCAACTCTTATTACTCCTTATCATTTGATTGAAGTCATGTGTTCTCCACACGCCATCACTGCCTATCGACCAATTTATCCGTTCACTCCTTACAAGAGAAGCTCCGTCCTGCTCACTCCACACAAAATGTCTTCATGCCTAGTCTCTCTGCACTCTCTCCCGGGCTGAAGAGGCCTTTGCTCTTACCTGACTCGTACCTGGTGCTTCAACCTCCACTGAAACCACCAGCCATGGAAGTCCAGGACCACAGCCTGCTGTGAGGTGCATGTTGGTGCCACCCATGCCTCTTTTTCACAAACTCACTCCAAGTTGCAGCCATAGAGGAAAATGCTGTGTGAAGGTTTCCATTCATTTGGTCTTCCTCATCTTGTGTATTTTCAGTAGTGGGAGCTGTGTACCTGGGGTAGTGCAGGGCCTCCCCTAACCCGGCTTCGTTACCCTCCTCCTACCGACACCTGTCTCCACACCCTGTCCTACCTCAGCGTAGCCACTGCCGTGGAAGATTGTGGGGTTGAGGTTTGGGAAGTAAATGTTAAGTTGTAAATAAACCAAAGCCAGGGAGCTTAAAAGTCCTCGGACGTAATTTTTAAAGCACAAGCCTTTAAAAATAATTCAGTGTTAGATGTTGTCAGATATATGCAATTTGAAAGAGAAGTAAACCCCTTCCTTCACTGAAAAGCAAGGCTGTGTAAAAATTTGATGTGACACTTTTGTTACTGAACAGTTCATTTGTTTGGAACGCTGAATGATTATTTTTTTTAAACAAAGAAGGGAGGAAAAAATAAAAGGAATGCAATTTTACCGTGAAGGTCCTTTTGTAAACAGGTCAGGATGTTCCTGGACAAAATTATTCACAAGATGATGGGTAAAAAAACAGCCAACTTTTGCACTAGCATTTTGGATATTTATGGTGCCACTTGTCCAGACGCATTGTGGACACTCCGCAGATAACTTAGCTATTTCCTGAAGCACACATTAGCTGGAGTGCCTCATGGCGGTCTCCGTGATTTATCTCAGTTTGCATTCCTTGCGTGGCGGAGCTCCCGGGGCCTTTCACTAGGCGATTGCCTGGGCGGCGGGGTTGGCTTCACGGGCTGAATGGGGGTGTGTGTGCTGAAGCACAGCTTCCCCCCGGGGTTCCGAGGCTGCCCTGCGGCCGGTGGAGGCTCACCAGGCTGTGGGGGCGGCCCCGCTGTCCCGGCTACCGGGGCACCTGGGGCCGAGCTGCGGGCGGCGCGTGCTAGTGGCTGGTGCTGCCGCTGTCTGTCATTCGCGAATTGTAACTTCTGTCACGGGTCGGTTTCAATAAAAAGTGCCTGGTAACGCGCGTGGGGCTGGCTCTGTACCGTTACGGTGGGAGGCGGCAGGCGGGGAGTTCCGCCCGCCCGCCAGGGAGCGCCCCACGGGAGGACCACGGGGCCCGCTCCGCCACGTCCCACAAGGCGTCGCGGACCGCCCCCTACGCGACTTCCGGGATGGGACTTTCTCTGTGGCCGCGCGTCTCTATGATCGCCAGGTGCGCTTGGCGTCGTGCTCGCCCCCCCCCACCCCGACGTGTCGGTGGCGCTGCGCATGCGCGGGAGGCGGCTGTGCCATAGCAACCGGAGCGTTAACGGTAGCAACGGCAATGGTGGGTGCCTTCAGTGCCGGGGAGGGCGCTGGGCCTGCAGGCGTGGCGGCCGGCCGAGCGGGTGCTGGGGTGGCAGGGGGCTTGGGGAGAGGCTGAGCCGGGCCTTCCCCGGGACCTGGCGGTGGCTGAGGAGGGGCGACGCGAGGACCGGGGCCTGCTCGGGGATGGGGGGGACTGGTGCTGCTCCCCTAGCGCGGCGCGGCGGAAGGGACTGGGGGGTGTGTGAGCGGCGTTCCCTCAGGGCTGCCCCCGAGCAGTCATCGGGGACCGGCTGTGGCAGTGCCGCCGCCCCGGTGCTGCGTGAGCGGCACCGCGGAGCGGAGCCCTTCGCGGCCCGGGGCTTCTCCGAGCTGGCCTCTGGCCCGAGCAGCCCGGGCACGGCATGAGTTGGCCAGAAGGCAGCCCAGTGCTCGGGGCCTTGGCTGAGGCGAGGCAGTTGTGGCCTGTTGCCGTGCCTTGGAAAAGGGGGATTTCAGGGATAGATCAAAGTAATGGGGAGTCTGGGATGCCATCATATAAAAACCTGAGATGGTATGCGGTTTTAAGGGAGCAGTATCCACAATTACTACAGTGATTAGCCTGGTATCTGCTGCTGTGCAATTCTGACTTGCTCTATTTAACATATAAATAAATGTTTGCAAATGAAGGTAAAGCGTCACTGTTTTACTTGGGGGGTCTTTTACATAGCCTGTGTCCATCAGCCATGTTTTGGGAGGAAAAAATACTTCTTTTGCTACAGCTTTTATATGTACTGGGATGGTGGGTTTTTTTGCCTTAAGGTATTATGTTTTTTGTTCCTGTGATGTTGATGGTGGCTCTTCAAGGCGACAATTTCAGCTTTTGATCACTTGGCATTTTGAATAAGTAATATGACTTTTCTTTAATCTAGGAAATCATGCAATATGCAGGTAGAGGAACTCTGAAAATAGGCTTTGCAGAGGGAGGTTTCCCATAAGTAACCTCCCTTGGCAGAAGATACCATGATTTGGCTACAGAAATTTCGAATGCACTTCAAAGAACAAAGTAAAATCCTTGATACATGTTCTCTTGATAACCAACTATGCTGATTTTCGTATTTCCACCAAATCAGATGTTACAATGGGAGAGAAGAGTCAGCAGAGGTCAGGGAAGAAGCTGCTCCTTGTGCTCAATGGATCACTAGCTTTAAAATCCAATTCTGTTTTAGGCATGAGTTTGAAACAGAAGTAGGTACTGGTCATATAAATCAGTTTCTGTCTTTGATGTAAGCAACTGAGATCACGTACCCGAATGCCGTAACGACTGGTTACCATAATATGCAGCTGCCTCAACTGTTGTCTTTTACCATTGGGTCCAGAGTTTCCAGGGGTCTAGAGTAAAGTACCCAGAACTAGAGCTCTGTGGCAGAGTTGATTGCCTGTAAGATTTTGGGTGGAAGTTAGTATGTTGGTTTTAACTTTTACAGTAGGTTTTTTGATATCTGATTACCTGAAAGGCTGCTTCTATCCACATATGGTAGCACTACACTGACGGGCAATAGAGATGCCCAAACTAGAGTCCTCCTGTTTTTGTAGAAAGCAAGCTGTTGATCAGTTTTTGTGAAAGATTGGTCTCTGGAACCTTTTTAATCTGAAAGACATCTCGGAATGTTTAATGTTTAGGATATATAATAATTTCTCTATATGCTACTGTTTTGGATATCATCACTTGGTTTTGATAAAACTCTGATGTGAGGCAGAAAACTTGGAGTTAGTGACAACAGAAAGTTGGTCAGTGGATCAGTCCTTAAAAAGCCTTGTACAGCAGCTCTCGGATTTTTCCTCATTGAATAATACGCATTTTCACATTGCATGATGTGACACGACATAAAACAATTGAAGAAAAACAAATATTTTTTCTTTCTGCTCTTCATTTTTGGCAAGATGTACCTTATTTTCCTCAGTGAATGTTAAGAGGCTGTATCATTCTGTCTATTCACAGACTTGCTTCCAGACAGGAAGTTGCTAATGCATAATAATAGAAGGCGTGGGGGCTTAAGAGCATTAGACCACATTTTTCAGTGCAGTAACTTCTTATGTCTTTGAATTGAATTGAACTGAATTGAATTGAATTTCACCATCAAAGCTAACAAGCAGTGTCCCAAACCTGTGGTCCACATGGGGCAGAGAGTAAGATCAGGAAGGTAACGTGCTCACGTGAAGCCAATTGGTTTCTTCTGAAAATGCTACCAAATACCCCAGAAAATAAAATTACAGGACACTGAGGGATTCCAGCTTCTTAGACTCAGCTGGAGGAAAATAATACAGGAAAGTGGTAGAAGGGGGTAGGCAAGCAGGATAGGGAGAGAGAAGGGAGAGGAGATAGGTTTGCAGTCAACAAGCCAACTGAAAATTCATTTAAACTTCTTTCATTTTTAGGCAAAAGCAACAACTATCAAAGAAGCTCTAGCCAAATGGGTAAGTACTAGAACAGTATCTAGACACTTTGCAGTACTCTGTGGCATGGGTTTTGACTGTATTCAGCTAAATTTATTTTTTAAACTTATTGTAAGAAATATGTTTGCTTAAAACATTTGCTGTAAGAAGTTTCACAAAGTAAAAATTTTATTATTATTATTGATGTGTAATGCATTCTGTTGGACTTTCCGTGTGTTCTTGTTAAATTGACACAGCTAGTAAAGATGAGTCTGTTCTGCTCTTCTGCCTTGTTCTGCTGAATATGCATTGATAGAAGGCCTGAGGCTACAAAGAGATTTAAGTTTGGGGATGTCTTATGTCTTAATTATGCTCTGTTCGTTTTACCTGAGTGTAGTCCTTCCCACAGAATAAACAAATATGAAATTCTGACTGTACTGAAGTCAGTGAAACTTTACCATTGTCTTTTAACATATTGTCCCTCATATCATGCAAGGCTTAACTCAGAATGAGTTTCTTGCTTGTTTTTCTTCTTAAAGCACTGTGTTAATACAGTCATTTGGGGCAGTGACTGACCCAGTCTTGGAGCCTTCTAGAAAACTGTGTGTTGGCAAGGATGCACATGTAATTTCAAATGATGATACAGGATGCTCTGGGGTCAGGTGCACAGTCCGGTAAAACCAGTGAGAATCTTTCCCCAGTCTCAGTGAATTTTAGATTAGGGCACAGGTGTGCTGTTCAGTATACAAGCACTCTCTGGCTAATTCTGGCCAGCTGCTAGAGCAAGAGTTTATAAGTGTTTTCTTCTAGAAGATCTGGATGTGAAGCAGTGTGGGCAGGTACAGTTGAAAGCCAGAAGATCTGTACTATCAGCTCAATGTACTAGTCTGTAGCTGAAGACTACTGCCTTTCTGAATTTTATTGTTGTTTAGTTCCTTCAGTATTTCAGTGTTTTTCTGTTATGTTGGTATATCCCACAAACTTCACTGCTGCTCACCTAATAAGCATTAGAACTTGTGGATTTTACCACATTACCGCATTACTAGAGGTATGAACTGAGTATTAAAAAATTTTGCTTTTCCTCCTTCAGTCTTTCTGCAGTCCAGAACCTCAACTCTGCGTTTCCTATTAAAGATTTATTTTCCATTTGCTCCTTTGTCACATGGCTCTTGGAGATAATTGACCTCTGTCAGTGAGTTTCCATTAATGTTAGGCATGAAGTGCTGAATTTGCTTTCCTGTTCGTGTTATTGGGGATGGGTCTATATCTTCCTTTTACTACTCCTAATCTGGGTTCATGTGACTTGTAAAATTGGATCTGGTGGTGTGTTGCATTCCGGATGTTTTTCTTCCCTTTGGCATAAGGGTTTACCTATGCCCTACAGTCAGGGTGACGAGAGTTAAATCAGAGCAACTTTAACTTAGCAAATACGTAACTTCTTGTTAAAAAAGTGTCTGTTCTACCTGTGGTTTCTCTGTGGCTTATTGTGGTCGTTCAGCTGACCTTTCTTCTAGAAGTGCGTGGCAATCGGGATGAATTTTCTTCCTGCAAGTGCTCGCTGCCAGCCACAGTCTGTGTTAGAAGCGCTCTCCCTTTCATGCTTTTAAGAAAAGATGTATTTTTATTTGTTGGTGTAAACTGATAATTAAAAACTGAGTATAAATGCAAATAGATATAGTGTTATTCTTTGAAAAGAAAACAGAAGTTTCACATTTATCTAGTGAGTTAATTTGAACACATTCACTATGTTCTAGCAAAATATCTGACATGCTTATTTGCTAAATCACTAATTATGAGTAAAAATATTATCCCACTGAATTTGAACAGCAACCGAAATATAAGTAAATGCACAAGGTAACATGCTATTTTTTTATTAAATTAAGGTGCCTGAAGCATTTTGGGTACATAAAAGAGAAAATAATGTTTTCAAAACCTGATCTTGTGCTGTGGGATTCTTAAAGACTTTTGGGATGCTATTCATTTCATGACAAAGTAGCTATAAAAACCAGGCCAGACCTCAGCTATCTCACTTTTCAGTAACTGCATAAAAATGGGGGAGGAAACAAGAGTCCTTGTTTTGAAAGCAACGAGTAGATTTCTCCTTTGTTAATGGACCTCCAGTCCTCCCACTGAACACTGAGTGAATTGACAAAATGCTCCCTTTGTGCTGTCAGGGAGGCAGCTGTCAAAACTGGTGGTACTACCTAAACAGATACTTGTTCCAAATGTTTAGTCAATAATTACCATCACTTCAGAATTTTAAAAGATTTAACAGACTGTATTTTTTTAATAAACCCAAATGCTGAAGTTATGGCTGTTTTTCTAAAGTTCTGAACTTTATAGTATTTAATCTTGAAAATTATCAGCCTAGGTTGTAAATAGGAAATTTGCCTTTTACAGTATTCTCTAAAGTGTGAGATCTTCCTCCACTCTTTTTTAATGGCCAATTAGAATTTATTGGTTTATTTTTTAGATTCTTAACTCTGTGAATCTATTAAGGTTCTCCCCCAAAATGCACTCCCCTGTGTTCAGTTTGTGTTGTGACTTAGGCATGAGTTCTGAGTTTTCTGGGTGAAGTGGGAAGGAGCTTTTTCTGTCAGAGCTTTTAAGAATTGGGTTCTGCTACAGATTGGCCTTAGTTGAGGCTCCTATATGTCAGTCTCCATGGAGCTACCTTCATTCAGAATTTCAAACCTCCCATCTATTCTCCATTTCTTTATGGCAGAGGACCCCTTAATTAAATTGCTCAAGTGTAACACAACTTTTTAAAAAAGCGTATGTAATGTATAAGTTCTTTTGATGTCTTGAAAATAAGCTAGCCTTCCCCTCTTCTTGCTACGCCAGCAAGAGTCTTGATAAACAGTATTCAAAATGCTTTCTCTTGTCAGTAATATCTTTTAGTAGTATATTGGAATTATTTCTATAGTCATTACTTTTACAGTAATTTTTCAGTATAGTAATTTTCAGTAATTGTGTGTAGCAGTGAGCCTCCTCTTCACCACCTTTTTTCTTTAGGAAGAAAAAAATGGCCAGAAGGCTTCAGAGGCAAAGGAGGTGAAACTGTACGGTCAGATTCCTCCTGTAGACAGGATGGATGAATCTCTCTCCACACTTGTTAACTGCGAGTAAGTTCTGTTAAAAACAAATTGGAAACCAAATATTCTCTTCTCTTTATATTAGTTTTCAGGTTTTTTTGCTGTCCACTGTGCAAATACATATTTACTATGTTTAGGTGCGGCCTTCAAAGCAGCAGCTTTCTCTTCTTTTTTCTCTGCTGAGCTTCCCTTTCCACACACAGTTCCTCTTTTTAATTCAAGATCCTTGTCACTTAACTGAGAAGATGTTAGGGTAGATTCTGTATTGATATTTGCCCCATGAAAAATTATATACTGTTTGTCAGTATATAATTACAGGTCCATGTTTGGAGTCTGTCAGCTAACTGGCACATTTATGATCCATTCCAAAATTTATGAAAAAAAAAAAAAAAAAAAAGGAGACCTAAGCAGGACTTTCAGAAAGAGATTGGAGCCATTTCAGAAATAAACGTCCATGCATTTGATAAGGCGAGGCATAAAAAGATAATCTGGTACGTCACATAAGTAAATCGTGGTACTTACCCGGAAGCTAAATAAAGTTGCAGAAGTCTTGAATGTTTGAGGATATTTTGAATCTGCATACACATCCAGTTAGTTCATCATCTAATGAGAGAAGAACAGACAATTATTTCTAATGCAATGGTGTTTGGACATGGAACTCTTCTGGTATAGTGATCCCTTGTATACTGTGAATTGATTATTCTTCCTTTTAAAGGAAACTATCGCTGTCTACAAACTGCATTGAAAGAATCGCCAACTTGAACAGCCTAAGTAAGTGACAAGCCAGTGATCAATTATGTTTGTTTTCTAGTTGCCTGGATAGGACATATACCATAATTTGTTATATGTGTCCAGCTTTATACCTATTCTTATCCTTTTTAATTCCTTCCTTTTACAAAATGACAAGTGACCTTTAAAATTATCAGTCTTACTGGAGAACCCATGTTTAGCAATAATGATGTATTAAAGCATGTATTCCTGTGCATTAGCAGTTGTCTCACTGTGCATGTTTAAAAAAAAATCCATTAAGAAAGCAACTTTGTAACTTCCAGTGCGCCTGAGTTGTGATATTCAAAACCTAATCAGTTCTAGAGTGATTTAATGACCCATTTCTATGCTCATGATGGAGACAGTCTGCAGTTCAACAATCTGTAATTGTGGTATTGATTGGAGTAAGGTTGGAGCGTTGTAGATTTGGATGGAAAAATGCCATTCCACTTTGCAGAGGATTGGATATACCTGGTTTGCTTTTGTTTGTACGTGAAAGGGGCTATCTGTCTAGAAGGGAACTGAACTTTTATTTCATGGGCAGCTGTCTATGACACCTTGAAACTCATTGGTTTACTGACTTTGGGACAGGAGTCTTAATGGTTTGTCCTCAAGACTGACTCTGTGGTATAAGGCTAGCAAAGAGCTGCAGGTTTTGGGCTGGAGCTTCCAGGGTTTTCTGTCCGCATCAAATTGCCAGATGGACAGACAAGGAACCTGGAATCCCATCCTCTCCAACTACACACCAATGAGGGTGTCCAGGAGCTTGATGAACTTACTTGTTTTCATAATATGCTCAGACTCCAACAAATTTGCAAGTACTAATCAGGAAAAAAACATTTCAGTAGTCTTTCCAAATAACCGTATTGTAGTTTTTAAATTTGAGTGACTCTATCATGAGCAAAAAATAATTAAGCTGTTATATATAAAAGTGAAACCAATGAAATTTTGTAGTGGAATAAAACATTAAAAGCCTTTAAAGCATCTTAAATATTTATATTAATAAAATATAGAATCAAAACATCCAGTCTGTACCAAATATTTGATCCTAAAGCCAGACAAACTAGAACTACGTAGTCTGTCTCTTAAAGGTACAGAATATGAGGAACTTGTCACCTCTGTTGGCTTCTGTGAGAGAGAGAGAAAACAGTGCTTATAGCTATGAAAAACAGCCAGTAATTATTACATACTTGCTTTTGCTTGTTGCAGAAAAGAAGCTGAGAAATCTTTTTAAGCATCTACACTCCTTTCAGACAGAAAAGATTACTATTAATGTGTATACCTGATATTGTAGTTATGTCAAGTAGATAATCCTGTGTAAAGGATCACAACCCTGTAACCATACATGTGACGAAGATGTTTTAGATGACAGCAACAAGTATTAGGTTTGTGTTTTAGAGAGTGTAAATGTTCCATGAGGGAGGTCTTTCTTCCTTTAAAATATAGAATATCTCAGAACAAGAGTAATAAAAACTAGTAACAGCAGTTAGAAATCAGTTTTGTAAGTATCCTTTTGTTTCTTACAAATTTCAAAACCAAGTGCAAACTTGTAATTTATAAATGTGAGTTACAGAGAGAATGGCTGTCTAGACCAAAAAGCCATCTCCCAGCACTCTCCCCTGTGGATGGGGATCCTTAGGGATATTCTGGAGAATATTAGCAGTAGTAGGCTTTAGAGCTACTCATTATGATTCTTCATTTTTTGAGCATGGTCATGTATTAAGCTGTTGTATTTGAAAAGAAAAATAAATCTCATTGTAGCTCGACTTAGTAATGAAAACTGATCTTCCTGTTTTAGAATATTTGCCAGGTGTGGCTTTATCAGGTGTGGTTTCATCCCTGCATTTCTTGAGGCAGAACATGCAACTATCTATTCTAGATCAGCCTCGAATCTTCATGCGTAGCAATCTCTAGCCACTACCTGTGCTGTCTGTGGAGGATCTGTTGCAATTTGGCTGGAACTTGCATTAGTCTTGCCATTAATTATTGAAGCATGTATTTTCAATCATTATACTTACAAGAGCAAAACAAGATCATTAAGGATTTCATCCTTAATGCAGTTAAGAAGTATTAAAACATTCATGAAAGGTATAGATCCAAAGTTAACCCAGCTACGTGCTGCAACTCAGTTTGCTTATTTACACCTGCAAGAAAGCTTGTGTGAAAAAATGAAAATGAGTTATACCAAAAGACTGCTATTTTATGATAGGTTTGAGTTACACTAGTATTACACTATACCCCAGCTCACTTGGAAAGGAGCTTTGTCTGGGTGCTAGACTAAGTTGAAATTTCTCTCATCATCAGACTTCTCTAAGGAAGCTTTATTACAGAAATCAAATCTGCTGCCTTAAAATAAGATTGGAACAACTTTTGCCTTGAGAAGAAGGGGTATGAACTACGTAAGATCAAAACTAGCCAGTTAGCAGTTAAGAGTTCAGGTGCAAGGTGAAATAATCATTTTTGTTCGGTATTTATCCGGACTGAATTTCAACTAGGTAACGTACACGAGTAGCTTTGTATTCATGAATGTGTTTCTGAGCTGTCCATTGCATCCATTCCTGATTATCTCTGTAGGTCAGGAGGTTTTGTTTCTGTTACTTCATTCCTTCTTAAGACAGTCTGTTCAGAGTGTGGTTTGGTTGTAAGTAGAATATGGCATTTTACCTGACTTATAGCATCTTCTTATATTAAAAAAAAACCCAAACGTTTATTAACAATAAGCTGTCTTTCTTCTATTACAGAAAATTTGAGGATACTGTCTTTGGGAAGAAATAACATAAAGAACTTGAACGGATTGGTATGCGCTTCTTAGTGCCAATTCTTTGCTAATAGAATGGAGAGCGTGGGATAATTCCCCTGTGTTGATAAAAGTCTTTGCTGAATGTACATTGTTGCCTAACCATTTGTTTTCTCCATTTGCTATGATCTGTTCATATTGCTTCTGAATTTTCAGATAGATTTTCTCTTTTGTTTTGTTCTCTTCATGTTTGGAGATTGTTCAGGGCTAATTTACTACATAAAACAATTTCAGAAAGAGGGATTTTGTTGTCTTTGACAAAGATGAGCAGAACTTTTATTTGAAAACAGCTGTGTGTCTGTAAAGCCCTTTAAATTCCGCTGGCTTTACATTAAAATAATTCCTACAGACTTTTTGCAGGAGGAATTTTCTACCTGAAGATACTTAGGCTATGCTTTTTTACTACATATATTGGCAGTCCTATGAACATGCACTTCATGAGAGTCTGTCCTTTTTATGTTAACTGGCACCTGCAGCAACATGGCTTTAGGGGAGAGGATAGTGGCAGGACTAAGTCTATCAGGTAGGGGAAAATTTGTCGAGGAAAAAAATTGGATCAATTTTGTTACATTTGAATTAAGGGCAGAAGAACTTTTTTTTTCAGTCAACTTTTTTTTTAATGAATGTAGAAATTCTTTTCTTCCCGAAGAGATCCTGTATGTTTCTCCTGCAGAATGTTTCTCTTCAAAGCTATTCCCACTTTCAGAGATGCCATATCTCTTAAGTGTGAAATGCAGAGTCAAGGTGTAATGACTGGTTTAAAAAACCTCTTTTTTGAGAGAATTATGAAAGCAACTTCTGGCTGACAGGTACAAACATACATGCACCTGAAATGAATGATTCCCTCATATTGTGTAAAACCCCCTCTAAAGTAGTTGAATTTCATTCACTTCATGTATTCTTGCAGTGCACAAGCAGCCAAATTTATCTCCTCTGCCCCTATGCCTTAAGAACAACTGCTCCATCCACCTATTCCTTGTTTTATTCTAATACTGTGATTTCAGATGTATTTCAGATCTTTTGCTCTTAATTCCCATGAATATTTGTCATGCATAATTAGGGACCTGCTTAAAAGGAAATAAGGACCAATATACCTTAGTATTTTCTCACATGAGGGGACCTCTAGGCGGTGAAGAGAGTGTGTGAAGAATAAGGAAGATGCACTTCTGCTTACCTGAGTAGTCCTGTTGTTTTCCAGGAGGCAGTGGCAGATACTTTAGAGGAGCTGTGGATCTCATACAACTTCATTGAGAAACTGAGGGGTATCCGTGTAATGAAGAAGCTGAAGGTTCTTTATATGTCAAATAATTTGGTGAAAGACTGGGGTAAGCCACGCCTCTCTATTCTGTAACTTCTCCTGTAGTATGGTAAATGCATGAGTTAAGTCACCAAGTAAAAAATAATTCTATATGTTACAGAGCTTTCAGTCTCACTGATAAGCCTGCAGACATGTGCTAAATCCTTAAATACCCACTCATGCAAGAGAGTAAAAATAGAATATTGAATTTAACTTCTAAGTCCAAAGGTGTTTGTTCTTTGAATCATCTTTCTCAGACTTCTTTTAAAATGCATACCTGTTCTTTAACCTGATACCAGTTCAAGCCCAAGCAATCCCTACCCTGTTGTATCCCATGCTGGTTATGTTTGCACTGAGTTTGAAAGGAAGGTTTGGTGCAGAGGTACTTTCTGTGTTCCACAATCTGGTTGGTGTTTTCACCTTTGTGGTTGCAGCAGAGTTTGTGAGACTGGCAGAGCTGCCATTGCTAGAGGATCTGGTGTTTGTAGGCAATCCACTGCAAGAGAAATACGCCTCTGATCAGAAGAACAATTGGATTGAAGAAGCAACCAAACGGGTACCCAAGCTGAAAAAGCTGGATGGTGAGTTCGGGGCATGAAGCAATTGGTGTGACTTAACAGTTTAATATAAAGACAGCCACAGGGAAGTGAAGCATAACCTCAGGAAGTCATCTGTGTGCCCGTGTAATATTCCTCCCTCCTGTCTTTGGTTTATTCAGACTTAGGCTAACTTCTGGCAGCTGAATTCTGCAGCCCTGGCTGCAGGATCTTCTGAAAGTGTTTGATGGATTTGGGAGTATCAAGTCCAAGTGGTCTTGCAGCCCACCGCTGGGCTTTAGTCTTGAAGTTATCCAGTCAAATAGTTTTAGCACATAAGTAATAGGGAACTGAAATATACTGAAGTTCTCTTGTGGAGTTCCCATGTTGACTTGTGTAACTATGTAGTTAAGTGTTTAGCATTAAATAAGTTAATAAGGCTTTCATCTGCCACATTGAATTACAATTTTCCCAGCAAATTTGATTTACAGTTTTCCCCAACCAAAGAGGGTGACATGGGGGAATGGGAATAGACAGGAATATGATCTGGTTTGCTTCTGGTGCAGGGGCATGTTTCCAGAACTTCATGCAAGTTTCCTAAATGCCTGACTATCCCCCTCTTGTCACCATACTAATCCTTTTTATAAGCTGTCCTCTCCTTTTTGTCACCGATATGAAAATATATTAAAGCATGTCCTGCTTTTAAGTGAGATAATTTTTAAATCTATTTTTGAATATGTTAATTTCTATTAATGGAGATGTTAGCTGTTCCCTGTTACCTGCTGTTTACTAAAGCAATGAAGAGGAGAGCAGGACTGGTAGCACTAATAAAGAGTCAGAGTAGCAGCAGGGAGTGTAGGGATGGCGATAAGAGGACAACATCAATACAGGGAGCAATGGATGGGAAACCGAAGGCAGATCAACTGAAGTAGTAAGAATTACTGGGAAGTGGAAGCCTGGTGAGACAAGTGTACTGCTATGAAGGATGGCTTGCAGTAGTCCATTTGCTGTTGTAGTAGAAAACATTTTAAGAGTGAAACAAAAAATGGAACAGGGCAAGAATCTGTATGGGCAAAGGGTAACCTTGTTAGTATAAGGTTATACCCTTAGTTTCTTAAGCATTCCTGCAGCCAGGAGCAGTGGGCAGCTCTGAATTAAGCAGGTACATTTCCTATGCAATGTAGAAAGAGAGGATGATATTTAAGAATGGAAACCACAAAAACTAGAATATTAAGCAACAAAGAAGTCAGAAATGTTGTAACCGGCTGTAAGGTTCTTGCTGTTACACTGTCCCAGGATCCTGTTATGCCTATGTACTATATGTGAGATGACTAATACAGGGACCTCAAAATTATTGAAATGGTTGAAGATGTTCTGGACAAAAAATAAGCACTGAAGGTCTCTTTCAGTAGGTAGGTGTCTCCTTTCTGTTAGTTCCTCTGCCAGGAACCCTGCTCAGCAGTTAGGTGTCTAAAGCACAACGGAAACCAGGCTCTGGTGGTTTTATTTTCTGTTTCCTACCTGTGAAAAAAGAAACACAATACCCCAATCTTACAGTGAGCAAAGGGCTCTCACCGCAAAGCCTCACCGTAGTTCAAGTCTCCTCCTCAAGCTGAGCAAAGAAGCAGTATGACTCAGTTCCCATTACTCAGGTGACAGTGCAAGTGAACAAACATATATTTCGTGCCCTTGCTGTTCTTGTACTAGTTATTTAGGTGTGTATTTGATTGATTAGGCTGTTTCAACATGCTGGGAGCTTACCTGTACTATTGGGGTTTTGCTACTGTGGGGAAAATTTATAACTTGACAAATATTTTGGGGGGGGGCTCTTAGCATTTCAGCTGATTTTAAATTCATGAACGCATCGCTGTGAAGTGGTGTCAGCCCTGCAGACTGCCACAGTCTGAGGTGCCCTTGCTCAATATGGCAGTTAAAAAGTGCTATTTTTTTTAACGTACCCAAGGGGTAGGTATAGACTATGATGCTACTGTGCAATGCAACTTTATTCCATGACATCCAAGTTAGCCCTAAGAGATGCGACCACATTGCTTCTTGGATCCACGTTAGTATAATTGTGTCTTGTAGTCTGGACATCCTAGTTAGGTGTTATTGAGGCGGTGTCCCATACTAACTTGGTCATTTATGTCATGGTAATGGCAACACAAAGCAGGGGCCCAACAAGAAGGGCCATGTGCGAGTTGGTTGTTAGCTGAACCGACATGGTGCATCTCCCAGAGATCTTTGCAGGTCCTGCTTTAGTACATTTTTTATTCCCTGTTACCCAAGAAGTTGGAAAAAACATCCAATAGAGAATCTCATCAGTTGAAGGCTTTTCTAGTTAAGAGCAGTTCAGGCCTGTGGAAGTTCATGTCAGTTAGAAGCAGCGGCAGGAAATACAACTCCTTCCTCTTTCTGCCAGTCTGATTCTTTCCAACAGTCCAGATTAGCTTTCAGGTGTATCAGCATTAACTATATCTTTCTCTGCATAATCTATTTGTAAATCTTTGCAGATTTTTTTCCCTCTCTTTTTTTTCCTCTTAGGTATCCTAGTTATTAAACAAGAAGAAGATGAAGAAGGAGCAAACTGATGACACTTTCTTGTTGGGTATTTAATTATTTAAGTAACTCCAGATAGCTTGGCATATAGAACTTTTATATACATGTTTGTTTTGAAGAAGATCTTTGGGTAATTTTTAAAAGACCGGCTTATCTCCACAGTCTCTCACCCAAAGAGTGAGTTACCAAAATTCAGGCACACCAATTTTGTCAAGCTTACGACACCTTCTGTAGAGACCAGTGGAGCTGAGTTTATCTGCTATTTGGCTAGCAAGAGGTCTTTACCGAAACTAATACATAGCTATTTTTAATCCCTGATCAGTGGTGCTTGTTGTTCACTTTTGGGTTATAATAGAACCATTTTAGCTTGTTAGGTGCAGCTGGCCAACATTATCATTGGAAACACTGAGGCCAAAAGAACAATGTTGTGGTTTAGAGACACATTACAGGCTTTGTTGTGTTTAATTTTGTTACGGGAATCCCTCAATATTTTAAATATGTGAGTTTGCCTTTTCATCCCCTTAACTGTTACGCCAAACAGGCCCAGTAGTTGTGGACCTACGCACAAAAAAGGTATTGGTCCGATGATTGCTTGATTCTGGCCTTAAGTTTTGACTTGGGCTTCTCGCATTGGAACTCAACTGCATTGCTTAGAAGGCCATGTATAACTTATCTATTTATTTATTTTAAAGAGGCAATGGGAATTCTTTGCATGGTTTCAGTGAGACTAAAATATCTGCTAGCTTTTTTTTTTTTTGTCTCTTAATAAGAAGTTATTTTAGATGGGAATATGTGGCCTATTAGCCTACAGCTGGTTCCTGGTTTGGGTCACTGCTGGACATAATCCTTCTCAGCTCTGCAGTTTTCCTATAACTAAGTAGGCTGATACTAATACAGAAACAAACAGTGAACAAAAGACCTGGGTTTGAGGACAGAAGACTTCAGGTTTGGGGATACTCCTTTTTTATGAAAGCACTACTGTAAGCAGTGAGAGAAAGTGTATGTAGTTAGTGGGGAAGGTGAGATGAGACAGAAAGTGAGCATTGGAAAAAAAAAGTATTGAAGATGTCCTAAATGCGCTATGTTACAGGATAACCAGTTTTAGCAAAGCCCCCTTATATAACAGGTAACTATTTTTAGTGAAAAGCATTAGACAATGATGAAGACATACCTGATTGCACTGTTGGATGCCAAGAGTGGTGGGGTTTTTTTTCTTCTCTTTAGAGAATAGATCAAGTCACCTGAGTAGATTTTACTCCATCTTGGGTTTGTTTTTTTTTTAAAAGCTTTTCTTCTAATTCATGGTACCATCTTTGTTTAACTTAAAATGGTGACAGGTGTACCTGGTGGTTCCAGACCAGGCATAGAAGGGATGGAGGCAGAACACCACTCGATTATTTTGTTTGTGAAGGTCTGGCAGGAGTTGAAATCTTGGAAGTCATGGTCAGTGATAAAGACCATGTTGGCGCAGACAACAGTGGTATTGATCTCAAGCTCCAGGTATCAGTGTACTAGAAGATAGTTCTCTGTCTAATCAATTTCTAGGTGAACAGTGTGAAGTAGAAGATTATAAGACAATCACAGTTTTGTTTCAATATATTGCTAGTTATTGTATGATTGTTAGAGGAATTCTTAAGCATTCCAACTTAAACTGGCAATTGCTGATAAGGCTCAAGTTTGATTTAGATCAATTACTTAAAATAAGGTCAAGAGAGCAATGGCAAAAACTGTGGACATTCTTTACCTAGCACAAACTATTTCCAGGCAGCTTTTATTTTCACCAGAAAGCAGTTCCGTAAACTAGCTCACTGGATCTAGCTTACAGACAACTTTATATTCGTATGTAATTTCTTTTAGCATTCTTCTCCTAGCTTTATCATTAGTAAAGGCACAATTGAACAAGAAGCACAATGGGAAAGAGGGTATATAGTCAACGGCCATTTCACATTGGCTTCTTTTAAATTGGAGCGATTCCGTTCCCTTGCAGCCAACCACTTTTGGCAACATGGACGTGCTTTGGCAGTACACAGCCTATGGCACACTCAGCCCCGCCTGACCCCGTCTGCTGTGGTGGGGCAACAGGGCATTGGCTTCTGCTCTTGACAACTGTAATTAAAGTGTGTTTAACGGGAGCCAGAGCTCGAGTGGGGCAAATGGGTTCAAGTTATGTCAGGGCAGGTTTAGATTGGATATTAGGAAGCATTTTTTCACTGAAAGGGTTATTAAACATTGGAATAAGCTGCCCAGAGAGGTGGTGGATTCACCATCCCTGGAGGTGTTTAAGAAAAGGGTAGATGAGGTGCTTAGGGACATGGTTTAGGAGTGGTGGTGTTCTTATCAGGGTAGGTTAATGGTTGGACTTGATGATCTTAAAGGTCCCTTCCAACCTCACTGATTCTATGATTCTATGATTCTATGAAAACTTGACTTCTGAATACTACCAACAAATGGAAATGCCAAATTCACCTATGCGTTTGGAGACATTTTGAGACTATACCACGCAGTGCTCTTGTCATAGTGCTTGGCTACAAGCGATGTGTTTGAACCTCTGCAGCTGGTCTCTCCTAGCACATCTACAAGTATGGTATGTATGGCTAAGTTTGTACCTCAAATGAAATGCAGCAGGACAGAGTGAGCAAGCGATAAGCACACAGTCCAATGCCAAATAATCCTGCTAGCTGATTTTTTAATGTCTAAGTATAGTCTAAGTCTACTTCTTTGAAGGTTTTGTTAGATACAGCAAATACTCTATGCTTCGGCTATTTTGGGACATTCTAAGAGCAGAGTAGAAACTTAGTGTTCTGACTGCGTGGTGATGACTGGAACAAAACACAGCTCCATTGACAAGACATGAGGGATAAGAGCAGTTCCCAGCTCCTGTAAGGGACCAATACAGGCTCTACCTATGGGAATCAGTCCAAGCACTATTGCAGTTATTGGTAGAGTTGCTGGTCTTCTGTGGCCCACTGGCATCAGCTCTTTTCAGAGATTAACAGCGCAAAGTCTCTCTCTCTCCTTTTTTTGGGAGCTGCATTATAAATACCACCAAAAAAGAAAAAAAAATCATTATTGAAGGAATGGAGCATCCAGTCTCAGCACAATTATAACAGCAGTAAGGACATATACTTACAAGACAAGACTTCCCTCACCTTTCACTCTCCATGCTGTGATAAATTAGCATATAATTTAAAATCATTCTGATAAAAACTGTTAAGTCTATTGCAATGGAACAATACAGTAAGAAAAGCATAAACTGTGGCGCTCATCTGTCAGGAGATGCTTCAGCTCAAAGCTGGGTGGAAGGTTCAGCTGAATGTTGCTTTGCCTGATCAATCATGATTACTCTCAAGAACAAATCAACCCCATCCCTCTGCCCCCGAACTTTTTCTCCTCCAAAATGAGTAAAGTTTTCCTAAATTTTAAAATTTGCACTTTAAAATTATGCACTGGATGTGGTGGAAGACATACACAGGTGGTAGAATTAAAGCAGCAGCTTTGCATATTGATGGTGCTACACCACATCATGTATAAGCTAACAGCGAAGCTCAGCCTGCACACCCATAGGGAGCAGCTGAGTCAAATGTGGAAAGGCTGATCTTGCTGTATGACTCCGCTCTTCCCTATCGCACCACGTCCAATAAAGTCGTAAGCACATTATTATTCATGGATGAAAAGAACACCCATGTAAAACTTGCAAGCCATGTGGAATTCTGCTTTCCCCAGTGAAATTGTGGAGGAGTAGCATCCACTTTATTCCTTAGAGAAATATCCTAAAATTAAATTAGTGATAGGAACGAGCTAGGTTTTTTACTTGCTTGTTAACACATTGACCTCTCTTCAAAGAACTGATTGATGTATGCAGTGATTATATTGAGAGCTGCTGGAAAAATGTGAGAAGAGACCTGAGAACCAGCAGATGACTCAGGTTGCACTAGAAGTAGACTCATCTAGAAAAATCTTCAAGCAAAAGAGCACTTTTAACATCGCCTTTGGCTATCTTTTGTATACAGTAATTTTGTAGCATGACCAAACTGTTAAATTTGCTGTGTTTAAATTATTTAGGCCTATGTTTATAAATGTTCTTCTGTGAAACTTGTTTAAAAATAATATAACGTTCTTTTATACAAACGTCTTTGGCTGTTGTGTAATGAAATAGTTCAGCTTGTGGAGAGCATTCAGATATTAAATTTTGTTCTCATAAACTTTCCTAGCTGCTCAGGGAGCAATGTATTTATAGTATGTAAATGCTGTTCCTTATTGCCTCTATATTTTAGAATAGAAAATAACTTAGATTTAAAAATGCTGATATATTGTGATTGTTGTCATTGATACATAAATATTTTTCAATCTTTTAAGACATCGATTGTCAGACTTTGTTCTTAGGTCCTAGGAGAAAAGTCTACTACTGCTCTATAGGGAAAAAACCCAAGTAAGTTAAATAAATAGCAAGTAAGTTAAATAAATAGCTAGTCTTTCTTCAGTACAAAATTACTAATTCACCTTCAGAATAAGTTTTGTTAGTAGCAATACAGCATCAATTCCATTAAACCAGGACAAAAGAAGGTTAACCGGTAGTAAACTTCTGTAATAGAAACTTTCCCCTTCCATAGACAGTGTCACTGAAATGTACTTTCAAAACTCAGATTTAAAGAAAAAGCTTTCTAGGCCACAGTCCACAGCAGTCCGTCTCACATATGACAAGAATAGCATCCTGCAATGACGGCTGTAATGCTAGTTAAAACACATATAGGGAATTACTGCAAACTCCTCACACTACCACTCAGTCAAAGCTTACTAATCACTAAAATGCTTTATAAGGTCTCTTTTAGTAGTTGAAATAACTTCCAGAAGGTTGGGCTTGGGTCCACCAATTAAAAAAAGATGAAAACCAAAATGCCCAAAACTTGGGACTTGTTTGGTCATCTGAAGTTTGTTTGCATGGCTTCACAGTCTTAGTGCTGAGTAGTCAACCTGTGGCCAGTTGGCTTTGACAGGGAGGCAAATCCATCATTTAAAGCCTTAAACAAAGTTGTGGTCTGCTGCCTGAAGGGAAGGTGTCAGTGTTCACTGTCTCTTTTGCCCACCAAGCAAAATACCACTTACATCTCCGAATGCCATTGACGATTGACAGCCATATCCACAGGAGTAAATTAAAGCGAAGGCTTCCACACTGAGCTGAAAAAAAAATAACCAAGAGCATTTCATTGTCTTGGGTCAAGTCTTTCTCCTGCCAGCTTTGCTGAGAATATTGAAATGAAAATTTGTCAGCATAAATTAACAACCAGAAAGAAAACAGGTGTGCCACCTTAGATTACAACCAAAATCTAGCAGGAGGCCAGGCAGACACCGATACCCATTTCTTCTATCTGCTTTATGTAGCTTTTTCTGCTTTTGCAGCTTTTAGACTTCAAGGCCATAGGTGCGAGAAACAGTAGCCCAGTTAACTAAAAAGAGTTAACTACCAAAACAGAAAGAACCTTTGTTTTGAAGATGGACGGAAGCATATTAATATTTAAAACCCACAGCAAGAGAGCCAGCTACTGGCAGAGGGAATGAGATTAGTGCTGTATAACAAAATACATTTAAAACCCTTCTTAGATTCAGGTAACAGGCAAGTGCCTTTAAGACAGTGTTTACCAAAAGCTTTTTTATACTCTGCCATGAAGAATATGATGCAAGCGTGATTTACAAATGGAGTCTTCGTTTCTACAACCAGCAGATTCAACTACTAAACAGCAGGAAAACGTTAACTCTTTTCCCAGCAGCTCTAGATTTTCTTCAGTCTCTCCCTTCTGTCCCAGCTACGGCCATCCAGGAATTCAGATTTGACACAGACCCGCAGGTACCATGTTACTCCATGCTGCCTTTGCTCTGCCCACTGTCATCCTCATTCCAGGTAGCGTCAGAATCCAGCTCGCCTCATTTACAGCACAGAAGGGGACCTAGAACTATTCCCCGTGACTTTCTAACACACTGTCAGGGTTGTTACTGGCATTCATGGAAGGTGCTTGGCTTGGAGTGGGACACACACACAAAATCAACACTTCTAATAAAGTGTTCTATAAAGCAACTGGAGCTGTACCTGCCAGTTATTTTCTTGGAACGCAAGATACATATATATAACTTCACAGGCTGGTGTCTTCAGGAAGGTGGTGTTGAGATAATCTTGAGGATTGCTATGGAAAACAGAGGCGGGTATGATGAGAGTGCAGCGTAGCTAAAAGGACTCATAACAGCTTCCTTTGTGGGAATGCACCACAGTCACTATTACCCTGGGGCCCCCCCAGGCACTCCCTCATACCATCAAAAAACTCAGCTGTGAAACTATTTTCTAAACCTCATTTAATAAAAGGTTTTTTAGATATATAGAGGATATTAAGTAAATAAGTTACATAGTACATTACAATCACATCAGCAAGATTTCCTTTAGTGTATTAATATTTTATAAAAAAGCACACAAAAAATAAATTCAGTCCAGTCTTATCACAACTGTACAGCAACAGGTAAATATATTTATATATGTACATTTTTAACACGTAACAGTCCTTTAAAAGGTGCCCTAGGCAGCAAACACACAAAAGGAAGTGTCTGCTCACTTGTTAAAATAAAAGTAATATACTTTATTATAAAGCATTTATACAGTAATTACAAAGGCTGACTGCTCCTGTACAGTACACCAAAGCTTAGACTACAAATGTAAAAACAGAACATAAAAAGAACGAACACAAAAAAGTTTATATCAAATTTGAACTACAAGGGGAAAAATACACGTGGAGAAGCTGCAGGAAACAGTTTTCTAAAATATACAATTACATTTCTATAAAAATATATGTTGTCTTCTAATCTGGAGAAGTTAAGGGTTTTTTTCAGGCTCAGCTGTCAGTGGAATCCTAGTCTTGGAAAGAAAAGTCCTTAGACAGCTGAGGATTCAAAGTTTTGTGTCTCCCTAACATTTGACACAGGAGAGAACGAGGGTGGGTAAAGCAGCTGAACCCAAGTGATGAATTTACATAGAAATTCACCCCCACAAAAATCAAATGTGATTTGTAGACGCTGCTTCCCTGTCTCTTTAAAGCTTCATAAACTTTCAGATGTGCATCAGAAGATAGGGAGAAAGTTTGTGTGGGAAAATGCAGTTTAGAATAAGGTCTCTGGCAGAGGTAATCACTGGACTAAGAGTGCCATCGTATGAAAGCAGACAAGACTCCTATGGCTACCGTCCTTCCTACTCCCATCTCTTAAAATAGGATATGTATATATAGGGACTTTCTATCTGCTGCCTGAAAGAGAATTAAGTAGTGTGCGATTGCTGAAAGTGAGGAAGCTCACTCTTTGTGATTTAGGAAACACTTTTTTTGAATGTTGACTTTCATCTAAGCTTGTTACAATGATCAAAATGACCAAAAGCCTCAGTTTGAGAAATCGGAGGGTATTTTTAGCTAATTTGGACTTCAGATTACATCTCTAGTACGGGACTAATAGATGAGTTACCTTTAAGCTTCAGAATGTCTATCTTTGCCCTACCTTTAAACAGCTACATTCCTACCTGCTCCTAGCTAGCGAAATGCTACAGTCCTGCACAGCCAGTTGAAATGTAGGCCTCCAACTTACAGAGTTACCTCAGATACCATTACCTGCATCAGTAAATGGAAAAACATCAAATAAACTAAAATGCAGAGCTGTTGTTCTTGCAGCTAGACTGCAAAACACCTGTAGCTATATCAGATATGCATCACACGTGCATGCATATATCTAGTAATCATATACGCACACAGTCTTACAAAACTGAGATGCTATCCCGTTCAGATCACAAACCTGAAACACTGAATCCAGCTGTAAAGGGCAGACACCGCAGGCAGAAAGGCAGAAGTATGCGATCAGGGAGAAATGTGATCTATCGCTGCCTCCCCGCAACACCCAACATTGGCATCAAGACTCAAATAGGCAATGGCTTTGAAATACAGGCACCTGCCTGTGTGTGTCACCACCTGGAGCCTGACCTGGCGCTGTGAAAGGCAGATCTATTGGTACACATTTACAGAACTGCAGTCTATAAATCTGGCCTTTGTTCCCATAGAAAAGATGGGTAAAGCAAAGAGATGCCTTATTCAAAACTCAATGACTGAGCATATACTGCCTTGTTTTCAAAATTAACAGTAAACCCTTACACTAAATAGGGATCAGTAAACAGGCCTTTAAACGATGGAAAATAATGAGCATAGGGTTGTAAAGACAAATCAACAAAGCAAAGAGAAGAATCTTTTTTTTTTTTAATCATAATTGTAACAACACAGCCTTAAATTAACACTGTGCTGCAGTAAAGAGCCACTCAAGTAATTTTTTCGCCCACTAAGAAGAGTAACAGAATTCATTCCAGATTAGACAAATTCAGTTCAAATGCTTTTTCCACAGCAACTGGGGGTTGGTTGGTTTATTTTATTAAAACAACTCTCTGCCAACTTCTGCTGGTAAGCAGGATCTAATTCAGATGCAGGATCAATTCCAAATTACTACTGTAAACAAGCAGGCAGCAGGTTTGGTTTTGTTTGTTTCTTTTTAAACAAGACACTCAAAGGAGCATTTTTACTTACCACCATGACAGAAAAGAGGTCTTCTGGTGGTTACTAGCAATATGTAAACATGCTCAGAAACATTTCCATTTGATGCCACTTACTTAGAACATTTACCTGATTTTGGTCAGCCATGCTAACCCACAGCTGTTAGTAGTCATCCTCAGAAAAAGCCCTTCTCCGATTTTCTTCCAGTGACAGACCTCACTACACCAAATCTTCCTGTTCTCTTCTACTTCTATGGCAGCAGGGTGTTGAAGAAAAACAGCTAGTACTGGATTCAGTGTGTAATACACACACCATTTTCATGCAAGTAAAGAAAATCTCGGATTTGTTCTTATCAGCGCCTCAATGGCTTATCCTTGATAAGAGGAAAAATTACTTTTATATCAATTTCCTAAAATAGGGAGAATCCATGACAGATCTGGCCTTTGGAAGACTATGATAATGCTTCCATTCAAGGATCATCATATCCAAAAGAAGATTAAATTGGTACTTAAAGCAATCCCATTATTTGCTCCCTACATCTTTGTACTTCATTTCATCTGATCAGTTGCTTGTCACCATAATTTGGCTATGCCATATCTAAAACTACTTCAAGCTTGAAAACTCCTGAGGGCCATGACTAAATGTTTGCTTATTAGCACCCAGGTATACTTCCAGACACTAAAAATACTAAAGTAAATGCAGGTGATACACAGAGCAGAAGAGTGAAAGGCAAAGAAACATCCTAATTTTCTGCCTATAAGGAGAACGGTACATTTCAGTACAAACCTCTCTGCGGATTTGCTGTCCTGGAGAAGACATTTAAGTTCCAGCTAGAAAATAGGATGCTACACTAGAACTGTATCCGCTAGTCCCATACTATCCCTCACTTTTTCCTAAACATCTGCTCCTGATCGCTGTCAGAAACAAGACCTGGAGCTAGACTTCATTTTTGCCACATTTCTCAGTGTGTGCCAGTTCCACCTCTATCTCCATTTCTTTGTTACGTGTTTCTAGGCCTTCCTCAGCCTCTGTTAAGTAACTGCTCTACTGCTGGGACACTGATGTTCCAGGCAAATACATCCAACAGTATAACATCATCTACATTACTTTAAATCCTTTTTAGATATACTCACAAGCCCTGCTTGTTTCTGAACTGTTGCCATGCAGTTCTCAAGATCTGGAAACTATTGGCAGCTTACCAGAAACATACTTCAGAACTTTAAGGTTAACTGCATCATTGCTTTTTACTGGAATTAATCCCAGTACTACAAGTGGACCGTGAGGCCCAGCTGCTTCACCTACTGTCTGTCCTGGCACAGTGCGCTGAAGCTTCTGTTCTCTCTAATGGCCCTAGGATAATGGTAGACAAGCATTTTCTCCAATTTACAAAAGAAAAAAGATAACAATCAACCTTGAAGCTCTCAACAGGAAGACTGATTTGCTTTAAGCCTCCTTTAAAAGATTAGTAGCTTTTAGTTCTTTGCAGTTTTTGAATGATTTTAACAGTTCGTGACATGCCATCTGCTTCCACAGCCTGGTTAGTCAACAAGACCAAGACCCATGCATGTAGGGACACAGAACAGCCATCCAAACGCTGAAAGGAAACCTAATTTTGTTAGGAATGACAAATACAACCTTGGCAGAACACTGAACATTAAAGGCAGAAGTGTCAACATTGAAAAAAGTGCAGTCCTTAATAATACACCTACTTATTTTGTAAGACTAGTAACTGTTTCTGCTGGTAAGAAAAAGGATTCTATCCAAAGGCATTTATATGTCGAAGCAAACATGGTACAATACACAGCCTCCCAGACTTAGAGAGTGAAGTAATCATGGTTGCGTAAAACCACAGGGCGGGAAAAGATTGCCAAATGGCGCGCTGGAGTTACAGCCACTTTCCATAGTTAACCTGGAACTTATCTAGCAGCTTGAAGGGTCAAGATTAAAAAATAAAAAAAAATTAAAAAAATCAGCCAGTCAGGAACACTCTGTAGTTCACATACAGCAACCTCCCCCTCAGATCCCTGCGTGGGAATACAGGAGCGATCGGCTCCTTCAGTATTGCACCACTGGAGCAGCACACAGGTGATCCAACACAGTGCCAGCACCCAGGGAGCTGTGGGGTCAGCACTGCTTGCAAGCACTGGCAGGAGCGAGGGAGCTGGGCAGCCGGGGTACAGCGCTGGGACTGACTGGTTGCGAAGCACAAAGAAGTGATCCAATTCTTTACATCTTTACGAAAAAATGAAAAATATGGGCTATAAAGATGTACAGAATGACCCTGCAAATCTAACATCTATGTCACCTGGACCACTTCTTAACTCTCTCTCACCAGCAGACTTTTGGTGGGTAGACTTTTTGGGCTACTAGCGTGTGTCAGTTCTGAAGGAAGAGTCAGCCTTTCAGCAAAGAGTGAGGCTCGCAGTAGGACAACCCAGCAGGCAGGGCTGTCCAGCCACCAGCGTGGAAATAAGTGACAAGCTCCTCCTGCACATACATACTGTCTGACGGGAAGTATTTGGGAAACTAGGGCCCCACCATATGAGCTCTTGATTATGGCAATTTCAAGGAATAAACCAAGGCTGCCACAAGAAAGAAACGGATGTGTTGAGAGGTAAAAGCCATTCACAGAAGGATCACTGCTGGAGATGAGAATCCATTCCCATCGCCTGTCTCTGAAGTGCACACAATCTAACGCACGAGGTCTTGGTTCATTTTCTCTGAACAAACTTGCTCCCATTTATGCAAAGTCAAACCCAGCAGTTTTCATTTCAAATTGCACTTGTGAAGCTCAGACTACTTTCCATTAAGTTTATCAAAGGCAGACTATTTTGTTTGCCACGATGAGACAACCCACAAGGCTTGTGGCTACTCTAATCCCGCAGGATATTTTTATATCCATCGCTGCATTCTTAATGGCATAAAAGAAAACACGTCAGGCTTCTTTTAGAAAAATAATACTTCCTCTCAAAAGGAAGAAGCGTCTTGCTCAGCCGAGTTTTCATTTTTGTGAAGCAGAGGCCAAAAGTGCACACCATCTTTCCACAAGACTTGTTGGCTGCCTGAATAAATGCTCAGAAAGAAAGGCAGGAAAGCGTAACAGGAAGGAGAACTTGCTGAGAAAGGAAACATCTAGAAATCACTAGTGTCACAGTAACTGGATACACTTAGCTCAGAGCAGAGCATAATTTTCTTGCTCCAGTCTGGAAACCTTTATATCCAAGCATCCCGTTATCATGATTCCTGACAAGCACAAAAAGAAAGGTCTGACTGACCTGAAAGAGAACTTACTTCCACTGCAGGTGACATTGTTCTATTATGTACCTCAGATATCATAAATAGAATAGAAATCTTACTTGTTTTAAAAAAAAAAAAAAAAAATCCAAGTTGAAACAAATCTTTCCATCCACCACTCCGGCTTGGTCAGTACTGTCAAGGTGAAGTGGAACATGTGGCATGAGGAAACGGCAGCACTGAAACTGAGACCTGATGGTTCAGGAAAGAAAAGTGCAAGCAAAAAAAAAGTGAGACCACCAAGAGGGAGGCTGGGTCCAGCCTTGCTACTCCCTCCATTTCTGGTCTCCTGCTATATTTCTCCATCTTCATCTGAGCTCACACTGCTGCTTCCACTGCTGCTGCTCCCACTCTCACTGCTCTCTTCCTGCCGGGCCTGGCTGTGGGCTGCTGCCGCTGCCGCCGCTGCTGCTGCCGCCTCTCTCTCTTGCTGCTTCAGTGCGGCTGCCTTCTTTTCCTGCTCTGCGTGGCTTTTCATGTGAGCGCTGCGGCTCTTCACCTTGTAGAACACCCTGAGGAAGCACAAATTTACATTAGCATTGGTCTCTCCTACAGCCTCCTTCGTTAATTCTCCTAAAGAACTTCTACCCTCCAACCTCAAGTTTGTGAGCTTTGGCACATGAACTCATGTTGGCATTGCAATAGAGCATCTACAGAAAACACCGCTTTTGACTCAGCATGTGCCAGCAGTAGGCAGAGTGCTAGCAGGAGATCCTGAGCACCCTCAAACCACTCGCTTTGTTTCTTAATTCAGCCATTTCCTCTTATCTCTCATTCAGCTCAAGTTTTTTTTAAATTCAGAGGGGCAGCACCAGTACCCGAAATACTCAATAGGGCCCTGGTTTTTAGGCATTCCTCCTACGCTGCAAAAAATACAATAAACATGGAGGTGAACAATGGCCAAGTGCCACTGCTGACCCTGATCCACACAGCTAGAAACACTTGAGCTTTTTCCTCCCAACTTTGCACTTCTATGATCTATCCCTCCATCTTTTGCCATTAACTATTCGGATTCGGCACCAAATGTCACAAGACAAGTTTAGATACCATTAAGAATCCTCACCTGCTTCTCCTTTGTCAGTGGCCAGGAACAAATCCTAACTGCTTGATTTCTCATGGCACTGCCCTTTCCAACGCCACGTGCTCCCAGAGGGCACAGAGACAGCGTACCTTGGCAGGACCAGCGAAGTCCCAGCCACAGCAGGAATCTGTCAACACCCCTCGTGATGTAACTAGATGAAGATTGCATTTTCTTGCCATCCCCTAGATGGTATTACAAGACCCCTATTTTTTTAAGAGTAAGAAATTTATGTAGGGAACTGAATTGTCTTGGCATTTATGAATCTGTTGGCAACAAACCTACAAACACTACTATAACCGTGTCAGGAAAGACAAACATATTTTACAGACACAAAAGATGGGTGCAAGTTTAACCAGCTGAACTGTGTACCCACTGGCCTAATATCTGCTGCTATAATGGCAGAGTCTTGTATTTCTACACCACTGCTCAGAATTAAGTCTATACTATATTCTTAATATTTGATCTAGCAAATATAGAGAAATCACGTGTTACAAAAATGTAGGCATTACAGAGGGGTGATACAGCAGCTCTTTGAATGTGCAGCCTAATACCAAATATCGCACACAGCTGAAATGCAGGTGATGTCTCATCCCGTTTGAGGAAAAACAGTCAGTAGCAGGTAATTATCCAAGTAGTAGTATCTTAATATCAATATAAGTAAAAATCCCTAATCTGCAAGTATTAGTGAGGTAATAACATTAAAATTATTGCCAGTGTCTCTGGCCTAAATAGACAGAAGGAAAGCTCATTTGAGAATAACCTTCCACAGGAGATGCCCTATTGCAATTCAGTGACTTGCTGGAAGCGGAGTTGCTCTTACCTGCCACATTTTTTACATGGAAATGTGTTTTCTGTGTTCTGAGTTTTACTGGTAGCGTCCGATTTTATCTTCTGTTTCCGCCTCCTCCTCTGCACTGGAGCAGTCATAGGCTTTCGAGGCTTCACTGTTGTCTCCCTCGGTTTCCTTCCAATTCTGCTTGTGAGAGTTGCCTCGTGACTCCTCATATTGGCATCATTGGCCTTTGGAGAGAGGGGAACAGTTAAGGCAAACTGAAACTTAAACCTGCCATCAGAAGGAAGACAATATCTGAACTCCTGTGCTTCATTTATTCCAGACCAAGTTTTTATTTATTGAGAAAGTCTTCACAATATTTCTCATCCTGGTCCTATGTGTGCACCAACAACAAAGAATTATTTTCCCCCTTGCCCCCTTACTCATTCCAGTTCTCCCACCACAGCGCACAATCTGGTTGCTAATAATAGTCTAAGTTACCTCAGCCCAGTCTCTTGCTCTGGGAGAAGTCAGAGGTGGAAACTTTTTACATCTGAAACTGTCCACCTGGTATTTTCTAAACTAGTTGCAGAGTGAAGGTGGCATAGAAAGCATGCACAACATGCACAATGCAGCACTTACTATTACAGCATCTTGTAGTGTCTGTTCATCTTTGAGAGGAACCGTGCTCTTCTTTCTGTTATCCAACCCTTCCTCTGCCTCCTCTTCTTCTTCTTCTTCTTCTTCTTCCTCCTCCTCCTCCTCCTCCCCCTGTTCTTCACTGTAAATGTCCCTTCTGGGAGGAAGAACACGTGCAAACCTATGGGAACTCTTCACCAGAAGATAAAGGAACTGTTAATTTTGGTGTCTGTAAGTAAATGTCATTCATTATGTGACACAGGACACAAGTTTGCAAGTCTGAACTCCTCCACGCTGACCAGATTGTTTCCACTTTAATTTTACCAGCAAGTGAGACAACACACAAAATCAGACTTCACACCACAGCCCAAAAGAGGTGATAAAAATTTAGAAAGTTACCTTGATGTCAACTTCAGCTTCATCTCTCATAGATTTCTCATTAGCAACATCAATGTCCCCAAAGATTAAGGTCCCATTCCGACCAATTTTCACCTGTTTCTTGTATGTGTAGTAGAATTCCACACACTGAGCCACTGTTTTGGTTTTTATCTGGTGTTTAAAAAACATAAAAGTCCAATGGATTACATGATTTTTTTAAGAAGGCTTATAAATAATTACTAAAGATGCAATAAACACACTTCGTATTTTTCTATCCTCAATAGTCTCAATTCCACTGCAACTGGCGTTAAAGCCTTCTTTTCTGTATCATATTCACTTGCATATTCATATCATATTCACCTGTCCCACAGCCCTTCCCCTATTGCCACTCTTATTCACCAAGAACTACAGGACCTTTTCCAAAGAAAAGCTGGTCAACATAAAGGTGACAGAACCTGACACTTTGCAACCTCAATGCACCTCTTAGCCTGCAAAACATTCCAACTGAGCTGTCAGGCTTGAGAGCGGCCTTTCAGTTTTATGGAGGAGCTTTATTTTCCAGCAGCACTTCAGAGAAGACCAGACCAAAATACCTATCCAAAAATGGAAAGGAAGGTTTGCGGCACTTTCCCATTTTGGCCAGATGCATTTCGTACATATGTGGTGGTAGACAGTTATCAGTACGGACCTGACTACCTATTCTTCAACAGTGATTTTTCTGGAAGTTTTGGGATATATTCTTAGCTTCTGGGCTTTTGCAACTTAAATGCCTTTTGGGTCTTTATTCAGAGGAAATCTGTAACGTAGCTCCTGATTTTGCGCTCTCCTTAAGTGATTTCGCCCTCACTGAAGTGTCACACATGATAATTTTTACTTTCATTGTCACACAAAACTGGAAAGATAGATCCTAAAGGATGCATCATTCTCATATCCTTCTTTGTCCATTTCATCATTAGCAAGGATGTGTTTCTATTTAGTTTTATAAGCAAGCCATTTAAGCCGTACTGGAACATTACCAGCACTCTATAAATACGCCTTGTAGAAGCAGTATCTGCAGTGTGGACTAATGGAAGTAGTGCAGTAAGTACAAGGGTTAAGTAAACAACAACAGCAAAACAAACACTATTATTCTAGCTATCTAGTGAGATTTTATGCTGTGCTGGATGATAAAATTTCTCTGAAACCTTCTGAGTGCAGGACTTAATGCTTAATACTGAGGTTTGAGCAAAATCAAGATTCAACTTTATTTAACGCTCAACAAATGTGTACGAATGTATCACGTCATAAAAAAAGAGAAAGTAACTTACAAGCTTTTGGACCAAGAAAAAGTCTTTCTTGTAGATTGCAATGCCTTTGTTGAAAAGTTTTTTTTCAGCAACTTTCCACTTGTCTGATCCTGTAGATAAAAAAAAAGTTGCAGTTTCAAATGTTTACTCTTCTATGTACTTTTTCTTCATGTTCACATTAAGTAAGACCAATACACACATGCAAGGGTGCAGTCTCACATCATACCTAATCCAGCGTAACTGCAGAGTGCTGTTAAACCCTCCTCTACTGCTCCACTTCAGGCCTCCTCTCATCACCTCCTTTGTGTTACATCTATTACTCAGCACCACAGGTTAACCCAGTTCAACTTGCAAAAAAACAGTGAATTAGATGAACTAAGATGTCTTCCAACAGACATGCTTTGTGATGGCCCAGTCATTAGACTTTATACAAGGGAAATGTTAGGGCACAAGAACAGGATCTTCTCTCTCACCAGCAATCCACTGTACTTGAAGATTTATTACATCTCAAATATTCCTACTATCCAAGCACCCTTGCCTCTAATAATAAACACATTTTTGAATCTCCTCCTGCCTTATAGATATTACTCAAGTAATATTTCCCAACCACTATAGTAGGACTGTGTAATAATGAAGAAATGTAATTTCTACGCTTTGTGGTGCCAGCTATTAGATGTCTTTCTACCACCTTACATCAGGTCTTTTGGGTGGCTACAGTCACTCTAGATCACTGAAGTTACTGTCACACAACTGACTATTTTCTAATTAGGTACAAGACTACAAAGGCAGATTATGGCATTTAAGTTTTGCAGAAACATTGACAGGCATCAATAGTTGCCTGAGCTTTCTTCAGCAAGCTTGAAAACTCATCCCATAAAACCCCCTTAATTCCACCCTGGAAACTCATACCAGAGAGGCTGTGGTTCTGAGGTTATCACAGCCTTTCTTGTATGTACTAGCTATCTTTCTGCATTCTCTGTGGCTTAGGGTAAGGGATCACATTCCCTTTCTCCCATAAAGGAAATCACAACACACACATATGTGAATACATGGACATGTTCCAAGAGATGCAGTGTTTTTTACATTATAACTGTCATTATTTGCTCAGGCAAAATTCCTGGCAAGCCATCATTTGATTTACCACAGAGAAGAGTCATCTTTTAATCTTATTGTAATGTTACAGAGTTCCCCAGAAGACCAGATAAGGATAGAAAAATTCCTTTATGATAGACAACTCTGTGCTGCCTAACAAACCTGTGTAGTGATAATCTGCCAAAGGGTGGGTAGGTGATCGAACTGGCGTCTTCAATAGCAGTTTGGTCAAAGCTCCCTAAGATAAATACAAATAAAATAATTAATTTAATGTTTGGGGTATTTAAAACAAAGATCAGGCAATTGTTAATCCTCTCTCTTCTGTCAAGCTAACTGAAAAGGACCATAGCACAGTTTAACATTTGGGACAGTTTAATATTTGGAACAGCTTTAAAAATCCCATTCTTTAGTAAAACAGAGCAGTCATGACTGAGAGATTCCACACCAAAAAAAGCCTCTCAAGCTGCATTTCACTTTGCACTTACACTGGAAGCACTTTCAGTTAGCAGGAAGGAGAGAATGGAGTCATGCTTCCATTAGCAGTTTAAACCAACTTAACAGTGAGCTCCTGCTGCTGGGGCAGCCCTGCTCCTCCCTAATGGCAGCAACAGCATTCACAATGGTGGACTGGTTCTGGGAACTTAACTAGCAGAAGCCTAACACATACACACAAAAATTGCTTTTTATTTGTTCTCTTCTCCAATGCTGGTTAATATAGTCCCACAAGCATCGGTGCTGGCACGCTACAGGGGATGGAAAAAAAGCAGCCAGGCAAAAGTGTGGGATACTTCTGACCACAGGGCTTATTTATGCCAGGTTATTTCAATCATAGAACTGTAAAAGGATGACAACCCTGTGCTGTATGCTATGCTCTGCTCGTGGGTATTACCTCCCAGGGGCGTCAAAGGGGATTTACGAAAATGTATCATGTCTTACAATACTGATATATAATTAGCAGTACAGCCGTTCTATAGACATGCACAGAGAAGTTAAATGGATCTGCCAAAGGGAAGAGGAGCAAGAGACTGCACTTTATGTCTCAGCTTCACTCCCAGCCTCTTATTTCTCCTTCTAACATGGTCATCTTCCCAGAAAGACAACATTTAAGATTCACTTAGCAGTAGAGCTCACTCGCCCTGGTAGACTGTCAGTCTGTTTGTTAAAAACCCAAACACGTTGAAGTTGGAAACAAGCAAGATAGTAAGTGAACATGGCACTGTACATCAGGCAGAACCCATTTTAGGGACATCCAGGGGACACTAAACAGTGCCAGATGCACAGGAAGTTTGCAGGGCTCTCTTCTCATGAAGCGACAGGTTACCTGGCCTTCAATTAACATCTTTGACCACATCACAGTGAAGAGCTGGGAAGACTCACCAGAATGCTTCCCTTTGCTTCATGTAAGAAATGCAGCGCCAGCTCCTGGTTGGTTCCAGCCCCAGGAAAAATGCTTGAACAGGCCGCAGCTAGCAGGTTTTCCACTATTTCCACAGAGGTACCAAAAAAATTCAGATAAGAAGATTAAAATGGAGTTTTCTGTAGGATTCACATAATTAATTAGCTCTTTTAAAGCAGAGTTAGACATAACAGAAAGTAAAACTCTCAGAGAAGTTGAATGTCCTTGCAAATTTATCTGGGGCAAATTTGGACACAAGACCTCATTAGACCGCAAGGTCAAGCAGCATTACTCTGCATGCAGCACTATTTATACATGGAGTTTCTTGCAAATCTCCTCACAGTATCACAGTATCACAGTATGCTAGGGATTGGAAGGGACCTCAAAAGATCATCTCTCTCAAAAGATCATCTCATCACCTCCCTCCTATAATGTCTTCCCATCTCTCTTCACCTCAGATATTTCCTAGATTCTGCCTTACACTGTGAATTTCCATTTCACAATACCCTTTCTTCTCTCTCAACAGAAAGATTTCTTCCAAGCCTGCCCACTTCCACCTCCCTTCAGGATTTATACATGCCACAGCCCATGTGCATCCAACAGCTCCAACATGTGCAGCTCCCCAAGTTTGCTACTAGCTGCCACAACTCCTTCCTTCCTCATCCTGACCTCAGTCTGCAACTTGATTTTTCAAAAATACTATTATGTCTGGAATGTCCCTTGAAAATACAGAAGTTTAGTGCATGTGGTGTTCAAATGTTCAAAGACATGAACATTTCATGAACACTTCATGAACAAAAGGCTGCTCTTCGCCTGACCAGTATAAATGACCCCATTTTATCTCAATTACAAAATACCCAATCCCATCAACCTCACCACCATCACACACAATCTCATAAACAAGTTTTACTCTTAAGACTGTTTTCAAGACCACTCAAACATGGCACTTGACTGGCAACTCTGAGTTTTTAAATTATGCCTACAGTAAATATGTGGTTAGTTACCCTTACAACTACTGTGACAATTCAGTCCTATTTACCAGCCTTCTACATTCTTACCATTCTCTTGGGTGACTTTGTTGGTTTCCAGGTCACCCCACGGCTGCCACACCAGCTCTGCTTTATGTTCATCAACTGCTGCCAGAGATCTGTCTTGGAGTGATGGGATTTCTGCTTGAAAGCGAGTTCCTACATTTATTCGCCTGCAGGAGAGGTAACAAGTAACAGTCAGGCCCCCTTTATGATATCCAGAAAATCTCCATCTCTGATAGAAGCACTAATTATGAAGAAACTGAAATGCAGCAGGCTTTTGCATATAACATGAACAACTTTCAGGTGTTGTAGGTTACATTAGTAAGTATGACACAAAAGGTGAGAAGTTTTACATCCATTACCAGTTTCCATTGTCTTACCAACAATGGTTCAAATTGCATTTAAATTAGGATCTCCTAATAACTGTTCAAAGAGTACTTATTAGCTTTCAATAATCATCAATTTTTGAGAGGCTATCACACAGACTTCTCTTGTAGCAAACTTGCTCCTCATGCATAAAATAGGTGAATCTTTTTTAGTATTAATGTTTTGCAAGCCACAACTACAGAATCATAGCATCATTTAGGTTGAAAAGGACTTCTGGTCCAACCCCCCAATCAAAGCAGGATCAACCTGGTCTTTTATGATCTTGACACAAGCTAGTATCTTCTAGAAACTATTTCCAAAAACTGAAACCAAAACCATAAAACAATTACAGCTGTATTGCTCATTCTGTATCCAAACCAAATCCCAGTCTTTGAGCAACAATCCCATACTTTTAGATTCTGAATTAGCAGACAGATTTTTCACAACATGCAATCCACAGAGCACTATACTTGCTTTAAGTCAAGTGACCATCCACAGAGATTCTACTCTGTCCTAGCAAACAGGATTTTGTGCACAGAGATAGGGAAGAACTGCCACTGAAACACTGCTCTGCCTGACTTGAAGGCCTGGAGGTCTACACCAATAGCACAGCAAGCAGTGAGAGCACAGATGTCCTTTGCCTTTGTTCTACATCTCTTATTTAGTGGCAAAATACGCAGAGACACAGCAGTACCTACACAAAATCAGTTTAAAATGTTTTGAATATTTCCAAGGACAACTTTCTAAGTAAAATAGCAACTACGTATGCAATTCAGATGTCCCGAAGAGAGAGCAAAAGAAATGTGCAAACTAAACTAACAAAAAGACTCTTCAGAAAACCAAGATATTTGGGTACAGTGGCTGCTCAGGCCACTTAGAATATAATGAAAATCTCCCACTCTGAAATAGGATAGCTATGCTTAATGCAAAAATGTTCCTCTTCCAGATGTCAGTCAACTAGCACCATACTGGTAGCTTCTGAAATAGTAAAGGATGGAGAAATAAGCTCTTTTTTTGAGAGAGTAGGTAAGGCAGTGCCCATAAGATGATTAAACTCTGGATTTGCTTTATTAGAAAAAAGGTAAAACTCCCTGCCCAGGGCAAGTCAAGGTTTGCTATAATTCTCAAGTCTTGGCGTGGTTCCCCCCCCAGCATGAGGGGAACAAAACTACCAGAGAAAAAAGCATAATCTAGTACAATAAGGAATAGTAACAAAACCATGTGGGAACAGCCAGCCTCCAGACTTTTCTGGTCCTTTACTCTTCTGAAGTGACACCATCTGCCCCCCAAATTATGAAACAAAGAGTCTAGAAAAGGTGTGGGGAGGCCTTGAAAGAACACATGTAACCTACACAAAACCCCAGGGAAATACTAGCAAATGTTCCAATAGGATGCTTTGAAGTCCTAGAAGACTGTGGTATCAAAGGAAAGGAAGAGGGTATAATTTTCTGTTATGGAATGGGAAAAAGGAAACACCTTCATTCCCTTTTCCCTTTTTTGCTATTGTCAGTAAGCATTTGTGTTGTGAGATGTCATGAGTTGGAAAAGCCTCCATTCAAAACAAATGGCTGACTTCAAACACACATAAAAAAAAAAAAAAAAAAAAAAAGATTTTACAACCTATTTCTTTTGCTTCTATAGCAGATCTAGATCTACTTCCTCACATTTGAGGGGAATGGTTTACAATTCAGGTGTGTATAAACTAAGAGATGCAGAAGATAACTACCCTACACGCTTCTGACTTCATCCACCCATTCAGCAGCAGCTCGCCATTGATGGGGTGGGATTCCTAGTTGGACAAGCAGAATCTGCTAGATGAACAGACTGATGCTAACTTCCTTCCAGTAGGTGATGACAAGATGACAACCAGCATGACAGATGTAGCAGGAAAGTTTTACACAGGCCGCCATTTTCTCAAAAACAGTATCTCCAATATCTGATGAAGGTAAAGCGATAGGTACATTACACGTCTCATGTCATGGCTGTGGGCAGGGGTGAACTAAGGCAGTTGAAAATGTCCCATCTCTGATGCCCATGGTTGTGTTTCAGGATCTGCTTCTCAAAAATAAATAAATTTCAAATGCACACTAAAAGTGGAACCTGCATGGAGAATGAAGAACTCCAAGAAAACCTCAAAGTTTGGTTGTGTTTTACAGGTACAAAAAGTCTATTAAAACTATAACACTATATAGTTTTCCATTTTTCCTTCACCTGTCTTGATTATCTTGCGCAGAAACAGCACAATCCAGACCAATCAGCACCCTGATAAGTCCTCCTTTCAGCACGCTGTGATGGGCTGAAGAATGATGTTAATGTGGAGTCTTTTGTTCACTGTGAGTAGTCTCGCTTATTGTTACTGCATGCAGTTTCACAGTGGAAGGAAAAGTAATGAATTCTGATCCACTCTAGAAGGGACAACTGACAGAAACTGACACTTTGCTGTCAACTGTAAATGGATAAAGAGGCTGTTACTGCATTGGGAATTTTAGGAGATTTTGTGTCTTAAAACACAGACTCCTCTGACCTCACTTGTGAGAGGGAGAGAGGAAATTGGAAAAGCTAGAGAGCAAGAATGTGGGCTTGAATGACTACCAGAAGTTACTTTTTACCTTGCAACTAAACTTAGAATATGGCATCCCTAGGCTAGAAAAGCCTAAGAATTAGACCTTGTACTTGCAATGTCTAAATAAAACAGGATTTACACTGCAAGATTTGATCTAATTTGATCTTCTCTGAGCAAGGGCTTGGACCAGATGACCTCCAGAGGTCCATTCAAGCAATGTAATCCCATGATTCCCTTACTCATGAAACCTAGATTTCAGTACAGCAAAACAGCTCTGTAAGCACTGACGGTGCTCCTGGGACACCCCAGTATATAGCTGAGTGTGGTAACATCCAGAATTGAGGCTGTGAATTGGGAAGCAATGCACCACAGCTATACTTCAGGCTGGCTATTTGAGGGGTGACTTTAAGACTTTGAAGCAACTAAACTGCAAAACCAGTAGGATACAAAGTGCTGTGACGCCAGCTGCCTACTGTATTACGTCACAAATAGAAGAATTAAGCTTCATTATCACATTACCTATTCCAAATCTCTGCAATTAAATGACCTTTTGAGAAGCATGAGCAGAAGGTTTGGCAAAGCACAAGCAATTCAGAACGCAGTATCGGATAATCACAAGTTATAGTCAACTTTTGACAGTCAAGACTACAAATGAAATTAATTTCTTCTTAAAAAAAGTGCTTCCTGACATATTTCTTAATAGAAGGTATGTCTACATAACTGACCACAACACTGCTGCGCAAAAGAAACTTCAGAGCAGCAAACTGATTACTTTTACAACACAGAATGACACTGGTTTGTTAATTTATCTTGGTTAAGAGTTACCTGCATAAGTATCTGTTCAGTAAGAATTAAGATGACAGCAAGGCAATTCTTTGCACATAACTCCCTTTTGGCAACAGAATGAACTTGGAAATGAACTTGCATTACTAAGCTACTTTAGTTTGAAATTTCCAGCAAGAAATTTGAAAATTTTCACACATGACTAAAATTGCAGCTAACTCTACTTCATTAACTTCATCAATTTAAACCAACGGACATAACAGCCAAAGACAATTGGACCACAGAAAATTCAAAGATCAGGACCTAGGAGGAAAGAAAACGTATCTGTTCAAGAAGAGGCTCCCCTGGACTGGCATGAAATGAACCAACAACAAAAAGATTAATTAAGCCATATTCAAAAACATTTAAAAAACACCAACTGTGCTTATTTCCATGAATGGGCTCAGCCTGGAAGGATTTGCAAAGGTGACAAGAATAATCTGGGTTCATTCAGAATTACAAGATTTGCTCAGGACAGCCCACTGCCAAAGTGCAGAAAACTCAGCTTCAAACAGAAAGGCAGAATGGGAAAAAAAGCATGAAAAAGATAAATTGACAGCAAATGCTCTGGTCAGTTTTTTAAATATAAGCCATTTGGGAGGAAAAAGTAAAAGAAGCCTAGTATTCATTTTGGGAGAGTTTGAGTTAAATATCTCAAATGTTACAGGATACGCTGCAGAGTTAGAGCAGAGATTCCTGACTGTGCAGTCAGCAATGCAGAGTCACGTGGGTGTTTTTATGCCATATGGGCGTTTCCATGCCATGCACCTCCACGTTTAGACTTGGCAAGAGTTCATTAACCTAGGTATAATCATGAACTGGAACTACCTTGGTGTAGTTCTATAGCACTGAACTCGAGCTGATAACACTCCCAGAGGGTTTGCATGGGCTGTGCAGAGACATTTGCTACTCTGCTTTTTTTGCTACTCTGCTCAGGTTTAGCAGGACTGGCACCAAGCCTAAGATCATAACTCCAGCTTCAGTGTCTCCTAACTGCGTTCCCTAGGGCTCCTGGGTCCATATATGTCTGAGCTTTCCCAGCACGCAGCCAATTAAAAAGGCTAACGAGGCTTATTAGCTCAGGCCACACACGCTGTATGCAACGGGCTGTAGTGCTTTCAGACTGAGCTAGCCCAAGAGGGAGTAAAGTCGTGTTCAGAGTCGTGCTGCTGCTAATGCACACCACATGGATAACCTGCAAAACGATCAGTCCATGTGAGAGCTAACTACATTTTTCCATACTACCTTTTGGCCTTCCTCTAAAGGAGCATTATTCCCACTCTAAAACAAACATACAGCACACAAAGAAGTGTTTGTATACAACAAAACAGGACAGATTCACCTTTAGCTAACCAAGTGTCTCAGCCCAGAGACAGATGAGCAGTAACAGAAAGCAGTTAACATGGCCAGAATTAGAAGGTGAGTTTGCCCAAACATTTTTTTATCATATGGAGCAATTTTTAATAAAGACAATTTATATTTTGAGTCACTAATAGGAATAGCTTTAATGTGTTTAAGAGATACATCAACTGTACAGGAAGCAGCTTGAAGGTTTAGGAGGAAGAACAGAAGCACATTTACTAGCAGGCTAAGAATCTACTGGGTACTTACGGTTCAATGCTGACTGGGGTGGCTTCCCCCACTACCGTAAGAACAGGAGGGGTAACTTCTGAACTATCTGCAAGGAAAAGAAACGACTGCTCAGACAGCTCGTCTTTGCATGAAACATGTTCTTCACACAGCTTGTAAATCGATCAGACCTGTTGAGAGGTGTCTCAAAAAAAGGTACCCATATGCTAAAGGAGTTTAAGATGACCAAGAACTTACCTTCCATTCGCCATCTACACCTTAGTAGTAACTATTTACAGTCCCCTCAGTTCAAGATAGTGACACAATATATTGTAGAGGAGGAACTGACTTTTCCATTCCTAAGAACGTCAGTAGGGGGTGTTGCAGATTACCTGTGAATGCATCTTAACATGCATGCCCAGATGGAAGCAACATTGCATTTCCTCCATCCTAGCTCCACAGAGTATCAAGAAGTCCCAGTTTGACATAACCACACCTCCTAAAGTCATGGTCTTCCTCCTATTACTCCACAGTTCCTAATCATAAATTAGCCAAGAAAGGAAGGATAAAGTAGAACTTACTTGATCTAAGCAGAGTTCTGTGAGCACTTTTAGGAGTCATTGGAGGTGGAACCGAATGGCCAGTTGAAGAGAGGATAGCATTAAAATATAGCCCAGATCCTTCTCTCACTGGACTAAGAATTGGCGGAGGAGTGTAAGGAGGTAGCTCAAAGTTCCTATCTGAAGGATGATCTGCCAGACGGACAGGCGACCGTAAGTGGCTTTGATACGGAGTAATGTTAGAATAAACAGGTGGTGCAATAAAGGTGCCAGCTTTTGGTGGTATGAAGAGTGGCTCAGGTCTTGGCCGCTGCTTTGGTTTCCGGGCAAAGCCCTCTGCTTCATCCTTTGGAACAGCATCTTCATGCTATTAGAAAAAAATTACATACTTAATTTCTTTTTAAAACCTCAGGTCGTTTGAAAAACTTCAGTGAGATGACGACATTCTTTCACGGCAGCTCAAAATCTGGATAGGGCAGTTGGAGGGTGTCTCAACAATAAGCACGAAGGGAAAGAGGGAGGAAGAAGATGGGGAACAAAATGGACACAGGGACTATTAGGTAGCAACACTAGCTCTGAGTGCTTATGAAGTCATATTTTAGAAGAACTACGCATACATCTGGTCCAACCTTTGGCTGGAAAAAAGCATAGCAGAATGCTGGTACAGATACAGGGTGACACCAAATAGTGATATGAGAACAGAAGACAATATAACAATATTGTCCTAGATGGTCAAGCATTTAAATGCAGAGAAACCTCCTTAGATGCCTGCCATTTCTCTGGTATCTGAACATTCTATTGTACTTCTGAACAGAAGAGACAAAAAACCAAACCCAAAACCAAAAATCCACTGAAGAGCACCACACTGAAGGGCAACATTCAATTACTGACCTTCAGAACCTAAGTAAAAAATTTCAATTCCATAAGAATAAATCTTCACTTTGGATTTTATTCATATACAGAGATATGTGCACTACTCGATTTATTATTATCTATGTTATGTATGGCGAAAGCACTCTTTACTCAGACAGGCTATTTATTCTAGTGTTACTGACCATCTGGCTACATGCACTGTTTAGTAGTGGGGTGTTGCTTGGCTGTAGTAGCATTAGCTGTAGGTCATGAAAAGCCGTTAATGCCCAAATACATGGCAGTATTACGATGAAAAAAATCCACAGCCCCCAGACTACATCCATTCCAAGGCCAAGTCTTGAGATCAAACTATTTTAATAGAAAAGCTTATGCACAAAAACTATGTAATTAAATGTAACAGATTTGGCTCATCTTTGGTTTCTTAGTTTATCCATACCTGATTTGAGGTTTCCATGTTAGTATTACGATTAGATCGCCTCCGAGTGACTATCACAGAGGGTTTGCGTTCACAAGGAGCTCGATCATTTGTTTGGCCTCTCTGGAGCTTTCCATCCTCACACTTTTCCTTTCCAATGCTCTGCAAGTCAATTTTTCTCACTGGCACAGACACGGGAATGATAAGAGGCACGAGGCTGTTATCCTCCCGGACTCTTTTCGGAGCTGGTGAAGAACCAGCGAATTCCACAACACTTTTTGCAGGTGTAGGTCCCGGAGCTGCTATCAGCACACTTTTCTTCTCTTCTGAAGTATCCAGTTCCTGAGAAGAAAAATAGACTCCTTAAAAATTCTGTAGTACTTACATAATAAATCAGATGATATCTCACTTTCAGTATATATCAAGTTTCTCAATGCAATTTGCAAGCTGAAAAGTATTTGGAAAAGTTCTACTGAGGGAAAAAGAATACTTCACAAAAGTCTTACCAAAATTTCTAAGAATTACTTGAGAATTGCCTGGTCTCAACTGCTACAATATTTGTATACATCATTCTTAAGTATCATTTCACTACCTATGGTTTGACATCTTATTTTCCAGATTAATTTGTGCCCTGCCACATAACTTCCAACAAAGGTTCTTCAGTTTTAGTAACGATCATAAGCTGCAGGTTATTAATTTCAAATATTGGACTTATGTTCCAGGAAAGACTGAACCATGATAATCTTAATTAAATCTCATACAAAAAACAGAGCTGGCTTTTTGCTGCATTTTTTCCAATTTACATGACAGAAACAACTTTCCTTATTATAACAGGAGTCTTTGAGGTTTGTTGTCTAACCAGGCTCAAGCCTGAAGGACTTTTGCTCAGCAGAATCAACAAGGTGTAACTGCAAGCCGGTACTTTTTGCATTGGTATTACAGCTTCCATGCCTCTGCTTTCTTTCACTCATGAAAACCCTAAAAAAAATCGAGTTCCAAGGAGGTGGGAATGGAGGATGAGTTACTAAATAAACACATTGATACTGTAACACCAAATGGCTTCAAGTACTGTTAGATAAGTGATTTCTAGTCCTTCAAATGACTATCCACATGTTCATTCCACTCTCAATTCAAAAGCAGTTGCCAGCTCACTTAGAAGCCAGATGTTAAAGTACAACTTTCAAAAACACCTCTCTTCAGGGATGTAAAAGGCCTTCGTGAGCTCTGATGAAGTCCCATCTAGAAGCTGTAGAAGATGCTCCTTTTGGTGTTTCAGAACTTCTCTCTAACCTAGAGCTCTGTTTGGAAAGCCTTTGGATAGGATTAGGTATGCAAACTCATCCTCTGTCAGAGCCACTAGCTACTGAGGAATCTACCTGAACAGCTGTGGAAACAGCAGGTGGAAACTAAGGCACACTATCTCTCAGGTATGACAAGAGGTCTCCAACCTGAACTTCCAAAGTTTTGCAGAGATTTACTGAAGCCCTTAAGAAGAATCTTTTGTGTGCCATTAAGAATACCTAATTCTGATTAAAAATCTAGCATAAGCAGGTTCTACCATAAGGATTCAGACATTCCCCCAGTCATTTCACTGTGGTCACAGATGAAGAAAGCTGCTTCACTGATGAGCAAGAGAACATGCTCCAGCTAGCCCATGAAGAATCAACCCTTGATAGCTAGAAGGACACTAAAGTCCCACTTTGATACTATATTTATATTGAGAGAAGCACAACTGTATTGTCACAAGATGCATCAGTCAGAGCTCAGAGCTAGTGCTCTGGCCTTTCTCCAAATAAGAGTCCTGGTAATTTTTGTTGCTTTTAAGAGCAAACAGGTCCACTCTGAAACACTAAGCCTTCAAAAAAAGCTAGGTGCCAAGCTTGAGGAAATAAAATCAATCCTATCAAGAAGATTTAGGACTGCTTCCTTCCCAAGACCTTTAATTAGAATAAGGCTAAGTGTGCACAGAAAGGTTTATGCCATAAGTGACACTGGAGTTTAGAAGTCTGACTGCTTCTTCACAGAGACTGGAGATATCTGCCCCCACCACACAATGATGAAACACACAACTGAAAAGTCACAATAGGCATCAGCTGCCCCAGATTGTCCTGCAGGAGGAATTAATGAGCTCTGAGGACCTGCCTTCACTCCAGACTGGTGATATGCACCTGTACTTTCCCATGAGACTACCCATTTTGGATTTGGAGGGCATTCATCATGCTGACAGATACATCCCTAGGGACCACTACCTCTAGATAGTAAGGGGCTCTTGTAAATTTTTGTAGCCTCCCTCAGCTACTTCAGGAAAGAGAGACTAACAAGGATGCCTTTTTAAACACAAACAGGTCATCTACTGGAAACAGATGCCCACCTACTTCCACTAGTCCTGCCCATACCTGAAGCAGCAGCTCACATATGGCTTCATGCTGCTATACGTGGGTCTCCATTCATCAAGGAAATTTATGCTGTTATTACCTGACTACTGAAGCCTAGTTAAACATCTGGGATAGCTCTGGGGTCGTCTTCTGGCAGTGAGATCCACAGTAGATAGTTTTGCACCACTGTTTAGAGCGGTGCATTCATGCTACATTCTTTAGACCGCTGCCAAGAACAGCCTTGCTTTTAATCAGATTACTCTATATTCTCCCGATGTAGCTGTTACTAGTGCAAGCACTCTCGCATACTTTCTGAGTACCTAAGAGAATAACAGCAATCAAACAAATAATGACAATATGAGTATGTGAACAAGCACCAATTCTGACCAATCTACAAACCTCATACTTCCTGTGTGCTACACGGATCTCTGTAGGTCAAGAGACATGAACTAATTTCCTGACTACAAGGAGGAAACTATGGTAGCTAGTCACACAAAAGATGTCACATTTGTTTGGCTGCATGATCAGTTAAACATGCTCCTTTTATTTTCAAGACTGGGAGGTAACCAGCAAAGGACTCTCTTCCTTGGTGATGGGAGAGATGACCCCCCCCCAGCTTTGAAAGAAAAGACGAAGGAGGAGACCTGAACAGTAGTAGAGATAGAGAGAAGGCACGACTGGGAACATAATATAAATAGTTGAGACATCCTTAAAGACGCTCTCGCCTACACCAAAGCTTTTCTGGTCACGAAGGATCGCACATATCTAAGGTTTACTAAGAGGGGACACAACTGATTTTGGAATTAAGCTATTTCTTTCAAATCCTTACATAGTTTCTCAACTGTTTGATAATGCTCAGAGGTAAGCAGAAAGGAGTCACTGAACAAAGGACAGGACCTTCATTTGTAGAACTGCTAGGGGATTTTCAGCTAGCTCAGCGTTTCCATTGTGAAATTTCAAGCAGGGGGGCTGCTGGATAACTCCAGCAACTGCAACTTGTTGCACTTCCATTTAGACTCTTGCACAAATATTAAAGGGTGAACTAGCAATCTAGAGTCCTCCAGGACACCCACAGAAACCCATCAGTCATCTTGGCATTGATCCTGTCTATCACTCAAGTGGTTTCTAAAAAATTTAAATTTCATAGACAAAACCCAGTTGTGATCACCGGAAGAACTGTTCCAAGCCTGCTGCTGTGATCAGACAAGAAATTACACCAGCCTTTTAGAAACACCTGCCCTTATAGTGCTTTCTGCCATCATTCCACATCATCTTGCTAACAGTAAAGGCAGCTTCTCTCAGCAGTCAGACTGAAGCCTGTCCATGATGGAGGGGAGTTCAGAACTGCAATTCCACAAATAAAACTTCCCCCCCCACCTTCTGTATGGGGCAGCTGGTGCCCTGCCCTGTGCCAGGGGAAAAGAAGCCAGGTAACTAAAAGCTCTGTCTCCCTTCCATAAAGGAATACTTAAATCCAGACACCCTTTAAGATGACCATTTCAGATCTGAGAAAAATTTTTTGAACTATTAAAGAAAACAAATTACACCACCTTTGTGCGTATAACAGTTATATGCGAAATGAAAACATAAACTGAAGAGTTGAGAATTTGCTGCAGCTTGTAAGCAGCAATAAGCTTGCACTACCTGAAAAACGCAGGCATGGTATGATGGGCAGCTCTGGTACAAAGCATAAATTGTGATACTACAAGTAGACGGATACTGCTGTCCAAAACAATGTTTCCACCTAAGATACACACACCTACATTGCAATGTTCAAACAACTGGTTCAAATTACAAATGTATCTTCTTCCATCAATGATTTAATCTTACAGCCTTCTTACACACTCTTCACATAACCTATGCTAGAGAAGGCTTCTAGTTTGTTTGTAACAGAAAGACATTAATAAGAGAAGACCACTCTTATCCTGTAAACATGTTTTCTTCTTCTCGCTCACATGCTATACAACCCCTTTAAAGATGTAAAATCCATCAGACCTCAGGTAAGAATTTTAACATCTTTCAAAACCTCATCTGGAAAGCCTGAAGAGATGTAAACATAAAGAGTCCCTTCTGCTAGTACCATCACGGAAGCAAACAAGCTGCTTGCATAACTGCAAAGAACAAAAGAGCATCTGTGAAAACACTTCTCTGTTTGGTCTTTACATTATGACTCAAGCTGCAAGCAGACGTGCCTTCAAACGGCCAATTTCTTGTTTCATCTCTCAGGGCCTCTTCCTAGATGACCGCATCAGCCAGACCTTTGTTATGCCTGGTATAAGTTCTTCATGTAAGTGAGGCTTTCTCAGACTTTTAATATTTAGGAAATATTGAACATATAAATTGCATTATGTAATTTTTAGATAGCACAATTTAGAAACACTTCAACCACTAAAACTGAAAAACTGGCAGTTAAGGAGCAGCCTTTTAACATAAAAGGAAGAGAATGTTAAATTGGTAAAAAACACTAAGTGAACTGCTTACACTTGTCTCTCTGAATTCCTGATCAGCTTGAGGCCTAAGTTGAAAATGTCCATATTTTGAAGTCTTGGGCTAAAATCACGTTCAGTATTAGTGAAATAAAACTGCCCTTAGGTGGTTTCACTGAAGATCTCTGTTCTCCCGCATGTATGAATTACAGCAGCTGAACTTACGCACCACCACTCCAGAGCTGCCCTTGCTGTACTACAACACTTCTTGCATCAAGATACCATCCTATCCCTGCATATGTACATAAATTCATTTCATTTCAGCCCTATTTTGTAGTCTAAAACATGCTATATTGGTTAGGATGTATACCTTACCTTTACATCCTGAAGAGAAGCCAGCTCAACAGCTTTTTGGGCCAAAGTTAACAAATTGGCTTCTTGAGAAACACGCCGTCTCCGTCGCGTACTCTGGATTACACCACCTCTGACACCCTGAAAATCATTAGTTCTCTGAGTGTTTTCATCAGCTGCTGCCTGTTTCTCCCCATCTCTACCATTCTGAGCTGTGGTTTGCCTGTCTGTTTCCATCTGGCACAGCTCACTATTGACCGGGACATCCTTCTGCCCCAGATCCATTCTCTTGGGCTGCGAATAGCTACTTTTGTTGTGAGCCAGTGATTCAGGCAGCTGCTGTAATGGGACATCTTGCTGATGTGTTTGCCAGTGATGCAGAAATAAATTGCTAGGTTGTTCTTCTGCCTGCTTGGAAGCCAACGCTTCTCCTGCAGATGTCAGCACAACACCTTCTTTGGAGAGTCTCCGTGACCTTCTCGGAAAAGGAATCTGGGTCTGAGGTAGCACAGTCTGTTGGTTCTGCTCGGTTAGAGCCTTGAATAGTTCCTGGTTCCTCTCTGTTTGCTGGAACAGATGTGCCATCATGTGATGCTGAGGTGCTGCAGCTGCCACATGTGGCTGTGCTATGGAAGTAGTTTGCTGCAGACTGAAAGCTTGTGTGGCAGCCTGTTGCTGCTGCTGCTGTTGAGGATAAAAATTTTCAAACAGTTGTAACTGGGGAAGAGCTTGCTGTTTTTGTTGAGCAGTAAATGCTGGACTGGAAGAAGCTGGGGCTTCTTGAAAGACATGTAACAATTCAGGAAGACCCTGCTTTTGGCCTTGGTGACCAAATGCAAGTTGGAAAGGCTGTAATGGCAGACTTTGATTCTGCTGCTGCTGTTTCTGCATCTGATGAAAAGAATTCATTTGAGCTTGCTGTCTAACCAAGGCTTGCTGCTCCAGCTGAGCCTTCTGGGACATCATCTGCTGGACAGCATCTCCATACAAGTCCAGCTGTGACACAAACACTCCTTTCTCTTGATTTCTTTTAAGGGCATCTGGGTGGCCATAGAAGCCTGGGGCACCAGCATTGGAGTGGGGTCCTTTTGGGTTGCCCCCAAAAACCATACTGTGGTTCCACATCGAAGGTGGAGACTGCCAGTGGCTGTCACCCCTCTCTGGCAACCGGTTTCCCATTAGTGAATTCTGCCATTTGACAGCTGTTACTGTCTGGGACATCATCATTGATTCTCCCCTATCTTGATTGTAAACAGAGTTCATCAAAGCAATATTGTTGGGGGCACTTGTTAATCCTCCTGCATGAGAAATCTCCACAGTCTGGGAGACCGGTATATTCCCTCCGTGACCATAGTACTGTCCTTCCTTAAGCTGCTGCTGTGGTTCTTTTGATGACACAGCTATTTCCTGCTCATTAAAATAAGCAGTTCTTTTCCCAGTCCTTTTGCTTGAAGACTTTTGCTGAGCCTGAAGATTCATGGTTCAGTCTATTCTCGTAGCTGCACACACTGTATTTACAATCCACCCATCCCTGAGGTTGGGGGAGGAAAGGCACGGAAGTCTCTCTTTTCCATTCAGTTTTAGTAATAAGGGGCAGGAAAGAAGTCCAGATGAAAGTGCATCCACTTCCTTTTTTTTGTGTGTGTGCTTCTCCCACTTCTTTTCACTCTTATCCTTTGTGGTTCAGAGGTCAGTATGGTCCACTTAGTTACAGGTCCTGAAATAGAGAAGCAATGCAATGAATCATCGACAGACACAATTGGTATATAAACCCTCACACAATAAGCAACGATGTGTATGTCTGTCCCATTTCCCATGTAAATGAACATCAGGATAACATGTGTAAGAAATAGATCTGATCTGCTAGAATGTAAAACAAAACAACTTAGTTTTACAAAACAGATATCACACTGTATTTGCATGATGCAACTCCCAATTGCACAGACTTGTGACTCAAACTCATCCTGAAGGTTTTTCTCTTAAAATCCCTCTCATCTGGCCAATTACTTCTATGTCTTCCAGTAGCCAGAATAATCTGTTTTTAATCTGAATTCAAAAACACAAACCAAAAAAAACCTCATGACTTGCCAAAAGAAAAAAAAAAAAATGTCAGGCCACATTTCCAAAAGACCTTAAAGACACACACGTGTACGTGAAGGCTGCAACCAAACACGCAGTAAGATGCTCCATTCAGTGTTTTGAAGGAAAGGATCATGTGGCAGCCCATCATTCCCTCGCCCTCTCCCAATCATTACAGTTGCTTTCCAATTAAGAACCGCCCACCAAGCATCCAAGCCCTGAAGACCAGGCGCTCAACCTGTTGTCCTCACAGATGCTTTCTTCAACAGCTGAAAGCAACTGCTTGTACTCAGGTCACACTCATGAAAAAGTAGTTCAAGGCAGATTGTTACAGCTGCTCCCAGACACCAGCAAGTATCTGTTACTGTAAAGCTACAAACATTACAGGAGAAAGCCTTTTCAGAACATGCAGTCCAGGACAATTCTACCCTCTCTTCCACAGAAAACAGCTATCCACAAACTTAGGCTTTAAAAGCTAGTTTGCAGGATTAAGGTGTAATGTGTTAACACAGAGACCAGTATTTCTAGTAGGACACCTAAAACCTTTAAGATCACTTTTAAATTTAATTAAGGGCAAATCTCTATTACTATCTCATTTCAATATGCACTCCATTCCACTTCAAATCACACTGCCAATATATTTCAGAAAGATTTTAATAAATTGTTAAAAACCTATTCCTACTGTATCCCTTCTGCTACAAAATTAAGCTTCTCTTGAGCAGAGCAAGTAAGACTAACACACACATCCCCTCCAATGAAACCTGCAATCCATTTATCTATCTCTATAGAATGAAAAATAATAAAACAAAAGCATACAGCACACTGAAGTCCTGTAACCTGATCTTCCTCCAAACGGATATGGCTACAGTGCAGATTTTAACACTGGGGTGGGGTTGGGAGCATGAGGAGAAGGAAAAGACAAAGAGTTTAAATTAACTTACGCAACTTCCACCTCAGAGGCCAAACTTGGCTTCAGTGCTACTGGAACCATGGGCCTGTGTTTCACAGCGAAGTGACTCACTTCCTCAGGCTGTTACATAGCTGTTCCCCCCACGCTCCCCCCACTTTGCCCTGGCTACAAACCATGGACCTCTGCCACCCCGTATGATGGAGCCAGGGCGTTCCTCCCTCCTCTAAGCACAATGTCTCAGCTCATTTACCAGTCCTCTTTCAACAAGACAAAAATAACTCTAGGAGAAATTATGGACACGTGAGATGGAAAATTCTCTCTAAACTGCAACTTGTACACAAACAAGGATTTAATAAAGTAAGTTTTTCCTATTTCAAAACTTCATTAGGAGAGGAACAAACATCCTACAGCAGGAAACTGGATCCCTGGAAGCAAAAATTTAGATATGGAAAGGTTGCTATATGCCTTTCAGAAGCATTAATGTTTTTCTCTCTCCTTGCTTTCTGCTACAAATGTAGGAGAGCTAACAGCTAAACCACAATACCTGAGGTAATACTACTAAGAGTGGTTTCTGACAGTATTTTACTTTCTGAAGTCATCAGAAGCTATTTTTCTATCCAAACTAGACAACCTTGTAACAGTTTTCCTTCCACTGACGCTTCTGCATGCTTTTGTATTGATGAGTCACATAATTCTGATAAAAAGAACGCACATTTTTCTGTGTATCAGAAGACATTACCACTAGATCAAATTTAAACCTGCCAGACCACCTTTAGAAACTCTGCCGTATATTTTCTGCACTTTGAGGAAGAATGCAAAGATAACTACCCAAAAGCTGGCATACAACCTCAAGGGTCCTTCTTTTTAACCCTTTTAAAAAAGAAAAACCAAAAAGAAAATGGAAAAATCCTTAACAGCTGATGTTGCTCTTAATAGTGGCAGCTGAGATTTACAACTACCACACAGACAAGTATCCAGAAGACCTTTAGAAAGAGGGCTCTCAGGTTAGTGAGAAAGCACTGCATTAGCAGAGCTCTCCAAACTCCACTTCGTGTGGATTTTGGCTCTGTTTTTTCCATTACCAAATAAGAAGCCACTAACACTGCGAAGCCTAACTCAGACCAGTTTAGAACTGCACCTCTCCAGGAAAGAGATCTAACAAATGTATTAAGATGCTAAGTTTACAAAAAAAAGTAAGTTCAGAGATAACCTAAAGGAAGGAAAGGAATATGGACTTGTGTGTTCCCTAAAGCGAGGCCTAAAAAATATTACGCGCCTCTTAGGGAAGTTATCTTGTCACTTGAGAAGACTATAGCGACTGAAGAAAACTGAAGTTACAACAGCCCAAAAACCAGGTTAGTGAAAATGACATTGCCAGGGAGGAAAGAGATTTAAGGTACTTTGACCAAAACACACTTATTGAACATCCCAGCTCTCCCAACTGCATGCAAAAATAAATAAATCCTAACTAAGAGATTACCAAGAAAAAAAGGGGGGTTGGTTCATCCAGTATTAGATGGTAGAAGAAAACATTACAAATTTTGACTTTTAGAATTTCTTTCTGCATAGAAAAACTGCAGAAAAGTATCTTGTAGGCCATCCTAATAATAATAGTCCATAGTTTAAGCTGAAGTGATAGATGTTCAAGCTGCAGCATGACTATGCTCCAGGAAAGCTCACACTTGGCAGCTTCATTGGCTGAGCACTGCTGGCTCTATGACTAAGCAGGCTTCCCTCCCTGAGGCTGAGGGATGAGCTCACATTATCATCATCCTAGACAATTACCAGCTTTGGGGGTTTTTTTGTTTTACTTTAATTTCAGCACAAGAGTCAGCCTGCAGTAGCACAGTAAAATGGCAGCACACTTCCAGGCTTAAGTTCCTAAGCTCCTTTGAGATCATTTGCACACAATTCTCTTGGACAGAATGCTGCAGAAATGACTTGGGAAAGACTGACTTCTCCTCAAACCTCGGAAAAGCTAAGGATGCAGAAAATAATAACAAGTGGTCATAGGCCATCTTCTATTTCACCACTTTAATCTTAGCTTTTAAATATTTCTATTTTAGTTTTTTTCATGTGAAAAATAAAAAGTGTTCCTGGGTTCTAGCTAATGTACATTCTCAGCCTTAACTGCGACAATGCTGTCACAGTTCCTTACAGGAAATCTGTCAAATTAGAGTGATGAGAATCATTTCTCACTAAATCCTCCTGCTGTCAGCAACTCAAATTACTAATCTCCCCTGTAAGAAGCTCAATCACTTTTAATGAAGATGAACAGATTCCAAGAACAATTTTTACATTTAAGCCAAATGCAGCAAGCTACTCAGTGTCCTTCTGAGACAGAGCAATCGAGCCTTCCTTCTCTAATTTGCTCATTATGGTCAAATGCCACATTTACAAAACAGGTAAAGAATCATGACACACATTTTACTAATGAGGAACAAAAACAGAGGAACTAACTCACTTCTAAGATCACACAACAAACCAGGTCAATAATCAAGATCAGAATACAGGATACTAGCTACCAGTTCTCCTCCAATCCTGCAAGAAAACACAGGTTTAAATCTACATGCATAAGATAAAAATTTGACATGCTATTTATACATGTGCAGAAAGGGCAAAGAAAAATTAATTCCTCCAGTGCAACAGCAGGACAGAGGTAGTTCAATAGGGTAGGCTTTGTTTCTGGTTTTGGTGGTTTGTTTTTTTTTTTAAAATGACTGGAGACTTACAGGGCATCACAAACAAGAAATGTGTTCCAGCTAACATAAATTTGCCCAGAAACCACCACCACCACCACGTATTGCAACAGTCTTGAGTAAGAACCAATAAAGGGAAGAAAACATGGGACAGTTTTTGTGTTTGGTAGAGAAGATTCACAAAGCTTATTGCACAGCTTTTCCACATCCTATGCTTACCCTGCTGTATATGAAAAACAGCTTCAATCTCTCCCTCAAAAGCCTCTCCCGCACACTTTGTCACATTTTCTTCCAGACAGCTACATCAAAATTCCTGCAGATTGTTTGCAACCTCCCACTCACCACCTTCGGACACCTTGAACAGGGAGGATAAAGCACAGCTTTCCTACATATCGCCCCAGGAGGGAGCAAGAAGAAACAGGAAATTGAGCATGTTTGTAAATTCTATACAGCAAAGCACAGCAATTTATCTTCTGAAGAAAGGCAGGGGAAAGCTCAAAGCAACCGAGAAACACAACATTGTCCAAGAAAGCCAAAAATGTAAATGAAGGATGATGGTTTTATATCCCTGTCACCTTATCGCAAATGGCACAGCATTTTCCACAAATAACTAGAAAGCCTGTCTGCAACAAAAGGTGTCTTTTCCAGGAGTCTAGCACTACAGAAGAGCAGCAATTGAAGCCCAGAGTGAACAAGCAAAACCAACCAACTAAACAGTCTCCAGTTTAAAAGAAGTCCACTACAAAAGAATATAAACAGGTTACGATCATACCCCCCAACACCTTCAAGTATGAAACTTATCTAGGGAACTGTCTCAGATGAAAGTCCTAGAATCACTAAAGCCTATGAAATGGGGAAGGCTTACTTGTTTGTGCAATATTGCATAGCAAAAAAGGAACTCTACAGTGTGCCCAGAATAGGGGCAAAGAGATCAAAGGAAAGCTGCTTTGAAGACAAACAGACAGACAACAACAAAAGGGAAAACACAGCATCCAGGAAGCTTGACAACTTCCACCGTTGCCTGAAGGTGCCTCCTGGGGCTAGCAAACACATACCTAAATAAGTAGTACATATCGAAGATGTTTATAGCCTACCCAAATTTCCACTGTGATTGGCCCATTTCTATTGCAGAAAAAGACTGAAGCTATGACTGACTTCAAGGGCACCTCTGCCCTGAGGACAGCATGGTTAAAATTACTTTCCTACCACTTTCACTTTCCCATTTTCAGAGGCTAGGAGTTGATAAAGCTGTATTAAACCACTGCACTAACCAGAGATTCAAAAGTGAAATCCATAAGCTCTGTGATGAGGCAGCAGAGACATGCTGAAGGACTATGTGCCAGCAGAATCAGGTAGTTTGCATTGTACCACCAGATGTGACAAACTACTGCTCATGCTGTGTACCCAAAGAGGCAAGACAGTTGGAAACACAACAGCGCAGGGCTTCTAGAGCCTTTAACTCTTCATTCCCACATCACCTAGCCTAGATGCTGATGGGCAATGACAGCATGCCTCAAGCAGTGATATATGAAGCACAACTGGGTTGAAGCTGAAGACCAGGACAAGCTTTGTACAGACAGTTACTTGACCATTCCTGACATTCAGCATCTCAGGTTAATTACCTACAGCAAGCAAAATAACACAAAATGTAGTATCACCATACTGTTTGGGAAAAATATACTTACCCAAGAAGAAAATATTAACTATACCTTATGAACGAATCAAACCAAGGAGAAATACAAACCCTACTTAAGTGAAATATTTTGGTCTATTACAGTTAAGTATGTAAAAAAGGAGGGCAGTGAAAATGTGTTCTCATAGACGTTATTTAATTGGGCGGTTTTCTTTTCTGTTTGAATGGTCTTAAAATTCACCTAAGCATGCATTCTGATTATATTTTGACCCACTATTTATATCTGTGGACATGGTTTTATTTATCCCCTATCACCACAATTTTCCACATTCCATCTAAACACACAGATGCATTCTAGTATGCAGGACATTATGCAGAAGGATTTTTGTTTGTTTGTTTGTTTTTTAATTACACAGATGTGTCTCAAACGAAAGTTTTCAGATAACGGTTCTATGGAGAGGCGATTTGTGTACTTTCAAGGCATACTCAAAAAATAACTTGTCTTTTGGGTTGTCTTCCTCAAGTCAAGCTGTAAACTCAGTACAGGTATTGGAGGTTCACTTTTCAAAACACACCTGCAATTTCCCATGTAATTTTTGTCTTTTATCTTGCACAGCAACAACATGCAGTTCTTAGAGACAGCTACATAAACTGGGCTTTTGTAAACAAATATGCAGGAAAGCCAATCTTTACAAATGGCTTTGCAACACAGTTGCAGGCTCAGCCTTTAACAAAATAGGTATATAGTACATTTCTTAAATTAGTTAATGTTTATAAACTGTACTGAAGTTAGGAATATTAGTTATTATAATCTGTCATCATGATAAATACCATGATCTGAAGAGGCTTGGGCAGCCTTAGAGCACAGAAAGAGCACAGCAATTAAGTAGCGCAAAATGCTGCTTTCAGTGTTTGTAAAGTTACCGAACATACTATTCTTTCCCACTGAAAATGGGTTAACAGTTCTTCTAATTGTAAGCACTTAGATAGCTATTTTAAGCTTTTTTGTTTGGAGCTGTCTGGGAAGGCAGTTGCTAGCAACAGAGAGACCAATACTCCAACATGCAGGAATTGCAGCAGGCTCTAAAGTCAGAATGGCAAAAAGCAGGCCAAAAGCTTCTCCCTGCTCTCGCATTCACATAGCTGACCTAACCACAACGTGTCCTTCACTCCGAATGCCTCTCCCGCCACAAACACACCAGCTGCGGAATTGCATGGATACACCCCAGAGACAGACCAAACCCCTCTGCACTTCAGCCCTGAGAAGAAAGCACATCTGAATGCACTGAGCTGCAACAGGAAAGATTGTTGCAGGTTCAGTTGTTTCCATCTTGACCTTTCCAGCACTCCATCACACAACCAAACACACATAGGTGTCCAGGGCATGAAATACCACAGTCTGAGCGCTTCACAGATTCCTTCAAAGCTTTGTAAGAGGTAACAACCTACAAATAAGGGAAGAGAAAGGGGAAAGTTCATAGAGATGATGACACTTTCCATTCCCAGAGGTTCCTTCATGAGAGATGTAAATGCCCTCCATACCTAGACCACAGCTCTCAGAAGAGACACTCTTGACACCATCAAGCAGGCATCATCACTCACCCAAGTCTGGCTGAAGAATTGCTGGGACTAAAAGCACAGGCAGAACCTCAGAGGATCTGGGATCAATTTCTAGCTCGCTACAGACATGCATCTTAAAAAAGCCACTTAGATCAGTTCATAAAACAAGATTTGAAACCCAATACACTGATATTTATGAAGTATTTTGAGATCATAAAAGGTATTACTTTTAACAGTACCCACTAACAGGGTAGATGGGGATTCTTCCACAAAGAGCTTGGAAGTCTAATTTAAGACATGTTGCAACTGGGTAGCAATAACCAAAGAAAAGGAAGGGGGGCAAAAAACAAAGGAAAAAGGTCACACAAATAATAACACAGTTGTTCGTTTGTCATATGCCTCTCTATGCCTTACTCAACCCAGAAATATATTTTGTTTTTCAGCAGTTACCTAAACTGAAGCAGTGCTGAATCCGGTTTGCCCACATCCACACACTTGCAGTCGGACAGATGCCAGTATTGACTGAGCTCATCTATTATAAAACTACTCAAGTAGTCAGTCTGTAACAGCACTGACAGGACTTTAGCTCAAATTTCTAAAATTATGTCTTTTAAGAAGTCTTGTGGTCACTGTTGAATATAAAAGGGTCTTTTTATTGTGCTTGTCTGTTACAAGGTACAGTAAGCTCTCGGCCGTGACTGGGGCTGTCAGGCATTACAACAATGCAGCTCAACAAATGCACACTAGTTAATACCAGGAGTCGGAACACTGAGAGACGTGGGCAAGCACGATCATCACATGGTGGAAACTAGCAAGATTTAAAGAATCCAGGGGCCCAGAGAGCACTCAAATTTCTTAATCTTTAATTAAAGAATCAGAGCACTCTCCAGGTCCCCAGATTCAGAGCTCCCTGCCAGTTACCTGCCCAATCTCCTCCTTTTAGCCACAGGGATTTCAGTGGAGGAAAGAAAGAGCAGATGGTTGGCACCAATACTAAATCAAATGCACCTCTTCCATTTCTGTAGTGGCTTATTTGTATCCTTACTAACATTATAAAGCACTTCCACAATTGGGCATAAGTGACACCAGTCTCATACTTACTCAGAGCAAAGTCAGAAGCTTCTTGTAGATTCAGCTCAACAAGCCTACCTGAAACCAAACAAACCACCCATCCTGCACTTCGTAACTATAAAGGAAAAATGTCATTCAATAACAGCACGAGGAAGAGTGTACTCTATTAAGAACGCTTACAAAGCTGTTTTAAATTGAACAAAAGACTCAGTTCTCAGTAAAGCACAAAATTAAGGTTGCAATGATCAAGTTCAATATTACAAGAAAAACTAAAGTTTACACATTAATCCACTTGCACATGGAATTCTGTGAGCGTGAAGCAGATCAGAAGTGTAACATGCTTTTACATTTCCTCCTGCACTTACATAGTTCACTCTCCAAGTCCTGGAACAATATAAATGCATTCTAATTGAAGTCATAATGTTTTAGGTCAATAATCCCACATTACATTTTGAATAGCTGTATTTGCTAAAGATACAAACTGTGTGATTGCTATTAACAGGAAATTCCCAACTGTGAAAAAAAAAAAATGTGAAAAAAAGAGGCCATAAATAATTGGAAAGTCACACAGTAACTTACTAGAAAGTCCAGCAAAAGAATTGGTGCTAAACACTTGACCATCTCCAAAAGAAATCACTAAGCATTTAAAACAAAACAAAACAAAACCCCTACATAATACAGTTTTCACTCTCAGAATGAAAGGCTAATGAACTAATCCTCTCTTCGGGTGTATGGATTCCATTAACCTGATCCTCTCACACTGAAGAAAAAGAAATTCTGAGATTGACTCTCCTTTGTCATCCATAATGCATCTAGCAGATTCTAAAGAATTCTTCCACACCAGCTAGATAGCACTCTCATATCAAATAGTCTACTAGTTCAACTTATGTCCCGCAGCTTCTGATGACTTTATTATTTTCAACAAATCACCAAACAATAAGAACGAACGTTCAGTCCTCTGTCAGCAGGCTGACATTCATTACGCAGTTCTCCCCCATTTGGGAGAGATCTACGAATCAACCAAGGCAGAAAAACATTCTACTAGTTGCTATGCTGAAGACAAATTTTATTTGGGGAAAGTAGTTGAAGGAACTTGCCCACAAACAAATGATGTTATTGGAATACTTAACATTTACATAACACTTTGCAACAGTTAAAGCAATATATTAGGACTTGGGGGTGTTGGTGGATGAGAAGCTCAACATGAGCCAACAATGTGCACTCACAGCCCAGAAGGCCAACTGCATCCTGGGCTGCATCAAAAGAAGTGTGGCCAGCAGGTCAAGGGAGGTGATTCTGCCCTTCTACTCCGCTCTCCTGAGACCCCACCAGGAGTACTACGTCCAGCTCTGCAGCTCCCAACATAAGGACATGGACCTGTTGGAGAGGGTCCAGAGGAGGGCCACGAAGATGACCCAGAGGGCTGGAGCACCTCTCCTGTCAAGACAGCCTGAGAGAGCTGGGCTTGTTTAGCCTGGAGACGAGAAGGCTCTGGGGAGACCTTATAGCAGCTTTCCAGTATCTGAAGGGGGCCTACAGGAAAGCTGGAGAGGGACTTTTTACGAGGGCATGTAGTGATAGGACAAGGGGGAATGGCTTCAACCTGGAAGAGGGTAGGATTTAAATTAGATATCAAGAAGAAATTTTTCACTGAGGGCGGTGAGGCACTGGATCAGGTTGCCCAGGAAAGTTGTGGAGGCCCCATCTCTGGAGGTGTTCAAGGCCAGGCTGGATGGGGCTTTGAGCAACCTGGTCTCGTGGGAGGTGTCCCTGCCCAGGGCAGGGGGGTTGGAACTCAATGATCTTCAAGGTCCCTTCCAACCCAAACAATTCTATGATTATTGACAATTCATACAACCTCACAACATGTCATATGCAACATTCTGTATTTTTAGAGGTAAACAAAGAGAGACGAAGTGGCCTCTTTTGCACAAAGAGCAAACAGGTAACCAACAAGAGATTATTCTTCTGGAATTCCTTGATCTCAGTTTTACCCACTGTTCACTCCTTCACACTGTGCACATACAGACTGCATTTGCATGATGTCAGGTAAAGCATCTTAATTTTGAACAGATGCACTAAAATTCAGAAACTAGTATAGAACCACTTCTTCTTAAAATACCCTGTGGAACTCCCCCCACTTTGATACAAAACATAAGGCTATTTTGATATAAATCACAATGTCTTCTAAAGTTCACCCACCTTTATATGTAGAAGAGCTCTAACATTAATATATACAAGGCAGTGTCACACTAGAGATCTCTAACCAATACTCCACAGATGCAGCGTTCTACTTTGTACGTTCCACGATCTCTGCCTGGAACTGTGAGCTGAGGGGAAGGGTTCTTCCACTTGCACGAACCGTACTGGTTGAGGGGGGTTGTACTTTGGGGTTTTTGTAAGAAAATGACAACACTACCCAGGTGTACTCCTCTTATTGTCCATGGCTTTGTTTCTTGTACTGCAGTACAGACACTGAATTACAGCAATTTCTATTTTACGCAGTTGCATGGCCTCATAATCATAGCATAACAGCACTGTATACTCTTTAATGCACTTATTCTGGCAACGCCTCTTTAAGGGAGTGAACTACTATTATTCCCTTTTTATTGAAGAGGACCAAGTCAGGGAGAGAGACTACGAAGACTTGCCTGATGAGGCCTATGACAGAGCAGGGAACCCAGCTCAGTGTCAGGCTAGTGCCCTACCCATTCAATCATCTTCAGTCTCTTACTGAGTTTGAAATCCCATTCTAAGGATGGCTAAAGTGCAAATGAAACTTCTCTGGAACATTTCTTTCTGTTTCAGCCTGCCCATAAGACTGTATGCCATGCATAATAATAAACTCAAGATAAGCATATAGCAGTGAATGCAGGTTTATTGGGGATCTAAAAGTATTTTTCTAACTTTTATTACAGTTGTCACCTGAAGTCATATATGCATAGTGACACACTCGCCTTGGCTGCAGTAGGGTCCAGGGGACACGCAGAGCAATTCAGGGATACCAGGCAGACCTATTCAGGTGCAAACATGATGTTGTTAATTTTGTCTAGGGATTAGGTAACAATGCTGAATAACCTCATCAAATCTCATCAAAACCCTTCCCTGCATGCAATTACAAATTCACACAAAGAAAGAAGGGAAAGAACACGCTAATTTATAGCTATAAGTAGATTAGCTTTGATACATATTTTCATCTGTTTACACCACTTAAGATCACCATCGGCATAAAAGCACACTTTGGAATCAGAGAATAAAAAAAAAAAAAAAAAGGAAGGGGAGCTCTTAAATCCTGGAAGACAACGCTTTTAGCAATTACCATGACATGTATATTCCTCCCATCTTTGCAACCTCCTTCCCAATAACCACTCCAAGGGAAAAGAATTTTTGTTCTTTTCCCACAACTGCAACATCTGAGGCGCCACAAATGAGAAACAGCTTTCAGGCCCACAAGAAACGGATGTGTCAGAGTTGCACGTGTTCAGAGCCCACCCATGCAGGGACAAGCTTCCAACCCTTGTGCCCTCTAACTGAATCTTCCGTTTAACCCTGTCTCCAGCCAAATTAAGAGCAAAACTCATACTGATTTTTAACAGGAACATGGCAGAGATCACAGCAGTTGGTCCGCAGGAACAAGGACTCTCAGCAGACCATGGAAGGGGCTCTGCTGCTGCCACCACTGGCCCCAGAGATGGGGGGGGCACCACAGTCTTCGTCCACGGTTCTGCTCTGCAGCCGCCAATGTCACATTTCTGTCATTTAAGCGGGGGAGAGGGGGAAGGGACAGGCAGAATCATCACATATTTTGTTGTGTAATATAATGAAGTGTTATGGAAAAAATAAAATAGGGGCCAGAGGTTTTTTAAATGCAAACACTAGAAATGAAATTGCAAGTCTTGTTTTTCCCCTTTCCATAAAAAGCTATGTATTTATAGCAGCTGCTTACAAAAAAAAAAAAAAGCCTCGAGTTATGCATGAGGAATGCTAAGTCAGTATTACTTAGAAAGAAAGAACAAGTACTAATTTGCACATAACCTACTGTAATAGGTGAATTTCATGACAGTTAAGTCAGTTCTGTTCCTGAATCTCCCACCACTTATATTTGTGGGTTTGTTCTCTCTTCCTTACTAAAAATCTTGAACACTCAGCATAAAAGGTTCCCTTGCAGACAAAATCTGCCAGATCAGAGTCACGAAAGTACTGCCAGAGCCACAAAACTGAATAAAAAAGCAGAAGAAAATTCACACTTATCACTACCTGCACATAAGACCATCAGGAAAAAAAGTTCAGATAAAGGAATGGCTTCTACATGTACATAGCAGGCTAAGTTTGTTATACTTTAGCCATTTTTAAACTTACACAAGGTTTCCACATTCTTCAGGTGTCTTCAGCCCACCTTCTGCAAGATGCATGACCCTGGTGTTTGCATAAAGCTTCACAGCAGCATCTGCGCAGAGACAGGGATTCCCCCAAGCAGCAGCTTCAGAGGCCCAGGGCTGAAGAATGTATCACTTTCGATTTTAGACTGAGGTCAAGCACAATGGTTGGTTTCCATTCATGTTGCAACGTATAAGAAGCTAACACGTGAGAAAAAGGTGAGACGATGAAAAAACTAGCAGGAAGAAGAAAATATCTCCCTTCTGAAACCAGAAGTGTATCGGTCCCTGCAGATGCACTTCCTCTTACACCTACATTCCCAGTACATTTTGTCCATTTTCTAGAACACGATGACTTCCACTTAAATATACTTAGTTCCACAAAGATATCATGGCAGGACAAACTGTTTCAAAATACATGAACTACCCATCCAATTAAGCAACTGTAATAACTTCTTAGTGTGTTTTGTTGTTGTTGTTGTTGTTGGGGGGGATGTCGTTTGTCTTTTAAAGTAACTTCTCACAATTGGTAATTTCTTTAACATAATTTTTTTAACTTCTACCTTATCTGAAAGTATTAGGACAGATTTGGACATAAAAAAGCTACAACCAATAAAAAGCAGTTCTTTACCATTTTAGTTATACTTCTCAGCTCCCTACCTTGAAGAAATAAAAGGTTTTCCCAAACATTTCACTTGTTAATATATATCTTTTAATTTTCTGCACAGATATTTGCATGGTGAAGAGGAATTAATATTTCTTTTTTTTGGATATGGAAAAAATATTGTGTGCCAAATTTGAGTATCATTGGATGAACTGCTTATAGTTTGAATTCTCAAAAATTGTGAATTTCACAAATCAATTTTAAAGTTTCATACACATACCTCCTCCTTACATTCAGTAGAGAGTGAATTTAAAGGTTCAGGTTTTTAACAGCAGCAGCTGGAAAAAAAACCCACCTGTCAGTTGCGCAGTTCCCAGTATCACTTCACTAGCTCTCTAGTCAAATTCTAAAATAAGCAGATCTGCAACTCTGATGTTAGAAGAGGAAATTGCTTACCATGCTCCGATTACTCAAGCTTTTTATACCTTAAGCAAGTAAAATGACACTTCTGGTGGTCTTTGAATAAACGGTTTAAAGTCAAGTCCATAGCAATAAAGATACTTTGCCTGCCTAGCTGCAATAGTAAAAATTTCCTCAGCCGAATATGGACGCGTTCTTTTCTCGTTCATTGTGGAGAACTAACTCTTCAGTAACAATATTCACCCACTGTGTGTTTCCTGCTAATCTCTACTATTGAGAGTGGACTTAGCCGTTTCTTTCACTAAAACAGCGTAGGAATAATTTCCACAATCATTCTGGGGAGGAATGAGGGGAGATGTATACTTGTAAATGGTTAACACTCTGCTCCCTCCGCTTCCAAGCAAAGTGCACGCACACAAGCAAAAAGGCAGGGGAAATAATTAACCTTCCAACTCCTGAATTTCGGCTTCAATTCCCTAAAGTAGCTTCATGCACAAAATCTACATGTGGAACAAATAATCAGTGGTAACCAATTTGCTGAGGATTGTGGAAAACTGGCGTGTGGAGCATAGCGAGCTCTTGCCAGAGATCTGCTGCAGTCTCTTCTGCCACACAGACCTCAGCAAACGTGCACCACAAAAACAGCACCATGTCCTTCCCAGGCATTCTGGAAAACCTCAGTGTTTAAAAGCAATCACTGACCACCTCTTCCCTCCCACACTAAAGCTTAAAAGCCTAACAACCCTTTTTTTTTTTTTCCTTTCTTTCTTTTTTTTTTTTAAGAAAAAAAACAGATATAGAATTGCAAACATAGACACTAACTTAACATCACTTTTTACTCTTTAAGGCTGCAACTCCATCACATGGCCCTCCTGATACTGGCACCATTTCTGTCAGGAGATACAATCCATTTATTTTAAGACACAGAAGGGCGTTGTTTTAATCTACAAGTTTGCTTTCAGTTTGAAGCTGCCTTTTTAAAGCAAAATCCCATCAGTAACAACTCCCTCTTCATTAAAGTGTCTTAGTATTTGAAGGTGATTAAAGTATTCATTAAAGAATTTTCTCATTCATTACAGGAAAAATATAATAATCTTGAAATGATCTTATACCAGATCCACTATTTTAGCATCATAATTCCTTCCTGGAAAAGCAGCAGCTCTCATAAGTGCTGTCTACATATAATTTTAACTCTATACTTTGCTCTACTTATAACTAAATATTTTAGGAAGTGTATCTGTAATTACTAAATATCTTCCAAATAGGCATTCTTAAAAAAAAAAAAAAAAAAAAAACCAACTTATTTGGCAGGGGAAGGCTATCCTCCCCTGCCCTCTCTGAGCACACCGACATATCCAGTACGTTCGTACCTCTGGCATATGCACCTCTGTTATCCAGGTCCACTCACACCGCTGTGAAAGAACAGCTCCCAGACACTTTTGTAGACATATAGGGACCAAAAAATTTTAATGTACATTGCTGTTGTAGCTCACGGCCTATATCTCCCTAGCTCCTTTAATTTTTCAAACTCCCTAAGATGCCTATCTCATTCCTACTAGGCAGGAGTAGAGTTCTCCAATTGCTGCTCCAAGAAGCTAGTGTAAGCACAAATTTCCATTTATAGCTCTCTACTAAAAAGTTCTTTTCTCTTGTTGAGGCAAACACTGGCCTCAGTATGATTACAATCCATCTGTGCATATATCTGGTGGAAAAGTTATTTCCTCTTACAGAGGGTTATATTTATTTAGCCGTAGCACAGCTGCTCCAAAGCCGCTTGGAGTCTAAAAGCATGCTTTTCTGATGTTGCCTTTCCCAATGAAATGCATCAGCTGCTGAGCAAGACCCCAAGTGATGGCCTGAAGAAACAGTATCTCTAAAAGGGTTTGTGTCCACCCCGCAGCTGAGCTCATGGGCCTCAAGAGCCATGAGGCACAGGCTGCCCTCAAAACCAGGTGCCTGGCAGCTCCCCCTGCCCTCGCAGGCAGCCTGGCATGCCGTGACCTGTGGCTGCGGCTGCTGTGACATCCAGGGCCCTCCCTCCATTAATTTAGGGGTCCCCCCAGGCACAAAACACCCCTGCAAAGACAGGTGAGGAGATAGGCATTTGCAGCACAAGCACGGAGCCCTCCACCCTGTCCAGCAGTACACACAAAGGCATCCTGGAATACATTTACTTCATTTAGGTCTTGGATGAGGATTTTTAAATTATTTTTTTTTTAATATACAGCCCCTTCTGTTACTTAAACTACATGTTCTGCATTTTCATGAGCAATGAATATACACAGCTTCTTTTTCAACTTCTGCATCAGAAGGAAAGCAAGTTCCCTAAAATGATAAATTAGATTAAAAAGAGCTACATTACAGTGTTCAGGCTTCTTTAACAGGGAAGGTCTGGGTTTTTTTCTTTTGTTTTGAATATTAAAAAAAACATACAACATACATCGCCACCACAACCCCCAAGAAAAAAACTAAAACAAAGTATCAACTGCTTTAATCCTCAACTTCCAAAAGATGCAATGCTCTCAGTGAAATTACAGCCATATCATACTTGTAGCCTGGTCAAAGGTGGTGTTCACTCTTATACCAGCATCCAATTTATATTTGGATGTTTTGTGTGGCAAAAAGAGGAGATGAATGCTATTTGCAAAGCACATTTTGTTTGAAGTCACAATAATAAGCAATACCCGTGATCGTTAACCAGCTGTATTCTACCCAGGCTATACATTACACCTGTACCATATGAATACATGCACACATTTACATGACTACATAGACTGCAAATAAGAACCAATTTAAACGGAAGTTCTTCACAAGCAGTTTACTTAAATAAATTTTTTTCTTAAAATGATGCTTTATCCTCACAAGCAAGCACTATACAAACTAATTGAATTATGAAGGCCCCAGCATATTAATAATGTCTTTGCAGTCATCAAGGAATTGTAAAAACACTCCCCTGTTTAAATTTTGAAATAAAAACAGTTCTTTTGCTTTCAATAAGTTCTTGTAAGAGATGCACCAAGAACTTTGGTGTTTTTTCACCTCTAAAAATTAAATTTGAAAACCTTCTCAGTTATCAACAAACTATTAAGCAATATGAAAATACAACTATATATTTTTTCATGTTTAACCAACAATTGTAATGATTAAATGTGTATTTAAGGTGATCTACAAAGGGGAGAAAAAAATATTTTTCAGCTGGAAATATTTTGATTTTTAAAAGTTACGTGACAAGGAAGCTTTTACTCTTAAAGCTAGGAACAGTTAATCTAAAATGCTGGACAAACGAGTAAGTTATAGATTTATTAAAATAAAGTTGAAAATTAGCAATGAGGGTATTGAAAAAAGAACTCATACTGTTTGAAATTAATATCTAATATACACTTCAGGAAAAAAAATCTTAAAAAAATATATTAACATCCCTGCCTTCAATTAAGACTGTGAGACCCAAGACAATTTTTTCCAGCAATTGTATTTAATAATAGTAAGGGGCTGTTGCTGAGCAGATAAGCTGACAGTTGACATTGTTCTACACACATATGAGTTTTCCAGATCTTCCTTATTAAAAAAAAAAAAAGAAAAAAGTACTTCTATTTAAAAAAACTAGGATGGGCAAGAAGTCACCTTTAAAGCAAAATGGTCTCCAGGAGTCCAGTCAACACGCCAAGTATTAACCTTTGTTTTATTTCTTTACGTGTTGGCATTTTTAAAATTTTGTTAGTATAACACACAAAAATCAAATCAGTGGTTCTTTCCCTTTAAAGTGATCGATATGTCATCTGTTCTCAAAATTCAGCATTTGTAAGAAATCCTGCAATGCTGGTCTGAGACTACAAGTGAATTGTGTGAATGAATAAAGGGATATGGAACGATTAAGAGTAATGAACACAGCTTTAAATTTTCAGTAAGAAAACTGCAAGTAACACTAAGTAAAATGCTTCAAAGTAACTTATTTCCAGCAATTAAGTAGTTTTCAACTAAACTGACAGTGTAGTTGAGAATTTCTGATAGTGTACAGAATATTGAAAACCAAAGGAAAACCAACTTTCTTCCAGAATAAACCCCTCATTTACTCCATGAAACCTTGCTCCAGCTCTCCAAACCTGGACTGTAGTAGTAGCTACAAGGAACACACCACAAGAAGTCTTTCATGTTCTTTCTTAAGCACTATGCTAAGTGGTAATAGTTTTGTGCAAATCAGTCAATGCAGAAATGCATAAAATTTATAATACGAATGGCAAAGTTTCGACGAGACTTTGCAGTTATTACTGTCAATTTTTGATCCCATTTGCTGGGTCTCTCTAGCCACATAATGCAAAAGCAGTATCAGTGTCATGCAAAATACAGCTGTGCTTTTGTACATAAACACAACATCTTTCAGCTCCTTACTTGTTCACAATCCAGTATTACCTGCATGCAAGACAGCTCTGTCTCTTCTATGTTGTAGCATTTTGTCCCAAGAGGAATTCTGAATCCAAGCTACAGCTATTCCCAATTAAGGTATAACATTATAAAGAGTTACAAACAAGCATTCTACCACCAAATCATTTTTTACCCTTTTTCAAATAAGAAAACCTCATGCTCTTCAAATGTACAATGCATTAAGCAATTTCGTGTTGACAGAGCAGTATTAGATTTCATTAAAATATATCAGCACTATGCAAAGATGTTCAGTGGGAGAGCAGATGGTTAAAATCTCCATTATAGTTGCCGCAAAGAAATAGTAGCAAGTAACTTGAGAAAATATTCACTAAGTTTCCTGCATTCAAAGTCATTACACTTTTCCCTTTCAGACAGGGTCACTATGTCCTGCCAATTCATGAGCTCCCAAAAATAAACTAGTTGAGTAACTGAAGATGGCAATAGATTTTCACATTCCCTCCATGCATCCAAACTGTACGGCTCAGATGGTTACATGTAAACAGCCAGGCATCTTACACTTAATCTAGAGCATTTTCCCAAGCAAATCCTGCCACTTAGAATAACTCAGTTACAGCTGTCACGAAACTCCACCTCCAAACTGTATTTTTCTCTCACAAATCAAGCCACTCAGAAAGAACTGTCTTCTTAAAATACTTTTCAGCTCACAGCAAAATTGAGCAGGTCTGTTCAACTTCACAATAAAAAAAAAAAAAACCATAATACAGCAGCTGACAGATGTATAACCACCTGGGAAAAACGCCCTGGAACCGTGCTTCAAGGGAGAAAGTCAATCTACCACATTGGTTTCTTCCATCTTTGACCTTTTCGATGACACTGCCCAAGCTACCCAATTGAGAAACAGAAAAGCGTGAAATAAGTCTGCATAAGAGCCAGACTGAAATCACCTAATTGCACCGAACCACTGAGATGATAATTTTGCTCACTGAGAACCTGACTTAAAGACGAGTAACCTGGCTGGGGAAACTCTACTCAACCTGCTCCACACAGAAACTGGTGCCTCGTTTATAGAGTGCAATCCAGAAGGTTCAGTTCCACACCTCAGATTTCTAGAACAAACAGGAAGGGATTAAGCATCTCGAAGAGAATCAAAAGTCAGCCTTTTAATCAGGATGCCCAGGAAAAAGCCAGTCAAAAGGGCCCATAGAGGATGCATCATATAAGCCAACGTGTATCCGCATTTGAAAGAAAAAAGTTGCTACTCTACCTAAGGCTTAAGTGTCTCTGTCTGCTGGAGGTCCACATAGGGTGGCAATAACTATTTCTGAACCACAAAGCCAGCTCCTTCTCAAACACAGTAGGTGTGAAAGGGCGTGACCTCCTGTACAAAACCTGCTGACAACACTCACCCAGACATGGAGATGTAAATTCAGACTCATATATCACACCTTCCCCTAACATAACCCCCAACAATCAGCTCCCCCGGGTAGGACAAAGTCTGCATTCCCGCTCCTGACATTGTGCCACTAAGTGTTAGGTCAGACAATGGTTCTGTAGCCTCTTAGTTGAAGGCTACGCATGTACTTCACATTAAAATGAGGATGACAACAAGGCATAAACAATGTAAATTACTTCTCAGCAGTGAGATTACAAGAAAAGGAGAAGGATGGAAACAGTTTTGTCGTATGTCCTATGGCACCAGAGGACACTTCTCCCTGTATAGCATTTTGTTGCCTTCTCTTTCAAGTCTGCCTGCCTTTGGTCTTAGTTGTCCCATAGATGTCTAATAGTTTGTAAATGTAAGTGTAGACTAACATATTAGATGCAGGAAATTCCATGACTGGAAGACCTAAGTGTCTTCTGGGACAGGGCAGAGCAAGACTTCCTCTAAGCTCTAGGTACCTACATTTTGTTGCTGACCATTTTATTTTCCATATAGGCAGCTTGTTGTGCCTATGTATGAATAAAAGGCTCAGTGAAATTATAAATACAACCACTTCCCCCCCCCCCCCCAAAAATATCCAAATATTAACAACAGTTAACTCAGAGACACAACACTACAAGCACTTCAGGATAATAACAGAGATTAAGAGCAAGATTTTAGTTAAGATTTTTAAAGGCTAAACAAAGTAATTGACTTCTTAGAGTATGGATGTGACTTCTTAAACATTTTAACCCAATTCATATGTTAGAAAGCTCCCCTTAACTTCAAATTTCCAGGCTGTATTCCTGAAACAGACCTCCGCAAGGACTGCTGGTACAGACCCAGTCACAGCATTGCAACCTCAGCTAGCAAACCAGACCCTCAAATTTGCTTTTGACAAAATGGAGACCTACGGATCACTTCGACCTATAAAGGTCTAAAGGTCTGAGTGTAGCCTGCACCTTTGTTACATATTACAAGGGAGATGTCCCTTTGATAAAAGAGACCTTGACAGGCTTGAGAAGCGTGCCTGTGCAAACATCATGAAGTACAACAAGGCCAAGTGCAAGGTCCTGTACATGGTCTGGGGCAATTCCATCAACAATACAGGCGGGGTGAGAATGGCTTGAGAGCACCCCTGAGCAGGACTTGGGGATGTTGGTGGATGAGAAGCTCAACATGAGAAGGCAATGTGCACTCACAGCCCAGAAGGCCAACCATATCCTGGGCTGCATCAAAAGAAGCATGGCCAGCAGGTCAAGGGAGGTGATTTTGCCCCTCTACTCCGCTCTCGTGAGACCACAACCTGGAGTACTACGTCCAGCTCTGCAGCTCCCAATATAAGACAGACATGAGGCCCAGAAGAGGGCCACGAAGATGACCCAGAGGGCTGGAGCACCTCTCCTATGAAGACAGGCTGACAGAGTTGGGGTTGTTCAGTTTGGAGAAGAGAAGGCTCTGGGGAGAGCTTATAGCAGTAGGGGGCCTACAGGAAAGCTGGAGAGGGACTTTTTACAAGGGCATGTAATGATAGGATGAGGGGGAATGGCTTCAATCTGGAAAAGGGTAGGATTTAGATTAGGTATCAGGAAGAAATTTTTCACTCTGAGGGTGGTGAGGCACTGGAACAGGTTGCCCAGGGAAGTTGTGGAGGCCCTCATCCCTGGAAGTGTTCAAGACCAGGCTGGATGGCGCTTTGAGCAACCTGGTCTTGTGGGAGGTGTCCCTGCCCACAGCAGGGAGGCTGGAACTCAATGATCTTTAAGGTCCCTTCCAACCTAAACCACTCTATATTATTCAAACTAAAATGGTAAAAACCTGTAGTAAAAACATATTGGCTCAAAATACAAAAGAAACAGAGTAAAACTGTAGACTTATCTATACCATGCAGCCTGAGAATTACAGGACAGGTGCAGTCTTTTTTATTAACGCTCACAATGAGAAGAGCATAAGCAAACCATGTTACGCAGATATGAATTATTCTCACAAACCTTCTTTAGTACATTTCTGCTCAAATTTTTGACAAGAGACTACAGAAAACCAGGTGGTTTTATTTCTTAAGAACTTATCTTTCTGTATTAGACCCCAAAGAGTTGCTCCAAACATCAGTGCTATCTTACTCTTTAGCTAACGTGTGAACCAATTCAAATATTGAGTTTTCTTGTTTGCTTTTTGTCATGCAGTCCTTGAAGTATGCTATTGTGGTAGCAGACAGGCTGAAGTGAGTGTTTACAACTTGAGATCCAAATCCAAATATAGTTAAAATACCAATACTTTTCATGAAGGAATCATTAAAAGCTTCTAAATCTAAGTATCTTCCTATCTTGGCACTCTTATTTTGTGTGCACTCAAGAAAGCTTGTTTGTTTTGGGGCTGTCTTAAAAACAGTAAGTTTTGCCCTCCCATCTAAAACTCATTCTTCCACAAACATCAACAGTAACTTCACAGTACTATAACAACAGAATATTGCTGGTCAGGATTGGAACAGACTATCGATTTACATTTATCACCACTGGGAAAGAAAAACAAAACAACACACCTCTGTTTAAAAAAAGTAAAAGCCAATTCAATGTCACCCAAACATAGTCAGCACAAAAGCAGCATCTTGCCAATATGGCTGTTTTAACATTAACTCCAAATACACTGTCCCTTTAACTAAATATCCATGTACATGTGGTCAAGCAATTATTGATGTTGACAAGTATTTGGGCCATTACCTTTGGTGTCATACTTGCCTAATGATACCTCTAACAGAGGTGCCTTGTGGAGAAATCCATAAACTCATCAAAAAGCAGCAGTGCAACCTGAAGTCCAGTGAACGGTTTCTAACCTTGCTCTATTGCCTCTGTGTCCCAGAGATATCTCAATTCTTTATGACCAGTCTGCCCAAGTTTCTTTTGTCTCCTGTGCTTTACAATTTAGCAAATATATGCTTATGTCATTCTTGGACAAACAAACAAAAACCTGCATCTTGGCATATATGCGTGCACAGGCAGGCTAGCTCATTTTAAAATGCTAGGAGAGACTACCTGAATGAGGAAACTGAATCTTGCAGTGTGGAATTTCTATCAATAGTAATTATTATTATTTAGGGGCTCTTCCAGCTGTAGAGAAAAACTTTACAAATCAAGGATTCAAATCTGCATTTTATTTTTTTTGCTAACAAAGCTCTCTGTATATTAGTTTCCTCTGTAAAAGTAACCTAGCTAGGTTTATTTATAATGCAAATGAAAAATCTCAGATAGGCTTTATTCATTTTTTAAAGAAAAAAATATCAGTATTGCATTCAACAAAGCTTCTTGCAAGGCAGCCCATTATTCACTGTTAACAAGTGTAAAACCTAAGCACAGTATCATGTATACCAAACTTCCTAGGTTTTTAATTCCTCAGTACTTCAAACGTTTATTCTTTGCATCTCAAATTCAAAATTAAAATGAGTTGTTTACAAGGGGTGACACATTCTTTTCATATCCTTAGGCAAAAAAAAAAGCATTTTTATTACAGATCAAATTTTTCTACAGAAAAAGTTATTGTACATTTTCTATAGAAAGAAATAGTGGTAATAGCAAAATAAGTCAGCTAGTACCATGCCTGAAATATTTCACTTTTGCCAAAGAAAGAAGAGCATTTAAAAAAAAAAAAAGAGGAGTCAAAGTAGTTCTCATACTTCAATATGAAAGAAGAAATGTCTTAAATATATTTTGCGTTCTTGCATAGATTTAGGAAATCATGGTAACAAAGACCACTTCAATACCAAAATTAAATCAGAAAAAAATTAAGTCGATAATCAAATGCAACATTTTGCACAATTAGTTACTTGCAATAACACCCTTTATGTGCAGAAGACTTTCCAATTACTCAACGAGGGCAGCCTAAACTCTTAATAAGAATTCCCAATGGTACAGTAATACTTTTTAAGTCCTAGCTTTATTTGTAGCATAGTCATTTACTTCTCTCCAGGCATCTCAACATCCCTTAAGACATCTTCATTTAAACAAATGCTGTTGTGGAAAGACTACATGATTTACTCATTATATATACAGGAAAAAATATTTATATTTTCTAAAAATTTGAAAAATATAATAGCTTTCCATTAAGAATATACATTTATAATGTCAATTCAATATAATAAAGATTATATTATAAATATTCCCAATATTTAGCATGTCACATACAGGGTAACATCTAGAGCTCATCAAAAAGGATTCTAAGAGAAAAATTCAACTCAGAATTTTCCAAGTCATTAAATCAAACTAAACCATACGGGTAGTCAGATTTCCCTGCCAGTTTCACGTACAGGAGCCTTTGGCATCCTACATTGTCATCATTGGAATGTCCTAGAGCAATCAGAATGCCTTACAGCTGTGGCTCTCTCTCCCCTCACCAGGAATTTTGCAGTGCTGGGATTTTGTTCTCAAACGGTATAAAACTTAATTCAAAATAGGAAAACACTTTGCTAAATTCTTCTTGACCCAAATGTAGTAACTTCCCATAAATACAGTAAACTCTCCTTTCAGGAGGTGCTTGAAAGAATGAACAATACATTATGTAGGAATAAATAAAGCCTGAAAACAAGACAGTTTAATAGCAAACGATCCAATAAAAAACCCAAGAGTATTTTTAATGCATGGCACTTCGTTTTATTTTACTTTTCAATGTGTCTAAAGTTGACTATTCAGGATCAAGAATCTGAACAGTTAAGGATATTATGAAACTGCAAGAATAGTTGATTTACATTACTATAAAACTCTAAACTATAATGTAATTTATGACAGATTATTAAGAGACAAATGCAGGAGTCCAAAAGGAGATGCTCAAGGAATCATAAGTGTACACAGACAGCAGATAAGGCCACACCTAAACATAAACGATTAAGTAGAGTTTGAAATCACGCAACATCCTCAAGCAACCTGGGATCCAAACAGAAATGTACTTTTACCCTATGAACCATACCATAACAGGGCAATTTGGAGATTATTCAGACTTCTGGAACTAGTTTCAACTTTAGACTTTATCAGAACACACACCGCAGACAAGGTGACAAGCACTTCTGCAGGCCTACTGCCCCACAACATGTAACCTTGGAGAAAAGATTTTAGTTCAGCCATGCTGAAGGGATGCAGTCTATCTGGTAGCTGGAAACCAACCATACAACACTGTACCATAACCAGACTACAAAGCCAAACCAGTATTTCAAAAAGTCTTCACAGTTTAAAGCCTTGATAAAAAAAAAAAAAAAAAAAAAAAAAAAAAAAGACAAGAACAATCCTTGCAGTCACAATTCATGCATGACTTAGTGACTATAGTTCTAAAAATACCAAAAGCAACATTAATAAAAACAATAAATTAACATAAACCCCAAATTTTAGCATTATATTCAAGCTTGAAATAATACAAACAGTCAAAAACAACTTCAAAAAGCTCTCTAAACAATAAACAAAACTTCACAAACTACTCTAGCATCACAACAAAAAGAAACATTTGTTCCCAAGGAAACAGTTATAAGACGAGAGACTTAAGTGTGTATAACAGAATAGTGTGTGTACACATAAATATACATACATATTTAATTTCTTCTTAATCTCTTCCCAAAATAAATGTCAAGAGGATATAACAATATGTATTATTGCACTGTAACCTCTCCTATTAGTAAGCTGTGATAGCGAAAGCCAAGCAACTGAGAACCAATTTTCATGTGAGAGTATATAGCAAAGAATATATAGCAAAGAATACTGACTTGATTCCACTTCCTATCTCTTTACATCCCAACATGGAACATATAATGAATCAGCAACCAATTCAGAAAAAAAGATATCACAACAGTTTCTCAGTTTACTACTTCAGTCATTAATAGCATTTAACTTGTTTCAATCTAGTTTCAATCTTTACCAATACTTAGGTCAAACTATATAGAACTTTAAAATTAATTTTCAAAAACTAAAGACTAAAAAAGTAAGCGTTACTCCATGTCTTCCTGTAGACCTTTCAAGATGCCTTTAAAAAAAACAACAAAAAAACCCCACTGAACACTTTGCCACCCCCTCCAAATCTAGCTTTTCCCAGTTTTTCACTTCTTGATCAATACCAGCTGTCAATGCAACAAGAGGCATTCATGCAATTTACTTGTACATAAAGACAACATTCATTTTTGAGATGTAAATTTCAAAGACTATCTGTACATCTTCCATACCATATATAGATCAACAAATTATATTAATTCAGGTCTCCTGATCAAGTGGCTGTCAGTTGCACCAAACATGATAAAAAGCATCAACACAGCCAGAAAAGCAAAGAATTAATTACCAAGCTTTATCTCTGCATCCCCATTCGATCATTTGCTCCTGAATACCTGAATGTTGGCTGCGTTCAAAATGCATACATTCACATTTTTCCCAGTATGAAGAATATAACTTCTCATAACATTTTTCAGTTGCTGGAGTTAATCAGCAGAGCACTCAAGAAGGGCTACAGTTGGAGACCATTCAGAAACAGAAGTTATGCAAAACATTGCAAAGTGCTTATTGAGCAGCCTCGCACTAGAAACACATGCCATTTGTGCCCTGGGAGCTGCTGAAGCTGCCAGGGAGCTTCTACGTGGAATGCAAGTTGCTGGTATGCTGCTACAAAAATTTAAAATTATTACTTGAGCAATCACCTCCTTCAGGGACCTACATATCGCACGACAAGGATTTCTTGGTTTGAATGCTCAAATCACACTAAAGGGAACATGTGATTCAAAGCACAAACAACTCCTGTCTGACAGATAGCTCCGTGCCACACTATTCCAATTATTAGGGGAGGTCCTAACGATGATATTTCCTTGAATTAGCAGTACATCTCTCCTATTTACAAGTTGCTCAGTGACAAGTCTTCCATTTGGAGTTGACTCATGAGCCTGGGCTTGCCTGTGCCAGAATCTGCAAGCTTTTTGCACGTGTTGCAAAACCTCACCACTACAGCTCCTGCCTCCCCCCATTTCATATGATGAGCACTCAGAGAAAAGTGGTTTATTTCTTCCTTTATGTCACTTATATAACTAACTGCACTGAATATAACTAACTGCACTGAAGACAATATGCATATATACTACATTTCATTGTAGCACAAACTGTAATTTACTGCAACCGATACTAAGATTTTATGCAATGCCTCAGAAAAAGAAAAAAAAAAATCTTGTTTTTTAAGAAAAGGTGAAACAACAAAAAACAAATCAGCTCTTATCCCTAATACAAGTCCCTTTAACAACTTCATTCCATGATTTGACCAGTAGGTTAAAAAAGTGGTTGCTAAATGTTTACCTGAGCTGGAGGGAAAACTAGGTAAGTTTCTGAAGTAGTAACTCCTCAAGAATTGCTAAGCATACAGAAAACGCATTCACCTTTGGAAACAGGACCATGGGCTAGACAGACTCCCATCCTGATTCATGGCAGTTGCTCTTGTCTCCTCACATGCCTGAACAACCCCCCTACACACACACTGCTGCTGCCACCATCACCAAGGTGGCCACTTCCAAAGAAAGGCTGCAGGTCCTCCATCAGGTACAACTTCAGGGATTCCCTGGCAGCTTGACCGAATAGAGTCATGGGAGGGATGCCAGGCTTGAAAATACCTCCTGCTGTTCTGCAGCTACCACTTATGGGTGACAATAACAGTGAAAATGCAAGAACATAAATTAACATCTGGAACGAGTATGTAAGCTCTCGAAAGCCTTGTACAATGCTACAGCCCTCATCGTTTCATATCACCGCTACTCTCATGCACCTGGATGGGTTAAAGGCTAGCAGGGCTATGCCTCCCTTTTGCTAATATGCACACAAATGTATGTCTATGACTAATTCCACTGAGTACCACAGGACGACTCATGCACATGAAAGTTACCTACTCCTTTGTACATAAGCCCCAAGAATCCAGGCCTAAAACATTTTCTGCCACCACGTAGGCTGTGAAAAGCAAAAGATTTAGCATAAAGAATGACTATATTGTATCACTACCACAAATGGAATCTTTAAGCACTGTTTCCATTTTTCCCCAGAAGTAATTTTGAGATTTAAACACCCAGTATAACATAAGACAAGTCAGCCAAGACGTGAAGAACAATTAAAAGAAAAAACTACAAATAGAACATCATAGTAATGCATAGATTAAAGCATCTTTGCTTAATTTGTATTAAAATAAAATGCTCCAATAAACTTACAAAAGGATCACTATGAAAGCAAGGTTGTCAAGTGATAGGCCTAGTGTGATTAATTAGCCACTTGCTAAAAAAAAAAAAACAACCCCAACCAACCGTAAACTTCTTCCGCACATCACTACATTCTTCATTAAGAAAGCCACATACATTTTACACGAAGCATTTAGTTGACAGGCTGAGGAAACTACCAGTAATCAGAGATCTGTGTGTGGAACTAAAATAGTATGTTCTAGTTAAAGACATTTTAAAGCAGCTTTTCATTTTTGTAGTACTTTCCATCACAGTGCTCAAAACACTTTATGAGCCTTCACAGCATTTATTAAGACATCAGCAATGATGGTTAAAGATAACATTTCTAGAAAATTGCCTCTAACCTTAGAAAAGCCGATTTCTGAGTAGCAGATCTGAAATCTTTTGGATCCGATATTTCATGAACATATTTCAAAAACTAAACTGATAAAAATTACAGGTAACGAGTATTTGGTACCTTAAGTTGTATCCACAACAACTTTTGCATAATTTTGATGGTCTTTCAAAGTCTCAGTTAAAAGACTTGCTAACACAGTGTCAGTGGCACACTCTCAATGCCTTGTCCTATCCTTCAGCCAGTGCTGCTGCCTGCAAGATAACCACGCAAGATGCAACACCTTAAAGTTGAAACACCGTGTTTAAAACATGTGCCTAGTCTAGCACTCCTTTCAACTTACAGTTTTCTGTGGCCTGACACAGAAACACTCCCCACTGCTCTTCTCTCCATTTCCAAGCAAGTTAGCTGAACTGCAGCTGCTTGTTTTAACACAGGCGTTTTTCCTCACACAAACAATTAAACCAGAGCAAGAATTACACTAGACCTGCAGCGCTGTTAGCAAACCTGACTGATTTTCACTTGCTGCAGAACCACTTTGGAAACATAAATCCACAGATTCAATGAGCTTTCGATTTCTTCTGTGATTACAGAGACTACTGGTGGTGTTTCTGCTGAGTATTTCAGGTCTGTGACTTCTACGATCTGCCTCGCTCCACTTCTCCCCCCCCCTCTTCTAATTCTTCGGTAAAGTCAAAGAGGAATGTGGCGATTCAATGCAGAATACATTCTCTTTTTAGCATTTGCAATGCAAAACTAGGTTTTGTTCGGTACAGAAATCTTGCACAATAGCTGTGTATACGTATTCGTCCCAACAATGCTGTCCTATGCAATCACTCTGTAATTACACACACTCATAAAGCTGCTGCTGTTGCTGCTTGGAACTGCAGTCTCGCCCTCTAAACAACCTAAGATCAATCTCCGCATTAGGACGTTTCTTTTCCCTCTTCCCCTCCCTTAACTGCTTACCCCGGTATAGACGGCCCATACACTGCACTCAAAACACGCAGTAAGGATGAAATCAAATTATTTGGGATATTATGAAAAAGAAGCTATCTGTTTTTTAAAGAGTACACCAGGTAAATCTCTGTTGAGCAAAGAGAATATTTCTTTATTTCTGCACGCTGCAACCACGCAAGACTTTACAAACCAAAAATAAATCCTGCTTACGCCTGTTAAAAAAAAAAAAAAAGTATTATATAAGACTCTCACATACGTGCGTGGGAGTATTGTCAGCTTTTACGGCTAAACTGCAAAGAATCCGTCCTTTGCAGTTGCTGCCAGAGAAAGAGCTGCACATTTGAGGGCACGGGATTTTCAGAAATTAGCTAATAAATTCCTCCCCACCCTCCCCATCCACTGCATAAATCCCAGCAGAGAAATACGGCCCTTGCACGCCGAGGCTCCCCGGGAGCTAACCCAGGGCTGCAGCGCGGCGTGTGCTCCCCCAGCTCCGGCACGCAGCGAGAAAAGCCAAAAAAAAACCCACACCAAAAAAAAACCCACCACCAAACAACCCCAAAACCACCCAACCCCCCAAAATATCATCCGCAGGCAGCTCACATTCTTAACGCGCTGCTGCAGCCAGGCAGCGGCAAAGGAGCCCCCCCAGAGCCCTCAGTAAAGGATTCACGGTAAAGCAGAGGGGAACTCGTTCGCAGCCGAGCCCGGCCCCCCGCAGCAGGCGGCCCGGCGGCGGCGCGGGGCTGCCCGGCCCTGCCGCCCCCGTCACCTCCACAGGTACTTTTCCTCCTCATCCTGCACCCAGCACCCACAAAGAAAGCGATTTCCCCCCCCCTCCCCTCCCCTCAAAAAAAAAAAAAAAAAAAAGCCCCGGTAAAGACACCCCCCTCTCCAAAATGGCAGGAAAACGGAAGCAAATCGTGCGGGAAAAAAAAAAAAATAAACCCGCAGAAAACAGGAGAGGGAAGAAAACGTGTTTGCTCACCTGCGAAGCGAGGCACGGCGGGCGCCCGCGGGGGGAAGCTGAGCGGCAATTAGGAAAGGGGGGGTGGGGAGAAGAAGGAGGGGGAAAGAGAAAAAAAAAAAAAAAAAAAAAGCCCCAAACTTTGTTTCTTTCTCTCCGGGACTCAGGGAAAGCGTCACTTCCTAGTGCGGTAAGCGGGGAGGCTCCCGGGCCCGGACTCCTCAACTCCTCCTCCTCCCGCCTTCCTCCTCCTCCTCCTCCTTCCCCCGCCGCCGCCAGCAGCCCCGCCGATCCGCAGCCTCTCTTCCCGGCACCGGCCTGGTCGCCCCCCCAACCTCCCCCCCCGGCCTTTTTCACAGATCTTGGCTTGACCTTCTGCGCTTGGCTGTAGCTGCTGTTTGCAGGGAAGGAGGGGAAATCCCCACCGAGTAAGGGGCGGGGAGAGAGTTTGCAGCACTGATTTGGCAGCCAAGCCCTGCAAAATACTGCCCGTGTTCAACACCTGGCAAAACTCGCGGGTTTGGTGCCCCGAGTTCAGCGCCAGCCTCTCTGGCTGCGGGATCAGGCTTCCTGGCCCTGCTCTCTAAAGAAAAACAAACTAAAAGTTTTGGGGGTTTTTGGTTTTGGTTTTTTTGTTTGTTTGTTTGTTTTGTTTGTTTTGTTTTGTTTTTTTTTTTTTAAGGAAACGCTTGTACCAGAGGAAACCACGGTTTTCTTTTTTCCCCCCTTTTTGGGAAGGAAAAAAAAAAGAAAAAAAGTGGAAAAACTGGGAAGGGAGAAAGGATTTGTATCTAATACAAATCCTCAGGTCATCTCTATACTGTTCATTGTTTTACCAAACACCTGAAACTTACTTTCACAAGAACACTGAAATTTACTTGCACAAGAGCACACACTGCTGAGGTTTCTAAAAATGTCCAGCTCATCCACTGGAATATGGCTTCCTCCGTTGCCTTGGTCTGAGACTAAAAACCACAGTGTGCAGCAAATGCAGGCACGCTACTTCTCTTAAGGCAGGAAATCAAGAAGCTGCTTCGTCATTGCTCCCCCTGTAGATCGCTCTAATACTCGAGTTTGTTCACAATCAACGACGCTTTCAGGATATAAAATAACATTTAGAGTGTTCACAGATCAGACTCTCATTTGGTGAAACATGACAAGCAACACGAAAACGCCAAACATTTTTCCCCAACACGCACACAGCCACGTGTGTACCTTCATCCAGGCTTAGATCATTCAGTGTGCACAGTAGCATAGCTTTTTTTTTCCAGACCAGCAGGGCAGTTTCCCTTCCAGCATGTATTGCTTTATAGAGTGAAATATAGAAGTAATTTTTGCACTGCTCAATCTAGTTTGCATTTCTTTCACAATAGTTCCTGGCTTCTATGCAGAAATTTTTACCAGGGAAGCTCAAGATGCATGGAAACAGGAGCCCAGAGAAGTGACTTACCCGTGACTACCGAACGTATCTGATGCATAACCAGGTTTCTCTGATTAGTCCCAGGTCAGTAGTCTAATTACCACACCCAATCTTTTCCTGTCAGGGTGCAGAGAATAACAGTGAGACACATGGAGATGAAAAGCAAAATAGTAGTCACAGGTACTACTCGTAATTTTTTTTTTTTCATTCACAACCAAAGGTATCATTTGATGCAACACTGTCTCAATAGGAAGTTCAAGGAAAACTCCTCTATACTACCATTAATGCATTTGCTCTTCTAAGCTCTTGAACAGACAGGAGCAATAGGTCAATAGCTGTTTAAATCGATACAGAAGGAATATTCACAGCTTTTCACAAATTAGCTAATATGTAAAGCAAACTTAAATAACTGAACATATAATGATTAAAACTGAAGTCAAAGGCACACAACCCATTAGTTTTATTTGTTATAATAAAGACTGAAAAGACAGATCCCATAAACTGCAGTTATTTCCTTCTCTGTTATAAGATGTTAGGCAATCAGTGCTTCCCATGAAGCACATCAGATTGATAAGATTTAAATTGCTTATCTCAACTTTAATTGGAAAAAAAAAACCAAAACCCCATGTTGTAACAGCAAAGTGTAGCTCTTCCTTCCAGCCAGGACAAACGCAGGTTGTACTTCACCTGTTTGGAGTTTGGGAAGCAAAACGATGAGCAGTGTCTCGTGTTTCACAATACATAATCACATAAAAGCAGCAGACAATGGCAGAAACGTCATCATCTGGCTACAGAAGCTACCATTGCGCAGGCCAGGGAGTATGCTTTCTACCCTTGTCTAGGAGGCATTTTAACGTTGTTGTTTTTTGATAGTTGCCTCCTAAATAATGTATAAGGTAGATAGGAAACCTTCTTTACTCAGCCAAAGTAACATAGTAACACAACATAGTAACCACAAGGACAAAGCTAAAACACACTGTAAGATGCAAAATCTACAGGAAAGGATGGTACTTCTTCCTAAACATACCAAATGAGATAAGAACAAAACCAGGCAAGCCTGGCAGTACACCAGACAGTTTATAGATCTGAAATAGAAGGAGCACACTTCAAAGACACCATGGCATGAGTGCTTACAGAGCCCTACACTACTGTTTATCTAGCTGAGCATTAAACAGTTTTATGAAGTGTTTTGTAAAGATTTTGCCATTATGCATTCTTTAATTGTTTCTCTGTTCCTCATGTTATGCAGTCCTTATATCTCCTCCAGAACCAGCCATCATGATTTTCTTCCTTGCGGTAGCAGCTTTTGCTATGCTTTTTTAAAAATTTTTTAGAAATTGTTTTTCTTTCTGCTTTTCTCAGCATATGCTGAGACTGCATGGAGGCTGCACTTCCATCAGTTTTACAGTAACAAAATTTAGTACACATATATTCCCTGTTATATTGTCATGTTATTACTACATTGAAGAAGGAGATTAGAAGATTTCCTAGCTATCACCATATAAAATTTTAGGTTTCTTTGGCCTGTACAGACAAATCTTGTGCTGTAACAACATCGACTCATATCATTAATAAACTGGATTGCACTGAGTCAGAATTTGGATTAAAGATCGTGCTTTGCACACTTAGGTTTGCAAAACTAGGAAATAAGCTCAGCAGATGGCACTCTTTACACCAAGTCAGAGCGGCGCCAATGCCCCGTCCCGTCTCCAGGCGTCACGAGTTGAACTCGTGCTCCAGCATTGTGGGAGGCAATACGGAGCTATTAGTTCTCCCTGAAATTAAGTATAAAATAAAGGTCTTAATCACTATAGCTAGTAAGAAAATAATTACACCCTTTTGTAATAGAAGTTTCAGATTCCAGTAAGCCTAGTACTTCCATCTCATAATCACTCTGAAATTTCCTCTAAAATTTCCATTGGATGTGATATTTTTCTTCAAAAATGAATGCCAGCACAAAAAAGTAATGAACAGCTGCAGTATTTATCCCACAAATATATTCAGGGCTGCTTGTGGACAGGGTAGAGAATGGACTGACAGGAAGTTCAACACAGACCAACGCAAAGCCCTGCACTTTGGCTAGACTAACCTTTTTCCTGACACACCACTCAGCACCACTGAGTAAGATCTGGGGGTCCTGGTGGGATGAACACCAGCCAGCAGTGAAGGATAACAGCATCCTGGGCTGTACAAAGAAAAGCACAGCTAAGGTCAAGGGAAATGATTATTCCTCTTTACTCATCATTTGTTAGGTTGCATCTGGAATACTATGTCCAGTTTGGGCCAGTACAAGAAATATGTTGATACACCTGAACCAGTAGAAAGCCAAGATGGTCAGGGGCTGAACAGCCATCCTGCAGGGAGGCTGAGGGAAACTGTGCTTGTCTAGTGTGGAAAGGAAAACAGGTAGGAGAGACTAAATACTGCTCTTCCAGTTGCTACAAGACTAGATCTTTACCTACAAGAGAAGGTAAAGCCAGGCTTTTTATTGAGGTGCACGGTGGGAGAAAGACAATGATAATAAACTGAAACAGTGGCTGTTCCAACCAGCTAGTGAGGATAGTGAAGCAACGCAATAGGTTGCCACAAGAGGTTGTGGGATTTCCTTTCTTGGAAGTTTCCAATACCTGACAAAGAAAGCCCTGAGCAATGTGGTTCAAATTCAGCGTTGACCCTGCTTTGAGCAGGAGGTTGAACTGGTGACCTCCCAAAATCCCCTCCAATCTGAGTGACTCTATAATTCAAGAAGCAAATCCCCTTATTTCACATAAAAGAAGGCTTAATTAAATGATGGTCAAATAGTTTGAAAAAAAATGTTATAGGAAATACAAGTGATTGTATGTGTTTCGGGTTGGTTGGGCTTTAGTTTTGAGGTTATGAATGTAGAAAACTATCAGCCTAAATACAAACCCATTCTTTCATAGTCAGCATTTTTTCAGCTGCACCATTATAGGAGAAAATGCTTATAAAAATGTGGTTTTTTTTCTTTTTATATGATTAATTACTCCTTACTACAGAGAAATTTGACTTTCCCCAGTATCGATGTCTGCCTCCCAGCTCTGTCAGAATTAAAATTAAACACTCAAGATGTTAGATTTAAAATATTATTCTAGGGTACAGCTTCTCTTGGGAAACTTGATGAAGTCAGACAGAATGTTTGGAAAGAAGAGGTTTGCCTTTTTTAAAAAAGTTTGCAAAAGGAAAAAAAAACGCTTGCATATTTATTTTACTCTTCATATTTGAGTTTAAAAGTAAAACACTGAGTTTGCTTTAATAAATTGAGCAAGAATCAGCTTCTTTAATCAACTTTGGGAAAAATGCATGTGTTTATTTATAGAGCATGCGTGTGTAAATACATATGTATACACACACACACAAAGTGTCATGAACTGGCTCCCTGAGAACCAGGATGAGACCTTGCTACATGAGGGAAAAGGAGGGACACTGGTTAAGAGAAGAAACCACATGTGGAAAAAAAAAAAAAAGTTACTCACATTGCTTAAACAATACTGAAAGAAGCTCAGACACCATGGCAAGAAAGACAGTGTAAGAATCTATGCAGTACAAAATTATATGGCATGCTGAAAACCAGGACTACTGAAACTTTCTTCCTAATTTTGCTGGTTTGTGTAGCCTTAAACACACTTTGCAGTCCTTTCTGCATTTACCGTTACTTTTCTCAGAATCCCACATTCTTTGTTTGTTTGTTTTACAAACAATAGTCTGTGATAACATTATTCACTGTTCACAATTGAGAAAAAAACATTTGGAAAAGCTAAGTGGTGAGCTGAAGACCACACAGAGGTTCAATAGCTGAGCTTTGGTTAGCTCCAAATGCTCAAGTCCACATGTAAATTCATCTGTCACACTATAGTCTTCCTATTTTAGAAGTACTGAACTACAACATGCCCCCTCATCTAAGTGTATGATGCGTATAAGTCCTTCTGAGAATTAGGTCCAAACTACCTTAAGCATAATGATCTTTTTTAAAATTAAACACCTAAAATAAGACAATTTTCAAAAAGCTGGCTATAAACTGCCTCTGATCATCTCTTAAATATTTAAATATAATATTCTCTTACCTACTGTGTGAGAGGAACTGTTAGAAAAGGAACTAATGAATATATGCAATATTCTATTTTAGAACTCCAAAACACTGTAAATTCATTAGCTCTGTGAATTACTACTATTAATATACACACCTTGGAAAAAGTGCGTAGACTAATAGCTCTCAACGAGATCAAGAAAACTTCAGATCAGTAGAAATAATCCTGAAAAACATGGTGAGCAAGAAGTATCAAGAACTGGTGGGCATATGCATATTTTTAATTCTAATACATATTATTAATGCTATAATCACTAAATAGTTTGATGGCCACTATTATAACAGATTCCAACAAACCTTTCTGGAATTTACCACTCATTATGCATTATAAGAGTGCAACATCATTAAAGGGAACACACTTTGCTACTATGGGTGCATATATATGTAATTTCTAAAACCTTGAATTTTTGGAAGTTTGTCAACCTGTTTTCAGGAGCACTTACATCGATGCCTGGACCATATTGGTTTCACAGTGAATGCTTTATAAAATATGACAGTAGTTCTACAGTTTCTGTGAAATTCATATGTTAAACTGTCTAGAAATCAATGGATGGATTTTCTTTTTGGTAATAGATACTCTGATTAAGACTTATGTGGATGACTGTTGGGGAGCACCAAGGGCTGGGGCTGGTCCCCAATGGCCTGCGGTCAGGATCCAAGTTGATTCTCAAGGTTGGCAGGGCAGGGTCTTCACCAGCTGGGGCTGGTCCCACTACCTCCAGTGAGGATGCAGGGCAGGCCAAGGGGACACAGCCCCAAACCCAGGGCATCAGGCACCCCCATAGGGATGAGGCAGGGCTGAAGTTAAACCGGGAAGACAAGTTCACAGGTGAGAGTCAGGACCAAGCGTTGGCATGGCTGCGATGCAGCTGCAACATAGCTCAAGCAGGGCCGCGTGCAAGAGCCTCAGCTGAAAGCAACTCCCAAGCAAATATGGCAGAAGCCCCCACTGAGGCTTGTTTTTGCAAGTAACTTCCACTAAGGCTTCTTCTATCTCTTTTCCCCCCAAGACAAACAGTTGTCTTTCTTTAAGTTGGCTTTGAGCCCAGGCAGAGAAACCCCCTAGAAGCATTCAGAGTCCCAACAACAAACCAAGAAGAAAAATAAATATTGAGAGCATTTACTGCAGAGTAATATTCACAGCTCGACTGAATTTAACATATTAACAGAAATAAAGACTGGAATTCAAAATGATGAGCTGCAATATTTTCCTGTCTTTATATAACATTAATGCTACATACTAGGAATTATTTTTATGGAAAACAATCTAGGCTGTTCCTCTAATAGTCTGAGTAGACCAATTCCTTATTGAAGCATGGAGCAGTAATCTGATCATTAGTCTATTTAATACCTTAAAGTGCTTTGGTTCAACTTATATTTCATTTTCATGTACATTATATTGCTCACAAGTACACCAATACGAAGGCAATGCTCTCTCCTTTGTATGGAAAATACAATCAATATTCAGCTCTAAGATTGTTTGCCTGGACGAAGGGACTCTCATTTATGCAGAAAGTCACCGGTTGTATACCACCTGAACAGTTCCTGCACTATCTGGGCCACTAACAGCAACTGTCAGATCAGAAGGAGATTAATTTAATATTTCCTTATGTCCCACTGTTTGTCCCAGCTACTGACTAGAACTAATGACTACTGGAATAAAACAGCAATCCTGAAGTTTCATGCTAAGAGTATCTTTGCACACATGCCTTTCCAGCAGCACTGAGTAGAGAAAACAGAAATGCAACTGAGTTACAGAAGTCCTTAGTATTTCTGTTCTTTCAAATGTGTCACCTACAATGTAGTGCTTTTTCAAATTACATAACTGCTAATGCATTTTGAAATTTAAATTTCCAATGGTTTATGGTAGAAAAAACAAAAGCTTTCAGTTCCTTACTGCATTTTTTTAGAAAGCATTACTGCTGTCAAGCATCATTAAAAATAGTATCCCTTGCTGAAAAAAAATCTATTCAATCTATCCATTTTGCACACACACAAATCCCCAAATAAGACACTCTGGCAGAGATGATAATTTTCTAATAAGTTTACATAAATATAACAGTTCATGCCCACAAAAATGAAGATTTGCCCTACTGACATCAAGAAACTACTCAAAAATAATGTTGCATGGTATATAAATATCTGCAGGATTGGGAGCCTTGTTCAATATTTCTATTACATATGTTTTTATGTACGATTTGTATATATCTATGTATATAGAATCATAGAATCAGTGAGGTTGGAAGGGACCTTTAAGATCATCAAGTCCAACCATTAACCTACCCTGATAAAAAACACCACCACTCCTAAACCATGTCCCTAAGCACCTCATCTACCCTTTTCTTAAACACCTCCAGGGATGGTGAATCCACCACCTCTCTGGGCAGCTTATTCCAATGTTTAATAACCCTTTCAGTGAAAAAATGCTTCCTAACATCTAATCTAAACCTGCCCTGACATAACTTGAACCCATTTCCTCTTGTCCTATCACTTGTCGCCAGGGAGAAGAGGTCAGCTCCCATCTCTCTAAAACCTCCTTTCAGGTAGTTGTAGAGGGTGATAAGGTCTCCCCTCAGCCTCCTCTTCTCCAGGCTAAACAACCCCAGATCCCTCAGTCGTTCCTCATAAGGTTTGTCCTCCAGACCCTTCACCAGCTTTGTAGCCCTTCTCTGGACACGCTCCAACACCTCAATGTCCTTCTTGTAGTGAGGGGCCCAAAACTGAACACAGTACTCGAGGTGAGGCCTCACCAGTGCCGAGTACAGGGGGATGATTACTTCCCTAGTCCGGCTCACCACACTATTCCTGATGCAAATCTATGCATCTATATATGTACATATATAGATGAGCATCCTTAAAGTCATCACTTATGGAGAACAAAAACTAGGAACTTCTGAGCTTCAGTAGCTGATATATTACAAGTAGCAATCTCAAAGACCATTTCAAATCATTTGACAGTGACAAACATTCGAGCTTTCAGCCCAAACAGGCTTTGGTGACAATGACTCAGTACCATTGCAATTAAATTGAAACATATGCAGCATAAATCTGGGAGGGAAGGGGGGATCAGAAAGCAAGCATTTGCTAATATCAGGCTCCATAGGTAGCATGTGGTACTCTATGTCTCATGGGGACTCATTCCTATTCCATCCCATAAATAAACTATAGGGGGGGAATATAAATCAATCACAATGGGAGACAACAACATGTATAAATAAGATACATATGACAGATGTACCAAATACAGAGAATAATCTAGAACTACATAATTATGCACCTTGATGACCTTATCTGTCCCTCCAATACTTAATCCTTTTACTGACGCTCCATGCTTGCCTGTGCTGGCAGTTTGCATTGGAGCAAACCAGGCTGCAGAGTTTTTCTGTCATCACTATTATACTGCAGTGTAATTGGCAAATTGCTGTGCAGTTTTTATTCTTCTTGGATTCACAAGCAAGTTACATCATATTGATTTTCATGCCTGGACTCCAGAAGTATTTTGACAGTCCTCCAACCTGCCTTCCAATGCTAATTTGTGTTCTATTCCAACCAGCTGCTCTGTTTATCTCTGTGATCTCTGAACGTTCCTTAATTCTGTTATAAAGTACATAAGATGTTTGATAATACAGAAAATTAATTCAGTTCCTCTCCACATGTTTATTGGTACAAATCTCATTATGGAATTTCCCCTTTTTTCCTCACCCCCTTTTTTTTTTTTTAGTAGAAACTTGGCAATTTTTTTTTGTTGGCAATGGGAACCTTAAAAAAGCTTGTGCTCAAAGTCCAATGTACAACTGGAGTTATTTTGCAATATCTACGTGGGGCGTAAAATGCAATTTCAAATCGCTAGCCCTAGCTAGGATGTGGTATTTCAAGGCAGGAATGCTTCCCGAATATGGATGTGGTTATATTATATTAATATATTGTCCACTGAGCATTTGAGTTACCAGAAATACATTAATAACACTCAACAGAAACATATACCTTCATGGCTGTCACAAGATTGCTAGCCTGAAGAAAACAGGCAGCAATGATGTATTTTACCAATGTATCTCAGACGTTTTGCATGTCCTCTTAAAACCCTTCCCTTCCTACAAACTAAGCAGGATCTTTCCTCCCTTGCAAATGCATGCTCCTCCCTCAACTCCCCCACCCCGTGCTCCTGCAGAGTCTTCTCTAGCTCCTTGAAGCCACAGTGGACTGAGAAAGCAAAGGAAAAGAGGTGGAGGTGGCTAATGTCACTGAGGCCTGAAGGAGAACACACACAGGAATACACACAATCTATGAAGGCAACAACTGAAAAGGTATTAAAATACCAAGCAAGACCACTTAACATATCTGCTGGACTTACCATAGCAGATGGTAAATCTGCTGGACGGCTGGTAAATAGAGGACTTCCTAACAACGAAACGGTCACAATTCACTATGAAAGATGACTTCGTAATTGCAGGGTGGAGCTTTGTCATGCTGGAGGCACACAGAGGAATCAACAGGGACATACAAAATCAGATAATGGAGTTACAGGAGCGTATTTTCGGAGACCATTTTTCATAAAAATGGCAAGTGTCTCCTACTGCATGCACTTCAGTCTTAGAGTCATCAGCTATGGTTCAAACATCACCGCCAGACCCTCAGACACAATTCTTCCAGTCTGTTCCAGAGAACAGCATCCTGTGTTCATTCCCCTGGCATCCAAACAAAATTCCATCATGCCATTTCAGCTTCCAGAAAGTAGTAGTGGGAACTGTGAGAAAAGACTAATTGTAGAAATTATGTAACAAGTTCACTTGGACAGCTCCTTGATTTGTGGACCTCATTTCTCAAATTAGTCATGCATTGCTAATAAAATCTATGATTAAATTATACAACATGTTTGCCAGAACTATGATATAGCCTATTTATTCCTGTTGTTTAGTGTTCACAATTCTATTTAAAATTAACAGAATTTGCAGTCTTTGCAAAGCCAGTACTCACTGAGAGACCTAGAGGACAATCCTGTTAGTACTATCTTGCATGGCACACCACGGAAAGCTGCAGAAAGAACTAGGAAAGAAAGGCATCCAAGCAAGATCTCATTTCCTCAGTAGATGTACAAATGATCTCCCAAAAATGTCTTTAGACACTGTCATTTAGATAGTCTCATGTGCTGCTCAGAAATGGCAGAAAGTCTCCTGACTATTGCCTACTAGCTATGCTGCATAAAAAACAGTATGCAATTATCATTTGAAGCAGATTTTGCTTAGTTGCCTCAAAACTTCTAGTTACCAATTGTTCATCAGCCTCTAAAATACAACTCTTGCTGTTATCCTGCAGTTGATTAGCAGAAAGTCAAAACAGTTGTCATCTGAGTGTCATATGTCAAAAAAAAACCCCAACTTTATCACCCATAATAATAAGGGCAAACACAGCCTCCTAGAATACAGTCACCACACCATTCATTCCTTCCAGGCCAGTTGTGCTTACCAATCCCTCTTCCTTTCCTTAGAGGAAACAGGTGAAAGTCTTTGCAAATTCTCATTTCCAGACCAGTGGAAGACAACAGCTGATTTGCTAATATCAAAATTGACTGATAACAACAAAGTGCTGTAAATCTCCAGAAGGGAATGTCCATGTGCTGAATGGATGAAAAGCATTCTGCTAATACCCAGCAGCTCTGAAACAAGCCCTGCACAGAGCTCCAAAAATATGCCTTTGGATATCTTGAGACTTTGCAAGTCTATGCAGTCCTCTTTCACAAACCAGTATTTGCTTTCAGAAACAGCACTGCATAAACATGCTGCTAGCGCAAGAAAAGTTTCTTCTGAAGCCGCTTCCTCTTAGTTCATTTTCCTCTCTGTTCACACCTGCCTTTATTCACCTTTTGTCAATTTCCATCTTTCATCTACACCCCAAATGTGTTTTTCCACAAACACATAGGTTGAAACCCACAAGGTGGGACTTTTCAATTCTATTTGATCAAGGATTAGCATACCAAGGAGTCTTACAAGAAAGCTATAGTGTGTATAACTTCACACAGCCCCAAATACATCCCTCATATGAACAATTTTTTTCTGATTCTAGAAGACCCATTTGTGCTTCTGTTATCCATTAGCATTAGTTCTTCTAGCATTAGGATGCATAAGTGAGAAAACAGGGCAGTTTTACAATGATTCTGAATTTCAAGTATGAAAAAGAACATGAACATGATGCAATATTCTATTAATATTAGGATTTCCCCATGTAACACAGTCTATCACCCACTGCCGCCTCCTGCTCTGGTGTGGAAATCAGTAGTATTTTCAACAAATGGTGCTCGTATGTTTTCTGTCCTCAGTTTAGACAGAAACAGTTGTCCTGACCATTTGCTGCCAGCAGTTTTAAACCAAAGAAATATAACTTAGCATTACTGTAACTGTGATTGCGCAAAGATCATTTTGTATTCTGAATAAGTCATTTGAGCCTTTGTAACCGCATTTCTTCCTTCCCCCATTTTTCAGGGTGGTCTAATACCTTGGATGCTCACATAATGCAGCTTAATTTATGATAACCTAAATTCTTTCTAAATTACAAATTTAGTTTCCTTTTCACTAAATGTTCCCAATTTCCATTCACATAAGCTATAAAACAAGAAAAAATAAGGGATTGCTTACATTTAAAAACTTCATTTCCAATCTTACAGGTTGTTTTAGACAAAGTGGAGAAAATTGCCGTAACAAGAAATGCTTTCAAGGTTATCGGTATTCTTCATTTAAAATCCTTCAATCCTTCCTGTTTTGAATAATAATTATGCATTATAAAGCATGTACAACAACTACAGGCCATGACAACAAAATTACAATTTAAACTTTTCAATGGTGTCTACAACAGATGAGTGGTGATGCTTTATACTAAATTGGGAAAATTCAAGATATTTTTGTTCTGATACAGACAAGCATGACTAAATCTTAGAGTATGAAATATAAACCTTACTTAGTACATCACTGATGGCAGATTTCTGAAGGACTATTAGGAGAACCATTTTTTGTGTAACTGGGAGGTATCATTACATGGAAATGGCACACAGCAATAAAGAAAGAAAATTCCTACACAGATTTGTATGTTTATCTAGCAGTGTGGTTCTAAACCAGAAGTTCCTAATTTCCTCAACTGTTTTTCAGTCAAAAATTAAAGATGTGATCCTGTTATGATGCTGCATAGCAAGAGGATAGTTTTCATCTACAATATGCTCAGTTCATTTATGAACATTAAATAAATAGCCATATCAAAGTGTAACTTCACCACATTTAATAACATAAAAGTTACTTGAACATCACCTGACCCTTTTTAATTGGACTTAAGAAACCGTCAATAACAAACTAAAGACAACAGAAAAATCAGTCTCTGCAGCAAGCACTTCAGTATGTTCTTTCTTCTCTTAAGGATGAAAAAAGGCAGAGGCAGAAAAGGAAGCAAGATTATAAGTAAAACTTTGTGATGATCAAACAGTAGTAAACACTATCAAATGAAAATGATAAATACTGTGCTCACTTTTCATGAATTTAAAAGGTTTTACAAAATACCAAATAGTTAAAGATCAGGCCCAAAAACTTTTATGTAAAAGCTTTGTAGGCATGCGTTTTCCTTACAAAAGTCATATATCAAGGTGGGTTGTTAACATATTATATTTTACTTTACTTAAAGTGATTCTTCAAGATGTGCCCTTACAGGTAGTCTTCTGTGTGAACCTCTATCAAAACCAGCAGTTTTGACTAGCAAAGTGTTTGTAGAGCAAAGCTTCCTTGCCATCACAAAAATTGTAAGCGACAGAGCAAATCCAGATGCTACCTATGCCCTTTAGCCAGTCAGAATCCAGATGAAAGTTTTGAAACAATGACAAAGAAAGATGGGTCAGGGCATTCCCAAGCATTAAACATCAGAGAAACAACAGTTACCATAAAAAGTAGCCATTGCTTCTTATCTGTATATTTACCCCCAAAGTGAAGCCCACTTTGTCATAGCTAGCAATTAGCGTCAGAATGCACTACTCTCATATGACAGCTAAGTGGCCACCTGGAAAACTTTCCCACAAATATCTCTGCCTCGAGCTAATGCTCAGTCCATCGGGGAAACATTGTGGGATTTGTTTCTTTTTACAACACAGGACCTGCATGAATAGAAACTGCAAAAGCGGAGACAGTTCAGAAGTGCATGGCATAACTGGAGTCGGATGATAACTTGCTTTCCCCAGCTGTCTGGCCTTTCCAACATTTTCAGCCAACAGGGAGCTGAGCTGCTCACAAGTCACCTTTAAACTGCACTCTACAGCATGGTATGTCATTCTGACATCCAGTCAGATGAGTAGCTCTGTTCAACCTCAGCAGCTGTCTCAAGCTAAAATTTTTCAGTTCATATATTGGATTACCTACACTTATTCAAATAGTTACTGCAAATGGCTGTAATGACCTAATGCGTTACTGTCTTCTGCTGAAGTTACTGCATCCACAGCTTAGCTGGCAGAAATGAATCATCTGCAAGTTCTTAAAACATTTCATGCAAAGATCTGTGGATCAGCTCAAATTACACTCAGGCTGTTAGCTGACATTGCATCATTGTTCTCCTGGCTCAGCAATGAGGGCAAGAAACTTAACTGAAGACTAGTAAACAGTTTAGAAAACCAGAAACATCAAGGCTACCATAGATGATTTTGCAATAATTTTTCTTACTGCAGTTCTGAAACACTGTTTTACAATTTGTAGGACAAGTGAACTGCTTTTGTTACTGAAGAACATGGAGAGCTATCACTCACTGAGTTCTTCCATAAGGCCATTTTACCAAGAGAAGGCACGCCTCTTCTCAAGATACCTTCAGCAAACATTTCATCAATTCTTTGAAGAATAGTTTAAAAAATGTTTCTCTAACTTTCTGTACCCTTAGAAAAAATGCTTCCCTAAAGCAGAAGATGACATCTTATTTTCCTATTATGTAAGAGACTAACTACATCAAAAAGAAAGATTTATAGTGTTGGATTTGATTTATCTAATTGATGGTTCCTATCTACAGAACCCATGGAGGGTGTTTCTTGAGAGATCTCATACACCACTGCTCCCTACACACACAGGCTAAAGAATCTGGTGTCATTCAGACCTTGTGCATACCCCAGAGGATTTTGATGGCCAAAACACAGCTGCACTTTAATTACGTAAGCAACATCTGTATTATTCATCTATACAGATATAAAAAGACTAACTATAGTGACATTAATTAAAAATAACAAAGAAAGGGCACATATCTGCTGAGATTATGAGTTACCTATGAAATGGAAGTGTGTGAAAGTTGAATTATTATTGCATACTGTCACCAATATGACCCATGAACCCAGCAAATCTTGGAAAATTAACAAGTTTACTTCGTACTTTAAAAACATTAAACCTCACAGTATAGACAGAATATGTAAGGTCTATTGTTTCCATATTAAGGGCAGGTAAACAGGAACAAAAAGATAATTTGGAGACCACTGAACAATCAATCAATCTTAGAGAAGAAAAAAAAAAGCCTCCAGAATTTGATTTTTGAGTTCTATTTTAACTATTATTATTGACTTCACTAAAATTGATGGCAATATGATTTTAACCACTCTGAACGAGATAGCTCTTTCACTTTTACACTCTGTCCAAATTTACACATGATTCTGGGAGCTAAGAACTTTGTATCCAAGAGCCTATTTTTTTTCTTCTTTTTGTTCTAAAAAGATCAATAGGGACAAAATCTTTTTTATCCCACCATGTGGCCAGAAATGCTTTCACTTTCTCAAATTTGCCTCATGTTGGTCAGAGAAAACTGAATTAGGAGGAGCATCTGTTCAGCTAAGTAAGACTCAATTGAATGACATACCCTATTCGAGTAAGCAGCAATGGTTCATTGACAATGACCACAACCATCTTGCAGCGTAAACACATCCCCCACCTCTGCCCTTTCTCTTGATTGACATTAAAATGATGACACCCAGGTTCATTTAGCCTTGTTTATATGTGGTAACAACCCCTAATATCTGTTATGTAACAACTATTCCACAATGGCCTGTTTGCGTGGATAGTTTTGTTTCACAGGAAGGGTGACTGTGTGGTTTAGCTTAGTCTGAGGTGGATTTAGTTGAACCACGAAAAGGCATTCTTAGAGTAGAACATGTATCCACAAGGCAAGCCAGTGCACAACAGCTACTGCATTTTAAATTCACATCTAAGCTTATTTCACAATAGCCTCACTTAACAAGTACTTAACAGAAGAGCCAATGGGGGGGCGGGATGTAGGGGTTAAAACAGTGAACTGCAGATGATTGCTGTAACCACCTTTCAGGAAAACCTTGCTTGTGGAGGAAACAAAGCCACCCTGCGCTAGGCAAGGGAAAGTGGGGATGTACAGAGATTCTGAAAGCCCATTTAATGTGCTGGGATTGGTTTTTTTTTTTTGGTACTTTCATAAATATCTGAAGTTGCATTGTCATTACATAATATATGGAAACAAAAATATGCAGATGTGCCCATATACAGCATACCTTTTCCCCACTTTTTCAATTATTACTAGTCATTGAGATACACTACAAAATTAACAGGGAATTCTCCATTAATGTGCTTCATAGTCTTTTCCTGTTTGCTCATATAATGACATGTAACATCGGTTTCTGAAATAATTATTTCTGTAATAATTGTGCTGCTCTTTTCTTGCATAAGTTATGAGGCAAGTCAGTACTCATTCATTTTAATGCAGGCCTTCTAAATACATATGTCCATTTGAAACTATTGGCACAACTTCAGCTCTGAAGTCTTCCTTAGAGTGCATTACACTATTAAGATGTTGACCTTTCATTACATCAACTGACACAAGTTGGGGGGAAAAAAAAAAAAAAAAAAAAAAAAAGAGTATGGCGGTATGAATCACCTTAAGTGTGTCATTTTTTCCCCTAGACCATCCCAGTTCCGATGATGTTATTTCAACTAATGTGAAATGCTAAGATTTGTATATTATGGTGGCACAAACATAAATCGTTCACCAAGACCTATATTATAATGCTACGGGTAAAGCTACATTACAAATGCTTTGCCTGCCTTTATGTAAGAGGCAGAGCACAAAGTCATCAGGATCATTAGTCTGGAAGAGTTTTTCCAGTCTTTTAAGTGGTCAGTTTAACCTCCGCAGTAGCTGCCATCGACTCAGTGGCCACTTCACAGACCTGTTTGCCCTTCCAGCACGCTGAGTCACTGCCACGTGGGGCGCGTACAGAGAGTAACCACTTCAGGCCGCACCAGCACCATCCCAGGAAAGCTCTGGCTCTTCAGTTATTCATCTTCCTACAGCCTGTTCTTTAAGTAAAGATGTCTCTTCCTCCATATTCGAGCTCAGCAAAAGGATAGATATAGTAAATATGTTATATTGTACACAACAGTAACATTACGGGGATTTTAAGAATGGCTACAGTACAGCCCTGTATCACATTGAGGAACAAAACCTCACCTGTTAGCACACGCAAGGGGCAAATATCTCTCAATTTTACCCTCCTTCTCAAAGAAAAACCCCTCAGGAGTTGTAAGCACCTCACCCGAGCGCCTCAGGAGATGAGTCGCCATCACCTCACCCACACCAGCAGCTGGGCCCCAAGGCGGGAGACCCCGACCCATGGCCCCACCGGCGGCCGCCGCCCCCCCCCCCCCTCACGAAATGAGGAAGGCGAAGGAGGGGGCATAATTAGGTACTTGCTGCCGACGGAAGGCGGCTGAAGGGCCGGGACGCGACCCACCCTCCGCTCCCCGCCTAACAAGGGGCGGGCCCGGGGCAGGGCCCTTTTAAGCTGTGGGGCTCCGCCTTGTCCCGCTTTAAGGCCTAGGCGCGTGCGCACAGAGGTGCTGGGCTGGGGGTGAGTGGGTGTGGTCACTGTCACCTCTTTGCTCCGTACCGAAGGTGCCGGAGTGTCGGAGGCGCGGTTCAAGGTGAGCGGGAACGCCTCGCGGTTGGCGCGCGGGGGCGGCCTCTAACCGTCCCCGCGCGGCCTCCAATGGAGGGGGGCGGCGGGGTCTCAGGGGACGGACCGGACCGGTGGGCGCTCGCCCGTTCGCCGTCCCTGTCGGGATGAGCGTGGTCCGGTGCCAGGTGTATCACCGGCGGGGCCGGGGGCCTCGTCTCGTCTGGGGAGAGCTCGGCGGCGCCCTCGGAGCACTCCCTGAGGGGGACATGGCCCCTGCCCGCCTTCCCAGGAGCCCAGTTCCTCAGGGATTAGCGCGGGGTGAGGGGGGGCGCGGGTGTGAGGGTTGGGAGAGGCGACTGGGGGTTGCCGGGTCTCTAAGAACAGGAGTGTGAATGCGGCCTTGCCGAGGCCCCCACGCCCCGGGTCAAACCGTGGCCGGCGGAGGAATGCCAGAGGAAAGGACCCGATCGGCACCCCGATCTGTGCAGCTTGTAAAACTGAACGTGCTTCAATGCTTCTGACCTCTCTTGGTTTCTCTCTCCCACGCTATTCTATCTGCAGCTGCCGAAACTGAGCTTGAAGCATCTGCAGAACTGTCCCCGGGGGCTCCTCCACCTTTGACAGCAGTGATTTCTAACTTGGTGGTGGGTCACACCTAGGAAAGCGGATAATCAGTGCGTTCTCTGGGATTGCTCTCGTGTGGGAGCCTGCATACTGCATCACAGACTTCTCAAACAAACGTCAGGTCGTGCTCCTGGCTTTCTGGGAGCAACCGGCATTCTTGTGTTCATTCCTGATTTGAAATTCTGCTAAGAAAAAAATAGGTCTTGTGTGTTGTTATTTTTAAACAATTTTCAGCAACTCCAATACAATGCAACTATTTATTAAAAAAAAAAAAAAGCCCAAGAGGTAGTACCTGAGAGCTTTCATCTTTTTTCACACCTAGATCTGAAAGAGTAAAGTTTTTACAATCCTATTGTGTGTAGATATGAGTGTATATACTTACTGGGACTTTGCTTTGTATGCCAGTCAAATTTGATAAAAAGCTGAAAGATGTTAGGCTTGTTGGAATATAAAAAAATGGCTTGATCAAGATCCTACTACTGTTGTCATTCTTCCTTTTTCACCTCTTTCTTTCTTGAGGGAAAGACTGCAGCCTGCCCTCAACCATTATAGTGTGTCAGAGAATCCACATGAAGAAAACAGTGTGGGAGGAACTTCACACCAGAGAATTACGTGATGAGATGTGAAATATTAGGAAATCTGGATTTATTAGTTCAGTTCATGAAAGTACTTATCTTTTTATGGCATGTGTTTTTCTCCATTCATGACAGTATGGATTCTGGCTCCTACTTTTTGAAAACTTGAGTTTGCAATTAATTGGCATTCTTTGAACGTAGAGCTCCGTATGGGTGTGATGGAGACTTTGATGCCTAATGCATTACATTTGCTTTTCCATTTCCGTTCTCCTCACCTTGCCACTTCCAGTTACTATTTTTTTGTGCAGCCATTCCCATCTCGGTTTGCTTGGTTCTGTCTCATTCATCATTCCTAGTTTCTGCAGTTCTCTCTCTCTTCCCTGCTTTACTGGCCTTTAAGTTGCTATTCTTGCCACATTTCTCTGTTCTCACTTACTCCCAGTGCCAGTCCTTCCCGCCTTTACTTCCTGCGTGTTCCTCATTCAGCGTCATTCTTCCTTGAAATTTCTTTCTTTGAATTTCCTCTGAGGATCCTTGTTCCAGCCATTTTGACACCACAGTTTCAGAAAACTTCCAGTCATACTTGTCCTCCATTTAGATTGTCTACCTTCTTCCTCTGTGCTGTCTGGCCTGATGCAGGAGGGATAAACTACCCGCTCTTCCTTTTTTACTAGGCTGCATGTGGCATAGGCTCTAAGAACTTGGAAGCAGGTGAATTGTTCTGGCAAAAGTGTATGTAACTGAAAAGAGTCTCTTATGGGCAGTTTCAGAAACAAGAAGTTCTAGGAACCAAGCCCAGGACAAACAAACTGGAGCATTTTAGTACTGAGGGACTTATTTAACATTTTTAAAAGGAGTTGTCATGTGTCTTTGCAAAAATGGGAAAAGAAAGGCAAGGGGAGAAAAGGATAAGAACAAAACTGGGCTAAAACATACTTGAGACTCCCCTGAAGGTACTGCTGTTGTGCTGCTTAACGCTCCTGTTGTACTCACAGGGTAGGTCAGGTGATCTTTGTGTAGAATTATAATGTTAAAATTTGGAATTATTTTTTACTCTCTTTGATTTAAAGAGTAAAATCAACTCATTATTTTTGTTTGGAAAAGCTAAAAAATAATCATGTTGCTTCCTGTTGGTCTTTAAAAGAACGCCAGAGTCAAAAGCATCATTCACACTGGCATTTCACATATATTGAAAAGGATTATGTATATGATACAAATCCCCTTTATTTTACTTTTAACAAAATCTGTTCTGTTTCTCCAAGAGCTTTCCTCAGTATTCGGTGCTAAAAGACGGTGCCTCTACTTATTTTCTTTAGTCATTTCCGTATTGTTTATAATGTGAGGAAATTATGTTATGATATTAATGTGAACATTTGCTTGTGTAATAGTGTTACTGACTTCCACTGTAGGGTAAGTGCAGTCATATTTAGAATTAAAAGTCCATCTCCAATATTGTATTTTTACTTTGACAGCTGTCAGAATGAGTGACAAGTCAGTGCCAGCCTCACTTTCTATCCGCCCACTCACAGTATCTGGAACATCTTCAAATTGAATTAGTACACAGGCTTCTCAACCAAAAGCTGTGAAAATGACCTGGGAAATCAACAGCATTTTGTTCCCTCAGAAAGTCAGGCATTCTAAGAAGTACTCTAAACTTACATTGTATACTTTTTCCACTCTCATCTTTCTATGCTGCTCTGTATTGCTTTTTCTTTCTTTTAATATGTTAATATCTTTGGCTTTTTTTCTTTAAAGAAATCTATTTTTTTTCTCTGTACTGTCATAGGAAGCAGATGCTTCAAGTATGTATTAGGTACAATAAAAATGCTTTTCATCATCTCTTGTTCAGATTGGGGTTTTTTGTTGGCATAATACACGTATTTAGTTTCAGGATAACAAAAATTGAGTCAGCAGTTCTGACAGTGGGCCTCTTTGCAAGGTGTGAGCTGTACAGCAATTCCACCTACTCTCTATGGTTTGTAAACAGTGGATCAAACCCTTAATGCCATCGATAGATTTGAACTGAATTATGAATAGTATATATCGCTTTTGGTTTATATTCACTGCATTCTTAACTTGTTATTTCTGCACAGAGCAGTTTCATTAGTGGTTATAAACTTCAGCCAAGTTCTGTACGTGCCCAAATTATTTCCTAGAGTATGGTTGTCCTTTTAAATTGCACTGGGCACATCTGACAGTTTATGAAATGTTCATTGAATTAGCACAAATTCTCAGATGCTGAGACAATTGTTCTGGGGATAACAACAGTACCACATGAATGTAATTTTGTTAGGCAGATGTTATCAGGAGAAATTTGGAATTTTGTTCTGAAATATGTTTTATAAAAGAAGTACAAAGTGGTGTGCCCACAATCACACAGGAAGTCTTTAGCTGAGTATCATGCTGAACCTAAGATCTGCCAAAGTTTATCTTAGGCCTTCCTTCCTATTATGGTTTTACATGAGTATATTTATTCCAGAGATTGTATCAGCTGTGTGGGTATAAAAATTGATTTTTATTTCTGTCTTTAACTCCTGTATTTTCAATGCTCGTTTTTTGTTTTTAAACAGTAACTAGTAGCTTCATCAAAGTGTGGTGGTTTTTTTACAGGCTAGAACAGCATCCTGGCCTGTATCAGAAATAGCATGGCCAGCAGGACTAGGGAAGTGATTGTCCCTTTGTACTTGGCACTGGTGAGGCTGCACCTCGAATACTGTGTTCAGTTTTGGGCCCCTCACTACAGGAAAGACATTGAGATTCTGGAGCATGTCCAAAGAAGGGCAATGAAACTGGTGAGGGGTCTGGAGAACAAGTCTTATGAGGAGCACCTGAGGGAACTGGGGTTTAGTCTGGAGAAAAGGAGGCTGAGGGGAGACTTTATTGCTTTCTTCAGCTACCTGAAAGGAGGTTGTAGCGAGGTGGGGATTGGTGTCTCCTCCCAAGTAACAAGTGATAGGAGAAGAGGAAATGGCTTCAAGTTGCGCATGGGGAAGTTTAGATTGGATATTAGAAAACATTTCTTCACAGAAAGGGTTACCAAACGTTGGAACAGGCTGCCCAAGGAAGTGGTTGAATCACCATCCCTGGAGGTATTTAAAAGATTGGTAGATGTGGTGCTTAGGGACATGGTTTAGTGGTGGTTTTGGCAGTGTTCAGTTGATGGTTGGACTTGATGATCTCAAAGGTCCCTTCCAACCTAGATGATCCTATGGTTCTCTTCTGTCCAAAGAACTGTGCAGGTCACTTATTTTTCACTGATGTGATTCTATAAAGACACATTTGAGATCCTTTTCTTCTAGCACCCTTTGGTGTTGAAATACTGAAAAGAAACTAACTCTTGAATAATTTTCAGCTTGTAAGTAGTTTTTCAAGTGCAAACACAATAAAATGTTAAACCTTTATCTGGTTTATGAACAAGATACTTTTGGTTTGAGTCAGTTGCAGGTTTTAGAGGAGAGGGAAAGGCCAGGGATGTGCCTATTTTCTCCTGATGGCTTTTTAATTATGTTTTTCAGCACTCCAGGGTGTAGTTCTTGATGATCTGTGAGTGCTGTAATGTAAGCACTAAAGCAGTACAGAGAGAAAGTTCTGTATTTTGCAGTGTTCAAAGAATCAAGAGTGATGATGTACTCTTTCTAGGCTCATCTGTTTAGCTTCACTCCAATTTGCTGTTCTTGTCAGTGAAATAAACATGACAAAGACATCAGCTATTATCTTTTATTCCTTAATGTCCTTGGATCTTACAGGGGTTGGTTATTTACGGCACTCAGCTGAGAATAGCAGTAAGAACATTTTTGTTTTGTATTAGCTCTGAAAGCATATAAGGTCATGATTTTTCTCCTGTTAAATCAGCTTCATTCCCTGTTAATCACTTGAGCATCTCTCAGTTTCAAGAACACAAATTTACAGTCCTCTTTTAAACTGTTGAAATTCAAGGAGGAATTTTTCAGTAAAGCAGATCAAATGGTGATGTAATTCTTCCTCATCTCTGGGCCAGACTATTTCTTAGGAGAAAAATGCACTGCTAACAGAAAGATTTGCTATTTCACGTGAAACATCTCACACAACAATCTCTTTGTATACCTGCATGCTACTGTTACTGGCATGCGTGTATGCATTTTATAATGAGTTGTACCCGAGTTGCACACACCAAAGCTGCCTCAGTGTTTTTTAGGTGGGAACAGAGTGTTCTCAGTCAGCACAGGAAAGCAAACTAACCAACCTGGTAGGGGGTGGTGATGATCTTACAAGGAGCATGGTACATGATAATTTTCAGTCTTTCCAGAAGGTGCTACTATGACACTGTATAGAATCACAGCTTTGAGAAGATAAGCAGGGAAACTCTTTATTCACAAGTTTGTTTATTTTGTGTTTGAGGTGGTTTTATAGGATTCTTGAGCATAGATGCTGAGGTTGGTGAGGCCCATATTTCATGCCCAGTTTCCAAATTACTAAGTACTTTGCCCTGTATTCTTTCTCAACAAAAATTGTGTTCCAGTCCTTCAAACAATGTTTTTCTTTTTAGAAATCCAGTGTGATATTGCTGCAAAAGCAGGAATGATTATACAGAGAGTAGTGCTGAATTCACGCCCTGGTACGTATTTCTCTCAAATAAAGGAGCAATATGTTTGTTGTGGTTGCCTAATGCTTCAAAATGGTGAGGGTAGAAATAGACACTAACTTAAGATGTCGACATTTATGTATCTTAATATTGCATGCAGCAATAAGTAAACTGTATTGTGAAGTGTATTTATTTAGTCTGTATATACAGATTTCAAAGATCTTTGGTGAGAAAAAAGGGCTTAATGCATAATATATGAGAAAACCCTAAGTGGAGGGGCTCAAGTGAAGAAAGATTAGCAAGCATTGCTTTTTCATTCTGACATTTGTTCTTTATGCATTTTAAGAGACGACTAAAATAAAGTATTTTGTTACTGTTCATTTTTGTTTCCTTTTAGTAAATATTGAGTCTTTTCTTCCTCCTATGTTTTGAAGTGTTTGTTTTTTAAATTTACACTTTTCAGGATTCATTTACTTCACTTGCTTACACATTTGCCTTCTTAGCACAGTATTTTGACTAGTGAGTTTATAAATCGTCTGTTGTAGAAGACCCATATGTATGCATTAAGTTTTTGGGGTGTATTATATGCTGCTCAATGCCAAAATAGTCCTAAGAAGTAAAAACTATTGTGTCGACTGTCTTTTCTAATGCAAATCAAATGTTATAGCAGTACCCTGCTGGAGTTACTCTGACTTAAAACATACATGGGTATCTGGCTCTCTCCTTTTAGTGCCAGTGGTTCCAGTTGTCAGTCTGACTGATCTGCTGCATGTGGTACCAACCTGAGGATGAAGCCTCCAGTTCTGGGGCTCTTGGCACATGTTTTATAGGTGTTTCTGGGAAGCTTTAATTTAAGGAGGTCTGTCTGTAGCTGCGAAGGGATGCTCTGTAGCATATGCATGTGCAGTGGCAATGGTCTGTATTCCTTCAATCTCACTGAGTCAAAAGAGGCTGAAAGGTGAGAGTTTAAAACTTGCCTGTTTAAAATATATAGTCATTTGCCACTGGCAAAGTAGTGCACGGTGGTTTTGTTATGTGAGAGAAGTCCCAATGCATGTCTTTGTTTTGATAGGGGCTTTTCAGCACGTAGGGTATATAGAACCATTTTTTGAGAATGGAAACAGCCCCCCTTTTTTTTTTTATTTAATTTGCTTTAATCGTTCATAAAAATTATGGGTAGCAAACAGCAGGGAAACTGTCAGTCAGTGCAAGTGTACTGGTACTGGCCCAGGTAAGCGTAAGCTGACAGATCAGGGGGTCTTCAGTTTGGGTGGTGGCAGCGCACCTGTTTAAATCGTAGTCTGTGACGCAAAATCTAAAAGTTAGTTGATAGGTTTATACCTAAGTAAAGATATAGCCTAACTTATTCTAAAAAAGACTACCTTAAAATAAGTTCTTTCCATATTGATTATGGGAAGCTCTATATTGATTCATTTATTTATTTGATTTTAAAATAATTCTAGGTAAGAATGGAGTGCCAGTGTCTGAAAACTTCCGACTGGAACAAAGTACAATAGCAGATATGATCCAAGCGGGACAAGTACGTGTTAGAACCCTTTATCTCTCTGTGGATCCTTACATGGTAGGTGATGGACTTAGAGCTAAGCCATAACTTGTTTTTTAAAATATCTTCAACTCTGTACCTGTCATAATGTTTAACACTAAAGTTACCAATTACAGGACAAATGTATCTCCAGTATAAGTTAGTAATTCTGTTCATTCTGATGGAGTTATTGGGAAGGGATTTGGCATTAATGTGCCTGTGATATATATATAGGGATATGAATTTATAGGACCAGGAAGAGACTGTGAGCCCTGGCATACCATTACAGATTTGTTTGTATCATTTTTTTCTGAACTTTGCCTTTTTTACATAAATTTTTAAACTTTTTTTTGGCCGTGGAAGGAAGTATTATTCAATTGAGGGAAGTGTGGGTAGAGGAGAAAGAATATTTCATGATGACGCAAGAGAGGGACATGGTCTGGGGAAAAAAATTTTAGACAAAACATAAGTGATTTGAGTTAAATGTTATTTAGCTATTAGCAGTTTTGTTTACAAATGGAAGTCAGATTTTCTCCTTAAGTGGGTGGTGGCAGGACAAAAATGTGTCAGTACTTTGTAATGGAAGCACAGAGAGAATTACTGAATGAAGCCATAACCAGCTAATAGACCTAATTCTGCAAAACTGTAGAAATCATGTGGTTGGGACAGTTGTGGGTTGAAATGGAAATGAAGGTAGGAGGAGAACCAGACAGACACAGTCTGCTAGTATGTAAAAGTTTGCTGTAAAGAGAGAATTCTGATTGTTTGTTCACTGCATAGATGGAGATAGTAGAAAAGAAACAGTCTTAATTTCAGGAAAGTAGGATTAGCTTGGGACCCAAAGGGAGGTTTAAGAATTCTGAAGTGCTATGTTGAGCTAGAAGGGGAGATATAAAGGGAAGACTTCAGATTTCAAGATGTTTCGTTAAATAGATCTCTATCAGGGATGGTCTACATATGTTTGACTGTTCTTCAGTGCATAGGCATGGACTAAATGACTTGTGGGCGGTTTTTTCAATCCTACATTTCTGTGATTCATCCAGTTAAGGAATGGCATTTATAGGATTCTTGTCAGACCCAAGCCAGTCATCTTTGGTTGCACGGCTGACTTTGAGGCAGCGTCTATAAGACATGTTGGCTTTGGTAACACTGCTGGATGAGATCAGAACGGTCCATCCTCCTTTTGTAATGAACAAACAAGAGGGGAAAGAGGTATCTAAGTGAAGATGATGAATATATGGGGCTTATTGAGAGATTTTTGAGTAGCCCCTTTGTGTTTGAAGTTTTCAACATATCCCCAACTTCATTTGAACTCATAAACAAACCATGTGTTCCATGACAGCCTCTTATTAAAGCCTTGTCTTTCAGCGCTGCCGAATGAATGAGGATACTGGCTCAGATTACCTCCTGCCCTGGCAGCTGTCTGAAGTTGCTGATGGTGGGGGGGTCGGGGTTGTGGAAGAGAGCAAGCATGATAACCTTGCTAAAGGAGACTTTGTAACTTCCTTCAGTTGGCCCTGGCAGACAGTGGCAATTCTGGATGGAAGCTTGCTACAAAAGGTAATGTAAGTGCAAAGCCCAGATTATCACTATTTTCTTTTCCTAAACCTTTTTTTTTTTCTTAATAGTGGCTAATGATACTATTTCTTAGTCAAAAACAAGCCAATGTTATTGGAGCAACCAGTTCTCAAAAGGCAGATCAACTCACAGGGGGCAAAATCTGTATCAATTTATCTCCTTTATTAACAATGAACAATGTAAATGCTTTTGTTGGTTACCAGACATGCCAGTATTATTTCAATTGTTGGATCTTTAATGAAGTTCCCTGAAGCTGCTTCTTTTAATTAATTCTGTTAATTATTCTAATTCTAGGAGAACTGCTGATCCATAAGAATGTAGTCGTAAGACACAGAAGGCTTTAGATATATTTATTTCAGTTTATTTCACTAATATATGTTAGTGAAAGCTTTTACTCGAGATTTTACATCGACAGAAGAAAGGGTATTCAATATTAAGTTGAAAGCGGAGAGGTAACAGTGCATTAGGGATATTGTATTGATCATCCTCATGTAACACAGAAAATTATTGTAGTTTAACAATGTATACTTTTGAATAAACTCCGTCATTTAGGACCCTTTGCCACTGATCTGCAATCCCAATATTTGATAAAATGGTGATATTTTATCCTTTATGCTAACATAGGGATAGTTCACTATTGCTGGAAACTTCTTAACCCCCAGCTGCTTTTTGACATTTCCATAATTTAAGTTTTTGTGGGTGACTTTTTTAAGGCACGTTTTCTAAAACTATGGAATTATAATCTTTGTTTCATTTTGTATAAACTTGTTATTAAGGTAGAGCTAGTTTATAGCTAGCTTGTCCCTACTAGTCATACCTTGCCTGAGTTAGTCTTCTATCCTTGGACAATTAAATAGCAAACAGCAAAACCCCACCTTAAAAAGAAATGACCACCACCATGCATTTCTGTTTTGTAGCTTGTTCCACAACTTGTAAATGGACACCTTTCCTACTTTCTCGGTGCAGCTGGCATGACAGGACTGACAGCCCTGTTAGGTGTAAGGGAGAAAGGACACGTGGCTGTGGGTGCAAATCAGACCATGGTAGTGAGCGGAGCAGCTGGTGCCTGTGGCTCTTTGGCTGGCCAGGTAGGTAGGCCTAAGACATACAAGTGTACTCTGTTACCAAGTTTATCTCCAGAAATGTACTGGTTAGTAAACGTACAGATAAAATCATTGTAAGCGTCAGCAGGTGTAACTCCATGGGAAGGGCCAGTTTCACAGATTTGGCTCACACTCTCACCGAGAAAGATTTTGGGTGTGAAACTTAAGTTTCATGGAACTGGGATAGGAGAAAACTGCCCAAGGTGATTACCTGAACCTAGCATAAATAAAGTAGATGGTATAAATACATGTATTTATGATATATTTACATAGTAGTCTGCCCTTTGAACACAGTCTTTGAGTTGATTGGTGACTTGAATTTTTTTTTCTATATTAGAAAATAGTAAAAAACTGTAGTAAACCCTTTTTTGTGTTGTGTTCCATGACATCCTTTGTGTCTTGAGATTTACAGCCCTTTTATTCTTGTCAGCTTTGCAGAATGCGTTGGGGTGTGTGTGTGTTTGCATATCTACAGATATATCTATACACACACATACACATATATATATAAACACAAACACAATAGATATTAAGCAACTTAAGACCTACTGGCAAATAGGAGCTATGAAGAAACAATGCATAAGCAAATCTATGAAGAACATATTTAAATCAATTATTGTCCAATCTTTTTGGCCTTTTATTTGCTACGTTACGGTACATGGCAGATGGTGATTTTATACTATATTTGGCTCTCCAGTATGGCCAGTTGTTGGTGACTCCACAGATTAAACCTCTTGCAGGCTGTGAGTTTGGAAAGAAGGCAGATTTCGGTTGTACCTGCCCCTCCTCTATGTGTGAGGAGGGAATAGGAGGCAATTGTGTCACATGAGATGGGAGCGTGGCCTGAACTTTGCTGCTTGGGTTTTAGTGGGATGGGGAATAACTGTAACAACCCCTCAGGCTCCCTTCCTCCCACCAGTACCTTTATGCAAATGAATGATCCAACTTCTCTTTATCGTTTGGGGGGGTGTTTGTTTCTTTTTTTTTTTAACTGTGCTCCTGCAGATTGGCCGTCTGGAGGGCTGCTCTAGAGTGGTGGGGATCGCTGGCACAGATGAAAAGTGCTCCATTTTGGTCCAAGAAATGGGGTTTGATGCTGCTGTCAATTACAAGAAGGGGAACGTGGCAGAGCAGCTACGTGAACTCTGCCCAGGCGGTGTGGATGTTTACTTTGACAATGTTGGTGGAGACATCAGTGATACAGTTATAAGTCAGGTGATTATACCAGCTGTCAGGTTTATTCTAGTCATTTTCCAATGTCTGCATGCCCTGCTTTGAATTAATTCATACTGGAGACCAGCCTGCAGTACAGCCGAGCAGGCTTTCCACTTCATTGATCTAATCCAGGTGCTGATCCAGGTCCTGAGAAGAAATAAGATGTTTGCAATCAGTGCCTGTCATTTGGACTAGTCTGGCAGTATAGTAATAGAAACACAATTTCTGCGTCTCATCTCTCGCTTCTTTGGCCAGGAGACTTGGTAATATTCTAAAAAACTCATCTGTCAGCATAGTAATCTTGTGTTTTGTCAGCTTTGGTTTTCTGGCTTCAGAAAAGACCAGCTCTGCTGGTCTTGGCCAGTCCTGTTCACTGTAAATGTAAAACTACTCATGTCTCATGGCAGGGAGGCTTTGATGTCAATGCCACCTTTGGAAGCTCTAAATCACAGCTGTTTCTAACAGCTGTAACCAACTTCTTTGTCCTGTTACCCCTCTCCTCCTGACAAAAAGGGCACACAGTAAGATAACAATTTCTTATATGCCTTGTATTTAATGCCTTTTTAAATTGCACTTGGGCTGCATGGCTTTTATTTTTCCACCATTGCCCTGCATTTATCTATTTGAATGTTGTCATAGGTTGAATGGGACAGCCTGCAATTCTCCTGCTCTTTTCTAGGAAATGTGGCTCTAAATAAGGACATCCATGTGAAAATTTTGCTATATAATCTATTGCATCTCTGGAAAATATTTCTGAGACAAAGTTGTGTAATTTTTCTCACTTTGTGCTGTCCCAAACAGATGAATCAGAACAGCCATATCATCCTGTGTGGACAGATTTCTCAGTATAACAGAGATGTGCCTTATCCTCCTCCACTGACTCCTGACATAGAAAAAATACAGAAAGAAAGAAATATCACAAGGTATGTTTCTCCTTCAGAACCCGTGAACAGGTTCCAGGTAGATTGTGCATGTGATGTTGTGACTCTGATGTTCAGAAGGTAGCCTGTAGATCCGCAACAGGCATGTATAATCAGAACAGAATGTTGCCATATGAAAAAGGAAACTATAATCACAATGTCAGTAAATCCTTTCTCTTACATTTGTCTGTATCAGCATCAAAAATGGGAAAGGATGTTGTTACGTGTTAACATAGTTGTCTGTTGTTATGCTTTGTTTGTGGCTGCTTGGTTTAGTCCTGGAGTCTCTGACAGATTCTTCAGTACGAGCGAAGGTGTTGCCATAGTTCTGTTCTCAGATGTTTTGCAGAGTGCCTTCTCTCCAAGTCTAGTAGTTCAGGCAGAGAGAAAATCAAGTATTTTTCAAGTAAGGATGCAGCTGATGCACTGATTCTATTGAAATCACAATTTCAATATTTTTAGTATTTGGGGATTTATTAGCTAATGGGACTGTAGGTGTGAAATATACAGATGAAACATTGATTTTTATTATGACTCTAGGAATTGCAGTCTCCTGTCAGGATTCAGGTGGAGCTAAGAGAGAGACTAGGAGTAATGTCTTAGGAGATTCTTCATTCATTGCATTGCAGAAAGTTGGGGAGACTTTTGATTTCTGTGCAAATGGATTGATGTCTTCTAATTAAAATTAATTTCTTCACCCCGTTACTGTTGTCTGCACTTTTAAAAAATTGATAAAAATATTAAAATACACCATGCGTAGTTGAGGATAGTGGAGAATTTAGTCAGTACATTGCCACAAGCAATTATAATTTTTATGGTCGTTTCAGTTTCTCTTGATTCTTTAGGCAGCTGTGACAGCAGAGTATTCAAAATCTGGGGAGCTTGAAAGTTAATTTATGCTCACCATCTAGTTGCAGGTCCATTAATTATTCTCCCTACCACAAAAAAAAAGAAAAGGTAAAAAAGAATAGGAATTCACTCACATTTTACGGGCACTTGCTTATTCTGGTGGTACTACTTGCTTTTTATTTCTCTTCTCTGATACTTGAACAGAATTACTTGTCCAAGACTGATGTTACTGTCAAGCTCCCACTGCAGGGAGCTATCTCAACAAGCTGGCAAAGTTCTGAGCTGTGTCTCATCGTAATTAGTACTTATAATTTGTCGGTTTCAATAATGCCATTTCCTGAAAAGATTTGTAAAGATTTCAAAATATGCTTATCAACCTTTCTTAAATCAAGGCCCATTCTTTTCTTTCACAGGGAAAGGTTCTTAGTGTTGAACTATATGGACAAACAAGAAGCTAGTATATTACAACTATGTCAGTGGATCCAAGAGGGTAAACTGAAGGTAGGAACTCTTACATCTAGTCTATGGCCTCTGATACTATATCCTCAGATCATGGTCTGACTACAAGAAGTCCGATTTCTTTGTCCTTGGCTCTCTTACCACGCCTCAGTATTCAAAAAGTTTTCTTATGAATGTTTAAGTATACTGGAAAGCTTATTTAGTAGATACCTGCTGAGGATGATGTGACTGTAGTATGACAGACAGACTTTTCTAATTACATGCTGCTGATGTCTGTATCTCTTTCAGTACAGAGTGCAAGGGATCAGATCTTCAAAAATACTTCCGAATTCCCGATTAGTTAGTGACCTGAATGCTTTTGGGGATCTTGTCTGAAATTTGTTTCAAGCTTTATAACCGCCATTTATTATTTTCTGGTGGGTAGATGCTTTGTCCACCCTTTCCCCATGAGGTCTGTCTAAATTAGTTTTTGATTCTTCAGGTGATCAGTAAATTTTCCTGGGAAAATCCTGAGACATGAAATTTTGGCAGGGGCAGGGATGTTCCAGTTCTGAAATTGCCGACAGGTTTACCAGAAAGTGTTCACTCCTCTCATAATGAAAGAATCTGGCCCAAACAGAGCACTGCCCAATGTAGCAAGAGAATCCTTTAGATTCTGGTAGTTTCTGTGGCAGTTTCATGGCATGTTTCTAAGAAATGTTAATCTTGTTTGAAGAAAGCTAAAAGGACTTGTTTGCCTTGACAGGTCAGAGAGACTGTGGTGGAAGGCTTAGCAAACATTGGGGGTAAGATTTTTATACCATTTTCTAAGAATAATGGTCTGATTGAGTACTGTGACAGTAGAGGTTAACTACCTCTTTTGTTTCATTTGCCAATTCAGATTTTTGTATTTTATCTAAAACATTACTTTTATGGTATAATATTTTTTTTCACAAGGTATTATTTTATGTTAAAAAAAATATTGAATATAAATTTGGAAAATTTTTTTGTTGTTTTACTATTGGGGGTGGGAGGGGATGAATTGTTAAATTGCTACCTTAACAGCTGATGATAGTCACCCTCATCTTACAGATTTAAGGTGCTGCCTATTTCTTAGAACTTGTGTGTAAGAAAATTGTATTTTGGAAACCTTGAACTTATGCTTTAAAAAAACCCAGTTTCTAACAGTGCTTGTTATTGAATTTGCTAACAAAAAATAAATTGAAAAGTACACACAAGAAAGGGGAAAGCATATCGGAGATTGCTAAAGAAAGTAAAAAATAATTTCTTTTAAAGGAACAAAATAGCCTGTAGCCTGTTCAAAAAATCTGTAACAAAGAAAATATAAAAATGAAGGGGGTGTTGTGCATCCAGTGAGACAAAGCTAGAGAGCCAGGTGATTCCAGATGTGCTGTAATATTTAGTCTTTAGTCCCACAAGATTGGAAACCAGTAGAATTAAGTGATAGCCAAATCTTATAGCTATAACTTTATTCTAGTTGTTGCTACTTACTGGTATAGATATGTCTTTTGAAGGAATTTGATCAAATATAGTAGCCATGTTTTGTACTTTGTTTACTCAAAGATGTATTATTTTGCACCAGCTTTTGGCATTTATTACAATACATAGAGTATTTATAAACCTTTTCCTTTCACAAAGGTTTGTGAAACCCACAGTGTTTGAGGGCTCTCCAGTCACACCTTGTCTTTCTGTTTGGTATTTGTATGGTATATCACAAAAGCAGCAAATGTAATTGGTAACTTGTATAGGGCTAAACAGTTGCTTACAAACACTTTTTAAAATTATTACACAAAACTGCCTGTAGCAGTTTATTACAGAGTAGGGTTTTGGTGTTTTTTTTTTCTTCTTAATTTGCGGAACTGGTTAATACAGTTACTTCTACCATATTTTTTTTCTTTTTTGAAAGTTACTTGGCACATTTTGCTTGGTACTAACTTATTTCATTATTTCTCTTGAAGCTGCTTTCCAGTCCATGATGAATGGAGGCAATATTGGAAAACAGATCGTCTCAGTTTCTAAGTAAAAGTTATTTCTTCAGGAAAAATAATTGGATTCTATCTCTGACAGTGAGCAAGTTTTTACTTATACTAATTTCCATTTTCATAAATAAACCATTATGTTTTTCTGTATGTACTGAAAGCAGAGATTCTGGGATGCTAAGGCAGAACCTATGCTAATAAACTAAATAGAACTGGAAACAGGAATGCAATCATTTGTACTAGAAATTAGTAATATGTTCTTTGGCACGATTTTGACACTTGCCAGCTAGCACACTTGCAAATATTTTATGGGTATGATTTGGAAGTTAGAATGTCCCAGGAACCATTTCCAATAAGCAGTTTGTATGCAGCCACTGAGCTTTGGCTGTTAGAATTTACTAGTGTAGATGTGCACCCTCCCCGTGCTAGTTTGTCTCAGTGCCCAGGAACTTCTCTAGGAATTTTTATTTTACTAGTGTCAGCTTACCCTAACAGTCCAATCAACTGGGCTAATTATTTAGAATGCAACTGTTCACGTTTTTACAGATAATTGCAATGAAAAGTTCCATTTCTGGAATTCAAGGTCTCTAATAACAAAGGTATTTCCATTTTGCCATCTGGAACATATTTCCACTGATCTGTCTCAGCCATTTCTCTGTATTGTGTCATTATATCCCCTATTTTCAGAGCACTTGAAACATAATTCACTTACAATTCCATTGCATACAACCTGAGACTTTCATCACAGATAGGTGCAGGTGTAGGGTGAGCCTCCTGCTTAAGTGTTCATTTATTTACTCTTCTTGATCTTTACATTCCAGGCTTAAGCGAAGTTTTCTTTTTAGAATTCCTTTTCTAAAATCTACTGTATTTTATGATAATCTCTGGGATTTCACTAGCTTTTCTGTTTTTTTACACCTCTGCAGGGTGACAGACAGAGGCTCTCAAAACATGCTGCCTGATGACAGAAGTAACTTTGCAGACAATTGACCTTCTGTTCCCTCAGTAACTTATCTTGGCTCAGAGTTTTTGGTCTAACAATACTCTTTTACCATCTCAATGGGGAAACTTGAAAAAGCGAGTCACCATTTCTAAGTTTGACTAGCATAACTCCAAGCCAAATGAGACTGATGAGATTAAGTATGTCTTCAAAAGCAAGGAACAGAAAAGGGAACGGATAATTATCTTAAAGATATTAGAATTTCTCAACTATGTACATCTAGAGACATTAACGCATATTTATTTAGAGAATAGGATTGCTCATGACACATTCTGATTTACAGGGTATTGGTTTTGATTTTCATTTGTTTGCCTTTAAGACAAGTGCTTCCAAACGGCACAGTCAGCTGAGCTGTCCAGAGAGTGGATTATCTAGATCTGTGTGAGTCAGTACCTAGCCTTAAACTAACTGGAATCCAAAGACTAGGAAAGAAACACTATGCAAGAAATTTGGCATTATAAATAAATTTGCATGCTGTGGGAAGTAAGACAACGGGTATCAAAATTGCCTAAAATGGTTGTGAGCAGTATTAAAAACACTCCTTTCATTTCCTAGTGCTGAAGCTGGCCCTGAAAGGAGGAGGCATGCAGTGATGGATGCCATAAACTTTGAGGAAAAGAAAGACACCTGCAGTATAACATTAGATGGTCTAAAATCTCCCAGTATGCAGTTTTCAACTACAAAACTGGTGACTGACTCACTTTCAACTAGATTGTGAATCCAACATCAGCGTAACTACCTCAGGCAGCATTAATAACAGTGTCACACTGGGATAGAAGCCAAATTTTTTTTTTTTAATTAGGAACAGAAGTCCTCCATTGAATTGAGGGGTTTTGTGTGTCTGTCTGTCTGTCTAATTGTACATAAATATATATGACACTTTTTGGGGCACGGTGTCACCATGGTGTTTCCATATTTTCTCCCACTCTTGAAGGCTAAGCTCCTCCCTACACACAAGTTTCAACATCCTATAGCTTGCACTTCCCTATATTTATCTTCTTCCAATCTATCAATTTTGTTTCAGTTTCAACAGCCTTCAACAAATGCCTTTTATTCTTAAAACTGAGGACCCTTCTGCTGTTTTAATTCCAGCCTGTTTGAAAGGAAGTATATCACAGGGTAGTATCCAAAGCAAGCTAATTAAATACCTGTATATTTCTAAAGAGACTTCAACTATGAACTGTGGTGAGTTTGTGTTGTATGAATGTAAGAAAGCAATCATAACAATAACCATTACTGAAAAGGTGTTATAAAGTCATTTTCCCTTCATATGTTGTAGGTGAAGGCCTCTGGGCCTACTAAATACTGACGTATTTGTTTCCAGAGTTACATTTGTTTGTCCAAAGTACAAATTTTGTACTTTTGAGCAATGTTGGCTGAAGAGCTGCTCCAGAGTGAGCTCATCTCTGGCACTGGGAGTTGACACACCTTCCAGGAATGACAGTCCTTAGGAAGTTATTTTTCACAGCCAAAATTAAATATGATAAAATTATAAAATTCCCAGTATTATTATTTTTACAGCAATTGCTTAGTAATCCACACAAGTTGTAATCCTATTAAGAGCTGATGATGTGAGGGGTGATCCAGAGTGAGATCATGCTGAGGTACTGATTCTTTACCATAATAAAGGCAGCTTGATTGCAGCAGCATTCCCGTAGTTAGGTAAGCTATTGAAGGCAATATACATTCTATCAACATTAGTCAAATGGCTTTAGGGAAAAAAGGAAAAAAAAAAAAAAAAAAGATGGGGAGCATCAAAGTAAATCTCATCCTGGTACCCCAAACGTTTAGGACTATCACAGAAGCATTTCTTTACTTGTAAATCCTTGCTCATGATACCTCTTAAGAATAATAAAAATCAAAGGGAGAAAATGCTTTAAAACAAGTGCCCACAGTTGTAATAAATATTAATACATCTTTTTTTCACCTTGTCTTAATTTCTTAATTATTCTAATAGTGTGACTCTTCAGCAAACATGTATTTTGCACTATGGGAGAGGTCTCATTTAACAAAGGGTGACGAATAACTTGTAACCAAAATCCAAGACACTTTGGATGTAGTGGATAGTGACTGGCTGCAGAAGCACCAGTGTTTATCCCATGAAGCTTCACCTTACAAAGATGGTGAGTGATAGTTTATAACACCTTACACAAGGGTAAGCGTGAATTCAGAGTAGGATTTGTAAGCTACTAGAACTTCAGCATTTCTTGTTGCAAAGGGTAATGAAACTTAAACAGTATTGGGCAGAGTGACTATTTTTTTCTTATTTTTCTTTGGGCCAGTCTTGTGCTTGTTTGTATTTGGTAAAGTTCTGTGCAGTCCCTTTTCCATCCCTTCACCCTTTGCACTATGAACAGTTGCTGTTGGCTGTCGTATATTTAATATTCTTCCCTTCTGCTTTCTTACCCTCCATTTTTTTCCACCGCTCTTTTCTCTATTTTTTTTTTTTTAGGTTCATCATGTTTCTTGTCCTCCTTGTTGGCTTCTTTCTTGATAATCAGAAAAACATGCTCCTTTTCATAGGAGTACCTATTAGTGGTTTAGTGCTAGGCCATGTAGTTTAGTGTCAGGATTTCATTGAAAATGTCAGTGATACCATGAAAAGAGCTTGCCAGCTCTGACATAAATGTGTTTTAGTGTAATTTATAGTAGCTGTTGTTACAAAAGTGGAGAGAGTGAAGGCAGATGCCTTGCAAATAGCTTCACCTCGTTATTCTATATTTTAATGCATTGATCGTGGAAGAAGCAGACACAGGATTACTTAGTCCTGTTGTTTGTAACATTGCTCTCCTCTGTTGCTGCACTGCCTTTCTCTTTATTGGGTTCTCTTCACAGTGGGAAATGTTTATACAATCCATAAATAGACTGCCAGGGGATAAAAGAAGATCACAGGCAGATGGCATTATCCTGCAATAAGAAGGGGTAACAGCAGCTGGAATAAGCTCCAAACCTAGAAAATATTTTGTGAGCCAACTGGGAACTGTTTAGAAAAAGCACAGAAAGAAGCAGAAAAGATCAAGACTTTTTAGCCAGAGGAACACAGAATTTTGCAACCAGAAAGACAGCAAAATTCACTTTTGCTACAGCACTCTACTCTGGGTGGAGCAGTGGTAAGAGGGTGGCTGAACAGGTCAGCTGAAAGAAAACTGAAAGTACGAAGTAGCAAAAGCAGTGTTTATGCAAGAATAGGAAGGTGCAATTTATTTTTATAGGAGACTGTCAGAGGGCAACAGGGAGAAAAGGCAGTAAGGTTTTATGGGGCTATGCGTCTACCCTCTTCTGCGCCACCCTCTTCTTGGACTGGCTTCTCCATATCTCTGAGACCTTCCCGCAGTCCCTGCTCCTCTGCAAGAAGGAGCTTTCCTCGCCCCATTAGCCCCTACTTGCTTTCCTTTGCCTTCCAGGCTGGGGAATGTGGGGAGGGAAAGTAAAGGGCTAAGGACCAGGCTACAAAGGGGTGAAGTTCAGACAGGATCCATCATGACTGGAGTTTCTCCCGATTCTGGGGACAACTTGGGGAGGGCAGGACGCCATCTACTAGTGCTTTTCCTGCTGGGATGGAGCTGCCTTTATGTCCCATTCCCCCAGAGTTAATAGCTACATCTTGCTTTGGCAATAACAATCCCATTAGAAAGCTGCTTGGGCAGCAATGGGCATTTCAAGCCTGTTCTGTGTCCTGGGGCCAGGCAGCCTGAGTGAGCCTTCAGTGCCCTGCAGGCAGCTGTCGCTCACCTCTGCTGAGGACAGCTCCAGGAAGGGGATCTTTCTCTTTGAACTTTTGGAACCGTTTTTTGTTTGTTTGTTTGTTTGTTCTGGGGTTATTTTGTTTGGTTTGTATGCTATAGATAGTGGGAAAAGCACACGGAAAAAGCCTCTTTCCCCCCCCTATCCTTGCATTCTCCACTACACTGAATGCCAAGATCTCTTTATCGGGATCACTGGGTTGGACGGGCCTTCACTGATGACAGTTATAGGAAATTATGCACGGCCATGGCATTCCCCTGGGAACTTCTCTCTGCAAGTTTTGCTCAGCCCTCAGAGCACTGAGGGTAATGAGCATAAAAAGAGTCTTCTGTTTTTTTCCTAGTTATGCATTTCACAGCATCTTGGATGTAAATCACCAATGAACACAATTCCTTCATAAGTAAATAGCAGCATGAAAAATTACATATGCTTTTTCTAAGACTTTAAAAAAAAATATATATTTGAAAGCATTGTCACATTTTTTTTCTTTCCAAATAATAATTTCAAGTGTCCTTTTAGATTAGTTTCAAATGGGAATTAAGTATTTTAAAGGAGCTCCTCCATGCAGATTAAAAAAACCCAACCCAAACCAACAAACCCTGCAGAGTACTGTAATAGAAGTATTAATACTATGAAAGATTGATTTGTCACAGATCATACTAATCTCTGCCAGCAGTACGTAAAGTACTTCACCAGTCTGGTTCCATGATTTGCCACTTGCTTTGCTCACTTCATGTAGCTCTGATTTGTCCTCCTAATGAACAGCTTGGAAAGGATACTCTTGACTTCAGAAGATGGCTGTATTCTCACGCTTACCCCGAAACAGCCATGCAGTACTATTTTACAAGAAAGAGAACTATATGCCAGAAGTAATGAATGCCAAAGCCATTTGCTTCTGTTCAAGTAAACAAAGTTAATAAATAAAATCTTTTCATCCATCATTCATCCATAAACTGGAAAACCATGTCATAAACCATGTAAGACTATGAGAGATCTTACAGTGATGCTGATGTAAATGCCAAGATACATTACAACACAATATTGTCTTATGTCCTCAATGAAAATGCTGCCTTTTAGTGAGCAGAAGAGCTTAATTTTGAAAGAGGACCAAACCCAGGCAATTCATCAGGACAACACAGGCCTGTTATCACTGGAATGTCTCACTTCAGTCCACTGTGTTGATTTGTGCCTTCTGGGCACCACAGGCCGACAGAGGAGCAAATGCAGTTTTCTTTACAGGGCAGTTTGCAGATTTGTCATAATATCTGCATAGTTGTTAGAGGTTTTTTCCTGTTATCACTGGTTTCTTTTAGGTGACTGGTTATATGTTCTGGGAGATGGGTTGCATTTTATGAAACCAATTTGTTTTGTTTGACTTTTAATGGAAAACATACTATACTGTGATTTTTGTTACTCGTAGTTAACTAGGGCAGCCACTTGCCCACATGATAAGGACAGCTAAATTAGAGGCTAGCTCCTTGTCTGTTTTTCTAAGAACTTTCAGCTTGCTGAAAGAAATTATAAGAATTATAAAACTTTTAAGAAGGTATTGGTAAATAAAGTCTTCCTGTGTTAAAGAGTACAGCTCAAGCAGGAAAGTTAATATTTTCCTGCTAAGGTTTTATAATATTGGAAAACTGTTTAAGAAGGAGAAAATCTGAATTAACATGAGGCACGGTAAGTTTTACTTGTCTGTTAGGCAACAAAAAGCTGCAATAGTTGTGTCTGTAGAGCGTGAGGTAAGAGGTGCTTCCCATGCAGGGTAGAGTTCTAAGTTTCTACAATGTGCTCTTCACTGTGATTCCAGGGCAGTAGCATAGTCCCTTTTTCTCAAAATTTACTACATTATCCCCACAAATGTATATAACTCACACATCAACCACGTTTCAGAGCATGTGATTCTTACTTGGGTCCCTGGAGCCAGGAATAGCACATCTACAAATAAAACATCTTTGCTCGTTACACTAGGGATAGCATTGAGAGATTCTTAACAGAATTCCATCCATCTACCAAACACATCCCATGGAGCCAAAAAAAAATATTTGACAGACTGTAAGATTTTTAAGTCCACAGATGTTTGATTACATTGAGATTTAATCACACTGCAATCAACTACTACCACCAGAACAAAAAAAGTCTCATTTCAGAACAGGGTCTTGTCACATGGAATAGATATGAAGTATTTTATTGCCACTTCTTATGCTCCTATGTCACATAAAAGTAATCTAATTGTGAAATGTCAGTTCTATTAATTTTTCAGTGGTGTTTCTCACAAGTAAATTTTGTGCCCTGCCTCTTTGATTTTCTAACAGCTAGCAACAAATGACATTCAGTATTCTCTTTTAACTTATTAACTTTAACTTATGCAAATGAGAGCTGTTACTCTTTTTTCTATTATATTGTCAATCACTGAGGAACAGGAATTAAGGAATAGGAAAACTGTCACCTTTTAGAAATAACAAAAGTCTTAGATGTAGTTAATATTTTCTTCCAATTCAATTTATTTTCCTGTATGTTCTACTACAGTCATTGCTGTTTTCTTCTAAGGTGCCATAAGTAAGTTACCTCTCCTTTTTCTTGGGGAGCCATAAATAAGTTACTGTAAAATTACCTAATGTATTTTAAATGTTCCACTCACAGCAGTCTTGTGGAGCAGGCCAGTGTTCTCCTTACTTTCCAGGTAAAGGCACCTCAGCTATCTTGGCTCTGGATCATTGCATTTGTCATCAATGTAACTGTTCTATCATTTTTAGACTTAGAAACACTGAAAACAAAGAAATGAGTTTTCCTATGTCACTCTTTGGCACATTTGACTGAGACCCAGAAATGCAGTCCTGACCCCCTCACTTACAGATATTATGGGCATCAGACCACATGATTCCTTCACACTGTCCCATCCTGAGGACATTGTCTCCATTCTTTGATTTAAAGCTGTACTCTGACTACAGCTGGGAATCCCAGCAACACTGATCATTCACCCTCCTTTCACTGTCAAGCGTGGGAAATTCCTCAGCAGTGGAAAACTTAAGTTCTTCCTTCCAGAGAGACAGCATGTTAATTAGCCAGCACTCTCCAGACAAGACCAATAGGCCATGGCTCAGGTAAACATAAACACAAATACATATACACACACCTAACAGCCTATAAACTGCTCATACATAGCATTATGAACTGAAAAAGTGTACAAGCATAGGACTTTTATTGTGAAGGCCACCACAGCACCTTTGCAATAACCATTACTTCATAAAGACATCTGGTCTAGTCTTGTAGTTAGTCTTGTAAAAATATATACAAATCTTGAAATAAAAAGCAAAGTTAAGCACAAATCCTGGGGCTCGTTATCAAGATTTTTGCTGGAGCTCGTTTTTCCCAGCATTGTAAAAATCAATAATTTAATTAAAAATATTTTTCCGTTCACAGTAGTAATAAGCAAACATTTCCATTTGTGATCCAGATGGATGTATCTATCTTCTGTATCACAAACCCCGCTATTATAGAGATTATTGTACAGTTTACTGTATACTGTATGTGTGACCCGACACAGGCAGGATTCAGGAACAACCACAAACCCATGGCTGACATGCGAACAGTAAATTTAATCTCGATACCTCATGAACTGGGGGGGATGTCCAAAGCAGCACCTGGGTAGAGACACACAAGAGGGAACACAGGCACCATGGAGCTCGGTCCCTGCTAGAGAGTTTTTCCTTGTTAGCGACAGAGTCCTTGTGAGCAAGAGAGAGAGAGACAGTTCAAACCTGCTGTTCTCGGCTGTATATCAGGGATTCAAGCAGGCGTAGTTTTCCACAGTGCATTGATCTTCTTTGACAGCAGGGCAGGAATCTCGGGCATGTTCAATAAGGTGCCTCTGAGTCCATCACAGGCCTGCCTGTATTCTCTAAGTGTGGATGTTCTACTTGTCGGGCACATAATACTAAACAACGATTAGTGTGATATATGTGTTTTCCAAGACCCCAGGTGTGAGTCACTTGAGTGTGTTTACAATCCTTCTTGCTGATCTTCCATTACTTTCCCATGCTGTATTAATGTATAATGTATAACTGTATTATATAGCATGTATTATACAGTATATTGTATATGTATAATACCATAAAAGTCAATAATACATATTGTTATACATTCACTATTTAATACAGCTCTATAGCAATGCAGGTCATGATCTTACCACCTAATGGTTGGTCTGTATGGAATTCCAGCATCACAAAACTATAGGTTGTGCCTCGACAGTTTTTAAGTCAAAGAACTTTGAATAGTCATATTGTACTTCAGGAGCTTTGACAGTTTTTCATTTCTACTATGTAAGTTCTGAGCTCAGATGATTTCAGTGTCCAGGTTTTATAAATCAGAGCTGAGGTCAGCACTACCAGCCATGTTCTCATTGGGGAGAGGAAGAAAGCCAAGGTCCCATAGGTTCGCTGCAGGAAATAGCAGGAATAGACCTGCCACGACAGGAGGAGTGCCATTGCCAGGTGAACAAGCACAGCCATGAGGCGTCGGACGTGATGGATGTGAGAACGGAAGCTGTGACCCTGGCATCGCAGCAACAGGCACCAGCACAGATAGGCCATTAATGGCAGGTTGAAAAACAACATCTGAAAAGAAGAGCAGAGGAAAATAAAGACGATGAGCAAGCCAAATGTTCTGGGTAACATACATGAGGGCAGAGAAAGATAAGAGCACATAACACTGTCCCATTCTAAGGGCTGAGTACAATTCCCAGAGCTGGAATCTCAGGATGCACTTCCAAGACGCTGCAGCTGATAGAGCCGTGGCTGCCTGTGTCTCAGTCCCAGGCCAACCATTCCTGCCCACTCCCTTGCAGTGGGCAGCTGTGACATGCATCTGACCTTTCTTGGAGATGGTTCAGGGAGCTAGACTTGGCAACGCCCTAGCACAGTCAGAAAGGAAGGTCCTTATTGTCAGTTTAGCTCTCTGACCCAGCCCACTGTGGTGTCAGACAAGTGTTAGCACTGGCATAGGGGAGGGACCATGAAGGAGGCAATACTAGCTTGGTCTGGGTTAAATGTCAAGGAACTACACCCTCTCTTTCAGACCAATGGCAGCTGGGAAAACCAGAGGGCAGCCAGGTCAAACTGCTGGGAAAACTGGACTCTGGTACTTGGACAGTGACACCTACTGATCTGAAGGGTTATTTAGTGTGCAAGGGCTGCTCTGGCCATTCAGTTCCTTTTGCTTAATCACTGCAACCTGTGCGTCAGCTGAGGACAAAAAATAAATTTAGAGTGGTAAACCTGTAGAGATGGCCTCTAATCCAGACATCCAGGGAGTCCAAAGCAACATCAAACAGCAGAAAAGAGAAGTTTGAGACCATAATGTGCAACCTCCTTCCTTTCTGCCCTTTAAATTTGCAGAAGGGTAAGAAAGAGCTGTTGTAGTCAGGCATGGCCACTAATCTTCTCTATCCTTCTAAGACTCTTTCTTTATAAAAGACTTGCTTTATAAAACTGTTAAAAAAATCAGAAAAAATTCCCAGAGGAAAGCAGTTTGTCAGCCTTAATTTTTATCAATATGTACCTGTAAAATCCCAACAACATATGTCAGACTGCCCTGTAAGAAGGAACCACCAATGAACACCCCAAAGGAAAAACAGGCCCCCACGTGGCCATCTATCAGTTCACCTACAAACCACGGTCCTGAAAGAGAGGAAATCAAACATAGAGCACCATCAGAAAATACAGTATAGACATAGCCCTTTTTCATATGGCCCTTTGTACTGTGGAGCACAAAGTGGTTAACTGCAGAAAACGACTTCTATTGCTTTTCTATAACAATAAGCCTAATGTTTTAATCTTCAACAAACAGCAACCTGATGAACATTCCTGATGTGAAAATATCATGGTATACCAATGAGTTGTGGCATGCAATGAACATACTTTTAAGTTGGTTTCATCTCTGTGACAATCTTCAACATCACAGATAACACTTTCCTTATGAGACAAGTGAAAAGATAGATCCTTTCAAATGGTAGCCTTTTCCCAGAATTACAGTAAGACATATGAAAGACATGGTCATAAACAATTCCAGTTTGGCTCAGCTTGGAAGTCAAAATGGGCAGGCTGCACTGTCTTATCATACTACACCGACTGCCAAGAAAGCAGCTATTTTAGTAACATATTATCAGAGGAGAAATAAGCTAAAATTGTTAATATCAGAGCCCAGATGTCTTAGCGACATGTCATGTGAAATGTACATTCCATATACTCATTTCACACCAAGGTACAACAAGATCTTTTTTTGGAAAAAAAAAAATAATTAAAAATACTCACTTTGCTTTCAGAGTAATATAATAATTTAAGTGTTTAATTTTAGGGCTGCTAAGTTAGGCTCTTACAAACAAACCTTTAGTCTCTTTGGACACTATCTTCTAAAAGTTCCACATAGATTTTGTAACTTAAGTAGATTTTACAATTCTCCAAGACGTTAGAAGTCTCATTTTTCATTGGGATCCGATGTGCAATTTAAAAATACAAATTTATGTCCTCCTGTACTCTAGGTTACTTACCCAGAATGGTGTATAAATTCAGAACCAGAATTGAGTAATAGAAGGCGTTTGTTTTACTGAAGACATGAAGGGAATATGAGGTCAGAGTAAGTAATCCTGGCTTTCCTAAACAGAGACAACATTTAAGAAAAATACACTTGATGCAGGTTGCAACACACACACACACACGTATATAAAATATATTAGTCTTTCTGAAGCAAATCTGCACATTATTTACTCATTCTATTAAATAAGAAATATTTGGTATATCCACAGAACAATTGCAAGGGAATGCATTTCTACTGTTACTGTGATAACTGAAAGTAAAGAACCAATAAATATAACAATCTATGTTAAAAACAGCAGAATAAGCTGTCATTCTAAATGAGTACACTTACTGTATGTAAATAAAATTGAACGACCATTCTATACCCAGAAAATTAAGTTAGCTAGAACAAAAAAGATGGAGAAAGTTCATATTAAATGAAAAGTAAGATATTCAAAATAGTAACTGTGCAAACCCCAAAAGGCAGGTCAGTATAGACTAGATTAACTGGATTTTCTTTGATTAAATCTATTTAGTGAGATCTGATAGCAACTCAGATAAAACAAAGGCCAGGCCTTAAAATGGCAGCATTCTGACAAGTGTGTGATGTTAGCAAAACCAAGCAATATTCATTTTCTAACTGAAGCAGACAATTCATAGATTGAGACTGAGAAAGCCTTCCTACAAAAGTCAGCTTTTAGAGTTTCACCTATTACGTAGCTGCCCTTCTCACAGAGCATTAAGTCCCAGAGGGCAAGCTTGACCTTTGGAAATCAACAGCTCTAACAAATTTGTTCACTAATTTGTAAAACATTTGTCATGGTCTACTGGGACCTAGCTGATCACAGTGTGCTAGCTCTTTTCATTTTTAGCTGCTAAGTTCCATAAAGGCAACTGAAAATCTATTCTTTTTCTATGTAGTTACTGTAGTTACTTCAGGATGCTACGTGATTATAAGTATAAAGGAAGGGACATACACTGACATGAATAGGAAGGGAGGTGGCTTCCAGAAAAATCTCATTACTAAGGTGTGGTGCAAACAATTGCTTGAAGGATAAACACCATGAACTTAACAGTATTAATTTTCATTTACTAGATTTATCACAAACAAAGTATCAAGTAATGACAGACATGGTCTTAATGTTATTTTGAGAAAGACCCAAGTCTGTTCATGTTCTTTGCAAAGATTAACACAAATTATTTTTGTAGAAGGCAATCTGTTTCTCCACTCGGGTGACGAAGAATCCTGTACCAGCTATAATGAAACAAGCACACATACAGAACTAATACAAAATAAAACATTCCTTTCCCTTTGCATTGGATTCGTCAGTGAGAAAATTAAAATTAAACCTTTAGACTTCAATTAATTGAATTTTTGTTTAAACAAAGATACCTGATCAAGTTTTTAGTTTTTTATTTACTTTATTTGATATATTGGAGGTTTTCTGGATCCCCTTAAAAGCAAAACAGCAGCTTCTGAGAACCCAATCAAACCCTACAGTACTAGATGCAAAATGCATATGGTGATCAACAGCATAATTACTTATATATTGTTAGCATACAGATGAATGGTAAAAAAAATTTGATCCTCTAAAAAACACAGACAAATGTTGGTTCATACCTTTGAGTGCTGGCTTTTGGAGGTATCTGAAAATAACGAGCAAGGCGATCTGCATCAGCACAATCAGTGCAAATAGCACACGAGCCTGAAAAGACAGTTTTAACTCTTAAGCCAGCCCTGCAGTAGTAGCTGCCTTTGAGCATGCCTTATGGACATTCATAGAATGATACAAAAATTTCTAACATATATTCAAAGCTTGACAGTGTCATTGAATGGAAGAGTAAAAAGAAACTTGATTTTCTAAGTTATTGGACTTGCATCTTACTGATTTGAATTCAGTTGGATGGCTGAAAGTGATAAATGTGAATCTTTCAAAAATAGGGTTTGTAAAACACATCCATTGAAAAAGTGTAAATACACTTCCTATGTAAAACATTTTCTGAGTGCTGTACTGAACAGAACTGCAGATCAAGACATTGTGGAGAACACTGGTTACTGATTAAGAAAACTAATATAATAATTTCGAGCCAATTATGATACTATCTACAATTGTGGACTTTCCTATGTTGTTTTGTAAGTGCATGTATATTATTATGACATGCCTTCTTTGCATGTACCGAGCTGCAATACTTCTGGATATGACCTGAAACTTACTGAAGTCAATGGGAGGTTTGCCTTCCTCTTTGCTAGAGCTAGCTATAATGTTAGTACACACATTGCAACAGATCACAGTGTAGTTTTCTTTGATTTAATGTTTCCTTTTTCCACTATCTCCACTAGTTTATTTTCCATTTCTTGCTTGCACAAAATCTGTGTATACCTATGCCCAAAAATGGACAATTGTGACTAAACCCAGGAAGTCAACTGTTTGCATGAACCATTGCTGCATATTCACGTTTGAAACGTGCAACCTGAGAAAGCAAACTTGAAATATTTGTGAAATTCCAATGGAGTCATATCTGGAAAAAGCAAAGTGCATTCAAGTCTACCAGGAATTAGGAAAATGCCTCGTGCAGTCTCTGGGGAAACCAATACAAAATTACAGCTGGTTTGCTGAAAGTACTTACTAGAACATAGTGGTCAGTGAGAAGAATAAGAGATGGCCAAAAGCCAAATCTAAGAGAGAGGTTTTCTTCCATAGCAAATATATGACCCTGTGTGCTAATTCTTCCTGAAGCATCCTAGATTGATATAAAATAAGAGACCAATTAGATACCAGCAGTGCACAAAATATCAAGTTAAAGTTGCTAATTATCATTGCAGCTTTTCTGGGAAGGTCCAATTGACGCATGCATGTCTGGCATACTGCTTTATTAAATACTTTTACCTACAAAGGATTACGTACTGTCAATTTTTTAGTTTTAAGTACATTGGTGATTGTAAGATCATAATCTGAAAGTGCTCCATATGAAGAAGATCCTGTCAGAGATTCAGCAACTTGTGGAAGACAGTGACTATTGGCCACCACCACCACTTGTTTTCTAAAAGTTCAATTCTAGATAATAGCCCCTCTTAAAATATTTTGAAGTTTTGTTGTGCTTCTTTTCCAGCGTATTTGCTAGAAACTGATATTGATAAACAATAACAGTGCTACACTTATTGAACAGTCTGCTATTTCTGCATGTGTAACACTGACTGACACGTTATCTTCCAGTATGTAATAAATGATTTATTTAGAGTAAAGGATTCAGTATGTTTAGTGTGATTACAGCTAAGACAATATTTGGACAATCTCAGAAACAATGTACAGCAATTGAGTATTCATATTTTCTCCAGGTGCCTAACTCGAGTTAATGCTTCATTCTCCTCGCTTTCCCAAAATTATTCAGTTATCAGATGTAATAGCGATTTATAACTGGAGGGGAAAGGAAATTATTATTTAAAAAATCTCATTCAGTTATCTGATAACAAGCATGTATTTGCAAGAAAACTGTTGCTATGCAGGCCTTTATAACCCTCTTCAAATATTACTCAGTTTTCTGCATATGTTTTTATCATCATTAAAAAATAACCAAAAATAAACCACTTTTATAAAATGCAGCTTTCCCAAGTCAAGCTTCACAGAAATTGGTAACAAGGTAGGAGGCAGAACACTGGCAGTACAGAAAGGACGTTAAGACAAAAGAGCAGTGTCACTCTGGTGTCTATGCCTAAGCTGTGCCTTAGAGGCTCTGCTAACCTCTGCCTTACGCCTAGCTTGGTTCTACCAAGCAGGACAAAGCTGACTTTCCCATTACTATTGTGCAAATGCGCAGAATGTTACAACAGTCTGATCAAGTTCTTCGAAGACCAGTTGAAGGTACAAAAATAAAATGTAGTACCAAGAATGGAAGCATTCATGGGAAAACATTTTTTGCACCCAATAATCTAATATCAGTTAAGTCTGATGTTCTGAGAAACAGAAACCATATTTGCTATCAGCCTATAAGAAATTATGAAAAGAACTTCAAGCATATAATCAAAGACAGCATTCCAATCTTCCAGATCCAGTTCCTTTGCCTTCCGAACTAACATGATGCTACTTCCTGTCTTCCATGATCAAGCTTGATTTTTTTTTTCCAAGACAACCTTAAAAGTTAATTGTTGCCTGTTACTCAAAATAACTAATTTTTGACCAATTACTTGCTCTTCTGCCATGTCCTATTGTATTTCTTATGAAAAATTAGAATCCCTTATTTTGTCCAGATGCTTTATGAATGTTTTAGTGCTCAGCAGTCAGTATTTTTTTTCATTTAATAAATCTTTGCATTTTGTAAACAGATAAATATAAAAGGAAATCTGTTATCATGTATTTTGTCCTAGTTATGTGATGCAGAAGGGTGATAGAGCAGACATGACAACATAAAAGTTCAATACAAAGAATGCCAACAGGTACCTTACCTGGACAGTCACATCTATGTGATGGAACCCTTCACTGTAGTTTTGTGGGCTCCACTTCAGCACATAGAGAGGGCCAGACACCTGATGTGCATTTCCCAAGTGAACTCCGTCTATATAGACTTCGACAGAGATAATGACAGAAGGAGAGAAGGCCAGAATTCTAAGGAGTGAATAAACAGCAAAATAAACAGATTTGTCACAGGACTTGCAGATTTGTCATTACTTCATGAAGAGAAGTCCCGAAAGATTATGCTACCTTGTACTTCAGAGTTCAAAAGAGTTACAAATTAAAACGGTGAAATATCTGTAGGCTAATGGTAACATGGTAGCTCTTTCCTACAGTTGAAAAGAAAAGTTCTGCAGGGTATTGTGCAAAAGAATAGGGTAGAAAACTGGGCTGTGGACAGACAAAAAAGTGGCAGAGGTCCTCAGGTCCCAGCAGAAATAATCTTAGAACTCTTGCTGTCAAAACATTTGCTAACACAAGTAGGATGCATCCTAATAAACACATACAGACACATAACCAAATACATGTAGATGTCTACCTTAAAAATGGCCAGTCTGTTTCTCTCTCTAAAGTCCTTTGTTGTCGGGTGTGGTTTTGCTGGTCTTTTTTTGTTTGTTGTTTGTTTGGTTTTGTTTTTTTTTACTTTTTGCTAGTCAAGAATATAACCTCTCAGTCTTTGTAACTGAATTTATGAGAAATGGAGTGGAACACAAGACTGGTATTACAAATCTGAGATACCAACAAATGTAGTATCACTTGACAGTGCTTATACTCAGAGAAACAGTGATACTAATAGAGACTCAATATATTGCACATACAATTTCTTTCATTTCTGGTAATACAAAAGGCATTCTGGAGCACATTTCAGTCAAATGAAGGAGTCTCATATAGTTATGTTGAATGATTCTACCAGTTCGTATATTTAATATAATCATAAGAATGTTCAAATAAGGTTCTAAATAGAAAACTGGAAAGTAGCTAGACTTAGTAGGACACTGCTTCCTAACTGAAAAGTATGACAAACTTCTTTTGATTGCAATTCTGTGTATGCAATATACCCCATATATTTAGCACATATTGGTCTAACAAATATAAGATGTTAGAAAGGGCATAGAAATTTGAAATACAAATGAAAAAAAGTAAATAGAAAAGGTAGAAATTGAAAGATGGAGAGATTTAAAATAAATATGAAAACTGGCAGAAGCTTAAGTTGTTTTAATATATAAGGGATGCAAAACTGAAAACACAAGAGGCTAAGAAGTCTAAAGCGAATAGAGAAAACAAGTAGAAAAACACATAGACTAAAAGCCTGAAATCAGCAGAGGTGATGTGAACGTGTGAGATTAATAACACAGACTACATGTTAATCTAACCCTACCAGCTTTTGTTACATAAAAAAGTTCAGTTGACTATAGGGGAAATAACTGCACAAATAAAACAAACATGAATTACTACTACATAATCTCCTTTTTTCACAGATATGATAAAAAGTGAGCTCTCAGGACCAATCTCCCAGAGAAAAGTGAATTCTGAGAACAGTGGACACACGCATTCAAAAAAACCGTTTTGTGTATATACATATAAATATAGATGTAGATAATAACCAAGAAAGAGCCCAATTATTAAAATATAGTTAAAGATTGTGAAATCGAGAGATTACAGGGTACCTGATATGAGTGGAATAAAGAATTCTGACAAGTGGTTCATGAGCAGAACTGCTGTAAAGGAAGGATTTGGGATTGGTGATGAGAACTACAGGCCATTCTTCAAAGTTAAGATCTGCAAAGCTAAGGAGGTCATGATCAAATGCAAGGATCCGGTACCTATAATGAAAGGAAAAAAATGCTGATACAAACTACTGCATGCACAGTTAATTCCCTTGCTTCCCAAGTTCCTAAACCGAACTTGTTTGGTTTATTTTCCATTATTCTCTTCTGTAGTTGATTCTCTATCAAGCTACTCTGCTGTATTAACTGTACAGCTGGTTACCTCTGATGAAGTTCATTTTACTATAAATCACTGAAACACCACTCAAAATTCCAAATGTCAAGATCTATTGAATTTTGCACGTGAATCAGATAGATTAACATTATGTGAAATAATGCAAATATAATGTACATTACTACAGTGTCTGGGTAGGTACTTTACTTCTGGACAAAGACCCAGTGTGCTCTTTTCCTGTATGTATACAAGTATCTTTCTTAGGATCACTGCAGAGTAAAAGGTAGTATACTACTATATATTCCATGTAGCATGGGACACTGCTAAGGTAACATTTCTCAGGTAGACTATTTTTGTCTCTAAAATTCTAACAGCTGGTGCAGAGCATGGGTATTTTGAAGTAGTGATGCTGCATTTTATTACAATTTATTTATCTACTTTGAATACTAAACACATACTAACTGGGCATTTAGATGTCCTCTTTTTAATTTCTAAATATCAAGAATGAATCAAAAAATCACTTTACTTAATTTATTAGTACACTGTTAGTATAGGGAAAAAAATATCCCAAACTTACAAACAGAGACATGTTTCAAAAGCATTAACAGTAATAACCAGTCAGGCAGATCTAATGCTTCTTTCCAATTCTCCAAACAGCATAAAAGGGAATCACAGTATAACCAGCTAGGCTCCATATAATAACTTGCTCACATAGGGTTTACTTACCTCCTATTATCCATCCAGTCTCCCAGTTCAAGTTCCAGGGTGCCACCACGGTGTTGACTGTGCAAGGCTGGCATCAGCCCACCCATTGTGTGAAGATGTCCACATAAATAGGCTGTGGCAGAACTAATAAAAGAACATAAGAATTGTGATTATTTGGGTGGGAAGGAAATACCACTGTAGAAAACCTGAGAAGTGACAGACGAGTATGTGAAGAGAGGCAAGAAATGTACTTCAGACTGAAAACATACAGGAAAAAAAAGAAAGATCTTACCTCATTAATGTTCGTATTCCTGGGGCTGGGGAGATTATCGTTGAGGTGGGAAAATGGCCAAACCAGATAGTATGATTGCTGTGCAGACCTTCTGATGCCATCAAAGATAGCTCTTTCATTTGATTCTGAAAGGGGCAGGTGTTTGAAAGACAAACAACTAAACAAACCTGTTTAACATTCAGGCTATTTGGAAAGAACAGCAAAATGAAAGCAGAAAGAAAACAATGAATTTTTAAAGATTTTTTGTTTGTTTAACAGAAAATCTCAGTTGCTTCAGGGGTCTGTGCATAAACGAACTGTACTACTAGACATATCCCTAAAATCTGATGTTGGAAAAAGAAAGTGAAAACAAGACACTCAACACCTTCCTTGCAACTGAACACAGGAAAAGTGCAATATAAAGAAAGATTTTTGGCAAACTATATTTCTATCCTTTCTACTCCTTATTTATATAGTCAGACAACACACTTTTTTAACTAAAGGTGATTTTCACTAAAGGTGATTTTCTAAACATCTTTACCTTACAATTATCATCCCTACTATCTCTTGAATTGCTAGATGGCCTTTTATAAGCATGACAGACCACAGAAACTGTGTACCACATACTTCAGTCATTTAACTGGATGAATTATGACGCTGAATCTTGAAAATATTACTCAGCCATTGGTGTTAAAGTTAAGCAAAAGTAACAGTTTACACAGCAGGTAAAATTTCTCTCCTTTACTTGTTTGACTTCCAATATTAAATCAACCACTTACTGTCCAGAGAGATTCCCAATACTGATAAGATCTCAAAGTCTAACGGAGGAGGCAGGAAAACTAAAACCAGAAAAGAACACAAATCTACTCTTTCACCATTTTGCAGATGGTGAGTACCCAGAGAACTACCAACATACTCTTTTCCCCCTACTTGAAAAGAAACGCTGAAGGACATGAGTAAAGGAAACAGAAATAAAGGTATACTAAAAAGGAATGGATTCAGTATACCATTCTGGGTTGATGTAATGGGCTTATTAAGTGAAATTATATTTCCTTTGCCTGTATGAATTTGAGCTTTAAGAATACTTTTACCTAAGCTATGTAATCAAATCACTGATACAGACCTAATTTATTTTTCAAATTCCTGGCAGAGGTTTGATTCTTAAAGGTTACAGGTATCTACCTTTACTTTCTTTTTTGTGCAAAGATCTGCGAATGATGCTCTCTGGACTCCTGCTGCTGGGTAATTAGCAAACAAATGCTTGACTTACTGCAGTCAAGGACACAAGCTCTAGTCTCAACTGCATTTCTTAGCTCCTTGAGAGTTTGTCTGCCAATCTACTGCACCTACTATGGATTACAGTAAACAATGAGAACAGTACTTGGCACTCCTACAACACCTTTCATCTAAGTATCACCAAGCGCTTTACAAACACTTAATTAAATGTAGAACCTCCTTTAGACAAGATTAGAGGGACAACATTATACTTTTCATTGAGGCCATTATCACAGGCAAAATATGACATCTGTTTACCAGAACACAGTAACTCTCTGCCAACACTTCAGAAGAGTATTTCAAGCGCAATACCTTATCAACAAACTACAGAGAAAAATCAAAGGGAAGCAAAATGATATCTAAGATTATATGTGATTTAAACATTGGGATTAATGTTATTCTTTTAAAACAATACCATGTAATTTTTATAGTCTCAGAAAATCAGACCTCACTTTCATAAATGACGCATATCTTTATAGCACTATTAATCACATTATTCCATTGATAAGTGCAACCCTCTCACCTGTAATATTAATGAAAAAAAGCATGTAACAAAGCAAAACAGAGTGAGATTAGAAAGTTTGGGGTTTGTTTTTGTTTTTTAAACTTTACAGCATATAAGGAAATTATCACTCAAGTCTCGCTAAATGCTGAGAAACTACCGACAGCGCCCCAAATGTCTGATTTGACATTTTTGTACTGGATTATTTCTTAAGAGAGAAAACACAGATACTCTGTATGTTAAGTGACATGTTAAGCGACACATTCATTTTTCTAAATGAATGTCCCACATGCATAAAAAGTTAAAAAGGTAAAGACTCTTTTATATGAACACAAATCTTTCTGACAATTCTTCTTTATAGAAACAAACAAAAGCCCCAAACAAACTACTATAGAAGTAAAACAGCCAGCAAAATGGAATGCCAAGACTTATAAAATACCATGTTTAAAATCCCAAAGAAATTATAGGGTCTTTTAGGGCCTGGGCTGAGTGTGGCATCCACGCAGATGAATGAGTAGTTCCCAAAAGACGTGGTGTGGATGTAATGGAAAGAGCCATCTTTGCGCCAGGCAGAGTACTTCCTGACAAAATAAAACAGAAATATTGCTGTTAGAGAGCTTGCAACAATGAAAAAAATGACCTGCATAGTATAAAGATTTCTTGCGTTAGATCTAGCTCCATCTTGTTACTGTAGTAAAGTCTCTTTTAAAAGATCAATGGCATTGAAAAGTCTGCACTTCAAAGAAGATGCATTACATGGGTCGTGTTAAGACAAGCAGCAGGTTAGCACACAAACATTTTAAAAAATGTTAGTATAAATACACTTTCCCTGAGCAACATGGCATTTTTTTATGGATAATGGATAAGTTTAGTATGAACTACTTTCTGGATGGCTGTGTTCAAATCACTATTCCTCCACCAATCAGAATAAACAACAAAATTGCCAAAAAGGTTGACCTGAACAGAATAAAAGCCAATATATCAAAAACAAGTTTCAGATATAAATCAATACTTCCAATGTCATAATGACCCTTTCAAAATGTATTTTTTTTAAAGTTAATGTTACTTTTATGAACATCATGTACTTCAATAAGAAAACTGGTGCCTTTAGTTCCACTAGAATATGAGTAACAGTTGAATCATCCTCTGCTCATGCGCTGGATGTAAAATAGGAACCCATGTTTTTGTGTAAAAATATTATTGTAGTTCAGTAAAACTGCTTCCTTCTTTAATTTTAATATATCATGAACACCAGAATGTGGTGTTGAATAACTGTTTTCCCTAGCCCCTATTTTTATATCTGCAAACTACAGAGCTCTAATGTGTACAGCAAAGAATTATTTGTGCAGGAATCACACAAAAAGCCAAGCAGACAGTGCCTTCTTAGAGTGTGGCACATTTACTAAAAAAAAATCTTAATCTTTATATTTTATAAATGCATTAGAGGAATAAAATTGTCCCTGTAAAGTTCTGCCTTTACTGATGCTTAATAGCTTTTGAGGACTCTTAGTGCCTTTCTTCAGTCTTAGATAGAAAGTATGATAATTCCCATTAAAGTTTCTTTATTTTGCGATGATGACAGACTATAATGAAGTAAAAACCATTATAAGAACACATTTATTTAGCAGGAGACTGTTAATTAATAAGCTAAGACTTTTTCACCTGACTCAGAATTTCACTCAGAAATTCTTAGGTTAGTTAAATTGCTTTGAAATTTCACCCTAATCCTTTTCAATCCTTTTTGCTACCTGTGTATCCTCAGTGTGGACTAGGGACAGGTGATCCATACATCTTTCCAAACAGAAAGCTTGTCCAGGCCAAACAACAATTCAGGGGTGATCCAGCAAATTCACCAGTGCTACATTTTCCCATGTGTGTCACTAGCACTTCTTATAACAGCCTTAAACTAGAGTGGAAGACTGATACTAGACTGTCATGTAGTTACAACTGTGGGAAAAGATACAGGGATGTGCACTGCAGTAGTGCATTCAAAAGCCTTGTTAGCACCATACATTCATCCCATCATGGTAATCCACATGTGAATTCCATGTTCTGCAAATGCATCTGCTGTATGACCCTATCTCACAGAATTTATGGGAAAACGCATCTGCTCCTGCTGGGTGACAGGGAACTGAAGCAAACTGAGCTATCAGATGTTTAATCTGTGTTCTTACTGGAAAGTAGATGGCTTAAGAGTCTGAATTAAAGTAGAATTTAGATTTCTAAGCGCTCCTCCGGTTCCAAAGAGTCAAAGCTGAAAGCACCACTGAAATTATAAGATTTTGTGTTCAGATGTGAATGGCAAGAGAAACTAAGAAGTTAAACATGAGTTACAACTGAGGCTACCTTTACAATGTACAAGCAAAAGAACCAGCTGAAGAGGGGGAAGTTTCCTCACCTGTCTTCACACTTAAATCTCAAGTGTGTTCCTCAATAACATTTGTCCACCCATCATCATCATCTGCTTCTTGCTTCTCTACTTTCAGTTTTCTAAAATGTCTCAGATGTGAAGAAAAGGCTCAGATAAAATTTAGACCCATACAACATGAAAAGCCTTTTTGGACATGCAGAAAGTTTATTTGGGAACACTGGTTTTACATAAATCTATCACACAACTGTTCTGAGGAAACCGAACACACAATGCACAAAACATTTCCTAGACACAGGTAGATTTACAGTATATTCAGTTAAAAAACACAGAGGGATAAGAAATAATAAGTCTATGCAAATAATCCTCTATTTTCTCAATCTATTCTGCTTTACTATGTGGCAATGGAAAAGACAGAGGAAATAGCAAATATGATCCTGGACTGCAGAAAAGTCAGTGAAAAAGCACATATGTGATAACTGAAAACAGAATATTGTTTAGTGAGTTTGACCTTGACTATAACAGCATCTGTATGGTAAATAAAAGTACCTGTAATAATTCCGAACACTATCCAGGTGTGGAATGTTGAATGAGTCTGTAAGGGAGAGAAAAAGGAAATGAAACTTTCAGATCAAACTGATTATTGATGTCTGTATTTTATTTCCTAATGTTGAGATGAAGTCATATCAGCAAGCACTAAAGAGCTGGGTTTTTTTTTTAAATGCATAATTGACAAGCAGTCTGCCTAACTGTGCAGGGAATATATTACATACTTGATGCAGTTGACCTAAAAGTGGGAATAGTTTTCTCATTTAAGTTTCAATTCGAAGATAAAGTTGTTGTGTCTCCACTTTGGCCATAAAGTTTTTCAGAAGCTTTTCGGATTCGGTGTATTCTCTGTAAGACCTAACTCATACAAGGAAAATAAAGTAGCAATTGCACCAGAGAACAGCGTGAGTAAAACAGACAGCAGCTTGAGGAGGTTCATGCTGCAACTGGGTCCACCTCTCCATAAAGGTTGGTAACAGGAGCCTGATAGGGAAATGGGAGTAAAATGTCATATGCAGGCTGTATATGACAAAGCATGCATTTTTTTCTCCAGTGCTAGGCTTTCTAGTTTTGCCCTTCCTGTAACAGCTGGCTTATGTAGCTTACAAGGTTGTTAGTTTGTGTTTGAATGCTTAGAATGTAGTGACAACTATGACGTGTACAAAATTCCATTGAGTTCTTCCTATTCAAAAAACACCAAATTTACTTTAATTGCTGAACATGTGATACTTTTTAACTTAAACTTGTGGGGGGAGGTCTATGAGAAGTAAATTGAAACTGTTTCTTCGGTAGGGTAAGGTTACAGTTTGCATGTCCATTAAAAGATGGGTTATATAAACTAATGACCTGGAAACTACCACCTGAAGCTATGTTCTACCACTTGCCAGGCAAAATCAATAAATGAAGATTCTGTAAACAAAGCATGCCCTCACTAGAGCAGATACATGGATGGCAAGCCCTTCTGCTGACTCATAACCACCGCTAACATGCTAGTAAGAACTAACATTTTACCTCTATATTCTAACTTGCCTAAATCAGCTCTGTAATCACAGGATAGAAAGAGATGTTTCATTTTCGTCTCACCATGATTCCCTTTGATGTCTATCCACTTGGTTTTTTCCATGACCCTTGATCTCTTCAGGATTGACTGGTAAGTCTTCCATTCTACTTCTACCTGCTCAGATCCCAGTTTATCTTTTGTCTTAGCATCTGTCAGGTCACCTGAAAGTGTACAAAGATGATATATAACTAGAGGCCTACACAGCTTACACAAATACTCTAACTAGGCAAGCATGCAATCCAAGCCTCCTAGTGTAAGAGGCTGCAGGCCATCTGCATGCCATCTAGATGTTCCTGCATCTAGTCCAAGAGGTTACTATAAGGGTATAAGGTAAGGATGCAGATGTGGCATCCTGTTCAAACATCTATCAACCATGTCACTGCAGCACATTTACTAACACCATGCCAAAGAAAATTGTTATGCATTCATTATATCTAAAAATTCTAGTCATAAAAGCTTTGCTTAACTTCATACCTTCTGTACCCCCTCAAGCTCCAATCAAAGTTCGAACCATTCCCATTTCTGTTCATAAAAAGCAAAGCCTCCCTACGTTGCTAGTTCAAAGATGAATGCTAGCTATTTCTGAACTCTTAACATAAAAAGCAAGCAGCTGATAAGTAACTCCCTGTAGAAACAAAAGTACAAGTCTAGCATTAAGATTCTAAAGCCTTGTATATAGTAACAGCTCAGTCTTTTTGCTTGCCAAAATGTTGTCCATTTCAATAGCAACAGTAAGCTATCAAATGAAATGGCAAGGCTTATTTCACCTGTCTTGGTATGATATGTTCAAATGGAAACCAGCAATGAAATCTTACATTAGTTCAGAGGTGACATTCATACTTATGAGCAGGGATTATTCTGAGAGAGGAAGTGGCTCTTAATAACTAATCAGAGACATTGCTTGCTTCTGTGCTTTCAAATATGAAGAATCATGTAAAATCACTAGGAGGAGGAAGACAAGAAGGAAGGTAGCTGCTAGCAAGGACCAAGGTGTAGTGACAAATATTGGGAAAACAATAGCTATATTTCATAATTATGTCTGTTACGTATAATGCACACTAAACTCACTGTGAGACTCAAGACATTGAACAAAAACTAATTCTCTTGAGTTGAGAAGTTATTCTCTTCTGCTTCTAGCAGTCTATCATCAGCTGCAATTCCATTTTCATTGCTTAAGACACCTTAAGGCTTTAAAGTTCTCTCTTGAGATCATAGAATTTTGCTTATTTAATTCAGCTTTGACAGCACATTCAAATGGTCTTTCACACTTTAGAATTGCTTACCTGTTGCTAGAACAAGTGCTGGCTGAATTATATCAATTGTTTCAGAGCAGAATTTTTCAAAGTCAGGAGCTCGTTTGGGATCCCTAAATCTACTGATATGAATATCTGACACCTGCAAAAGAGAAAAATGAAACACTGTCCCAAGCAGAGGGTTATTGCTGCCCAGGTTTATCTGCAAAGCCAAGTACATAAGAATGCCATGTAACAGCAGTCGTAGTGATTCATATCACTATAACGAATGCAGGGAGAAACAGCAGTGGATGACTAGGGGAGAATAAAAGCAGAGCAAGCACAGGGTATTGCATCTCTAACCCCTAAAATCACATTTATATCAAGAAAATTTCCTTAAATCTAAGGGCATACAATAATATGGGGAAATACTTATTTAAGTAAAACAGTAAGTTTTGATGGCTCTAATTGGCCTGTTGACTTTCAAATTCTGTGAGCTTCTGGTGCAACACTGTGATCTGGCTGCAAGAGAGATCTTGCAGCAAGTAGTTCTGCAAAACAAGAATAGGTTAAAGTTACCTAGGACTTGAAGCATACTGGCAACTAATTTCGTACCTGGTGTGACATTTCCAGTAGCTGGGTGATAGGATTGCTAAAATCTACCCATGCATTTAAATGGAGCTAATGAGTGTGTTTATATCCCATTCCATCCGCCGTGATGAAGTCAAAGATTGCCCAAGAAATTATGATATCACTTGCACATAACTGTAAAAGAAGCTGTTTGTTTCTGAACCAAACAGCCGAAGCCCCCACATCAGAAGACCCATAAGGGACAGGATGGGGACAATAAAAAAAAAAAGATTTTTTAAAAAATATTGTGGCTTTTCAGGTGTGTCGAAAATAAATCTTGGGTGAATGCTTTCAATTCCACTTTCCATTCCACTTCAGTCAATCAATTAATAAATTACCATCCTCAGTTTAGACAAATGGTATTTGATGCTCAAAAAACAGTGAGTGCATGCTCATGGCCATCTGATAATATCACTAACTGAGAAAGAAAAACATTAACTTTTATATTCAATTTAATAAACTTGGTTCTTGTACAGCTTTTTCCTTTTTGGAAAATCCATATAAAATACCTCATAGACAAAATGCCTTATCTTCTACTTATTCAGTCATTTGAATATGTAGAAAACATTGCCTCAATAAAGTTTTTTAATTCTGCTTAGGAAAATTCCCTATTTGCTTACATGGAACTTTCCCCTAGATCAGAATTGGATGCTAAAAAAGGTAAACACTTTGAGACATAAACTTAACTTCATTTTTATTGATACATTCAAGCTAGTGTGAATCAAAGAGCACAGTAAAATACCTCAATACATCAAACCTAATTCAATCATTGACAAGGATACAACATCTTACTTTGCTTCTCCTGTGGATTTGCAATTCATCTATCTCAGCAAGCAAACAGAGAAAATAAAAACTTCTATTGTTGCTGTCTCCAGATTCTTGAGCAAAAAGTCTTACAAGAAACCTCATTCCTGTTCACTGATAACTATGGGGAATGTAAATTTCCAGCCTTTTAGCAGACAGTGGTTGGGAAGCCTGATTTTCTACAAAGATGCTCCCACTTTTTTCCCCTACTATCATATGAATTTAAGATTTACAAAAGGCTTTTCTTGTAAATTCTAATAGTTGCAGTGTTCCAGGAATAATTTTCTGTAATTACTAAAAGTCATGAAATATGAAGATCTTGGGAGTGGAGCTTCTCCTTTTTTTTTTTAATTAACTTCAAAAGATGTCCCAATAAAAGAGAAGTCAGTGGGTAAGGGGAAAAGCTTGCAATGCTCTTATTTAATTTCCAAAAATATAGGTAAAAGCCCACTTGCTGCATTTCTTCTCTCTTTCCCCTCCCTCTGACTGATGTGGAAACTTGGCCTCTCTCATGGCATCATAGGCAGTAACTGTCACCAAAATAGGTTGGAAGAGACTTAGGGGTGATGAGAAATCACCATTCACATTCCTTATATCAAGAAGATGTGACTCAGGAAAGGCAGGCATTAACAAGGGAGAATTACAAGGCCTACGGCAACAGTAGAATGCATCCAGCTGACAGAAACAGGAGAAAAATCAACTGTAGGCTCATCAAATATTGAACTAGAGGGCCTATTAGGCACTGGGTAAGAAAGGAAGTTCTTCTATAAGAAAGTGAAAGAGCCATTAATTCAAGATCATAGTACAAAGATTGCAATTTAGTTCAGTTTAAGAAGAGACAGTCCTGTGGATAGGTGGAAAAACAAGGCAGGAACTGCTTGGGGTGGAACTTATCATCTTAAGCTCTATCCCGTAACCTAGGCTAGACCTATGGAGTCACCAGGGAGCCTGAAGCCTGTTTCCCACAACATCATCAGGCACAACGCTGGATTTAGTGCTTGATTAATTTCCAAGTTAGGTCAATGATAAAGCAGCTGTTAAAGGGCATGTCTGAAAGAGAACATAACCACTTGAACGTAAAGCCAAGTCTCAAATTAGCTGTGCCGTGACCTATCCTTGGGAGAACTCCACTTGGAGTAACACAACCAGAGAGAACGTGGCAAGAGAAGTATGGAGCTACGCATGCTGCTTGTCAGCATAGCTCTGCAGCTGCTATATGCTGCTGTAGTTGACTCTCTTCAAGATAGCGGCTCAAGATAGGGGCTTTATCTACATTAATTCAAGCATATCTGTCATCTTGAAACCTGTTCTGCAGTGAAGATAAGCCTCAAGTCACTTAAGGAAAAATTACTAAAAAAACTGACTTTGAAAATACATAGCAATTGGAGAGAACAAAAGGACTAATAATAATACACTGGCTTATGCGCTACAAGCACTGCCTGCAGCTAATACACTTAGGGCAAAGTGTCACTGAGTTTGAGAATAAAAGCAAAATAGCAAAAGCGGCTGATTTGTGAGGAGGAACTGCACAGCAACCCCTGTGACATCTCAGCTGACGATTACCTGCAAATACGTAAACAGGTTGCGGTTAGTTATACACAAAGTGCTTCAGGAATGCGCTGGGAGGGGGAAGAGTCAGAAAAGAGGCCACAGAAGCACCCAGACGTGACAGTTCACTTCCAAAACTATTCCAGGTTAATTTGGATTTTGTGTTCAGCCTGGAAACAAATCTGAGTACGTTTAACCTAACATACACCACTCTTGTACTGGCCTAAAACTGTCTGTTCCTAAAAATCCGTGTAACTTTTCTCAGCCGCACAACTTTTCTGAGATTTGGAAAGGGAAAGGGGCAGGCAGAGCCTGCATTTCTCACTGGGATGTTAGCAAATACCGTACGGGGTACTGATGCAATATATAGGCTAGTGTAATAACTAGGTGAGTTTTAATTACCCGCTTCCACCACGCACATCTTATCTTTTGGGTAGTCCAGCAAACTGGCCAAGCACCTGTCACTTAGGCTCGACTGCCAGCCTCCGGGGTGGCTAAGGGGGACGTTCACCAGGAGGTGCCGCAGCTTCTCACCGGCTGAGGGAGCGCAGCAGCACGCCGCCCCTCGTTCGACCGCCCCCCCCCCCCCCCCCCCGCTCCCCGCCGACAGCGCCGTGCCCGGCCCCCCCGCCCAGCTCGCTGGGCTCGCACCGCCGTCGCCACCACTGAGCCCCGAGAACCGGTTGAGGAGGGGGTGGGGGGGCGGCCGTACCTCAGCGCGGCGCCAACCGCCGCCTCTCGCGCAGGGCCGTTGCTCGGCCACGCCCCCCCCTTCCCCCGGCCCCACTCACCTGCACTACCCACAGCAGGTTGGCGGCCTCCGCCCCGGGGGCAGGCTGAGGGGCCCGCCGGTGGCGGAGCTGACCCGCCGCCAGCAGCGTCTCCGAAGGCGCGTACCAATCCAGCAGCAGCGCCACAGCGGCCGCCGTCAGCAGCCCCACAGCCAGCTTCAGCATCCTCCGCCGCCCGGCCACCATGCGCCCGCACCGGGCCGGCCCCTCCTGCCCACCGCCGGGCAGCGCCGCCGGCTTCAGCGCTTCCGCGTCGCGGCCCACCTCCTCGGCTCGTCGGGCCGCCCCTGCCGCTCGTCTGTGGTTGGCTCGGAGGACGGTACCAGCGCCGGGAGGGGGTGGGCGCTCCCCTGCTCTTGGCGGTTTGCTCGGGCCAGGCGGCGGGATCCGCCGGCCGCTCCCCGGGAGTCCTCGTCCCGGGCTGGGCAGCGGCCAGCGGCTGCAGGCCGACCCCATGCCCCAGGTTCTGAGCCTGCCCCCCGGCCGCAGGGGCGCCTGGAAATGCCCAAAAGGCCGACGCCTTCTCTGAAACGCGCGGGCCGCATCAGTCCTTTAAGCCATTTGCATGATTCGAGGGGCAGTATGCACCGTAAGGAGGCCTCGGGCCATTTCTACGGTCGAGAAGGGTCGGGACAAAAATAGACATATAAAGCGAAAAGATCGGTGTCACATCCCGCTGCCTTCCACAAACCGCATGTAAATAGTCGCCTTTTTTTTTTTTTTTTTCCTTTTCCTCTCACTATTTATAATTCTACCTGCTCGTAAGTCTAGGCAATTGACTTTTTTTTTTGGTCCTGACATACATAAAAAGTCTTTTTATGGTGTTTTGAATGTATTTTTTTTTTCCACATACACCATTTTAAACCTTATTATAACAGCTGTACAGTTTCATAATTGGTAAGTTATTCTTTGCTATCAACTCCCTGCTTTCCTAACTGCTGCCATGCTTGCTGTTGAGTTTTTTTTCTTGCCGTCTTAAGCATGAGTTTAACTGAAAAAAAAATTGTCACTTTACATCACTCTTTTCTTTTATATTTAATGTAGTATTCTCAAAAAACTTTCCAGAATGTTAGAAGTTTCTAATTCAATATTGCTTAAGTTTCATTATCTTGACACTTCTCATATAATTTGTCATAGGACAAAGATTTATTTTTTAGCATTGATCAAGAAAAACACTTTTCAGATCAGTTAAGCTTCATTAATACATACACCCCTTTTCAGATGTTCTTGATAATTTAGCTGCTCTTTTGTGGGACTTAATGTATGCTTGTTTTTTTTCAGCTCCTTTCTATCTCATGTCTGCTTCCTACTTCCCCACAAAGAACACCCCAAACAACTGCTTTTAAACCAACAATTAGCAATCAATAATCCCAGTAATCTTGGGAAGTAATCTTGAAAACTAAGGTTTGCTCTATTTCTTCCTGGAGCTCTATCATTTTATTTTAGTTCTGGAAGGACTGCCAAGCTTCAGCATTTTGTCTCTATTAAAATTTATCTGAATCCCTGTTTCTTCTTATTTCCTCTACTTTTTAAGTATCCATGGAGATCTTGGTGTTTTGTGCTATTTCTGCCTGGGTAGTGGTGCCAGCTTGTTTTTTCAGAGGTTTGCTGCCACTCATTTTGCTGTCTCCCAGCATATGTGGGTTCCAAATCTTTCTTTTTCATATTATAATATATATATTATAGTAAGTCTGTAATATGTATATTATAATAACTCTGTACTCCTGTTCAACTAAAGCTGCTGGTTTATATTAGCATAACCTCTTCTATAAGTCTCACAGCAAAGCGAAACCGTAATGATAGTTCAGCTAAAAGACATGACCATGCAAGACGCCTGTCTTGCAGCAGAGGGGACTGCAGGCAGCCCTCCTGCTTCCTGAGCATGTTTGTTGCTGTTTTGGAATCGCAGCCTTCCTTCTCTTGCTCCACTACATGGGAAGCTAGAAGACACAATCACTACTGTTGATGCTAAAATGTGAGAACTCCAGTCTAAATGTGGCTGTTGTCCAAACAACACTGCTGGTTAGAGGTCAGCCATGCTATTGAACAGGGTTGAGTACAGGTCTGCAACACGTATGGACAAAACTAGATGAAGCTTTGAAATGATTGCTAAGGGCCTCAATGGCAAAAACCACTTTGTCTTTTTTTACATGTCATGTCTAAATATTTCAGTGACAATATCTACAGAGTAATTGTAAGTGACAGATTTCAATAAGGTAAGTAAGTCTGCAGTGACTTCTTAAAATGAAGATGAATGGTAGCTGCTACAGAAGAGCTACAGCCAGATGATCCAAAGACGTAAAAGAACTTTGGGAGTACCTGTGGGCAGGTACAGTGAGAAAAATCTACTGAATATACCTGAAGAGGTCACCTGCAAACTTTATCCCATCCAGACCAATAAATGAGGAACATGAAAAGAGTTGCTTTGAGGCTTGAAGCAGCAAGACTACAATAGAAGGAGGCAGTCTCCTTCAAAACAGAGTTATTAGGCATTCAACAGGTGGTTACTATGTATGCCTGCAAGGTCCAAAGCTATTTGCCTATTTCCCCAGCCCTAGACAGGTATAAACACAGGGAATTGCGCAACTGGACTGATTTGCAACAACCTGGAAAACTTCCAGCAGCACTTAGGCTGGGTCTGTCACCTATCAGCCAAGTTCCTCAATGCCCTCACCTCCTGATAGAGTAGCAAACGCACAGTACCCAGAATAGTTATGATATGCTTAGCAAGGAGGTGCGGAGGAAGAACTTTCACCTTGGAGACAGGCATGTGCCTAAGGCTACTGCTGCCTCCCACACTTGTACAAACTTCATAAGATTCATAAAATGGAAGAGACATCTGCCATGCCTGCTGAAGTAGTATGGATTTATATCAGTGTATACGAAAATTACTTAGGCTATTTATTATCTTGCTATTAATGCAGGGCCCCACGCGAACAGCCGCACTGTGCAGCTGAAGTGCCCCCAGAGGAACTTCATCCACACACGAGTTTCGCTTGCCGACCATCCTGACACATCCTGGGGAGGTGCTTTGCCTCGGCCTCCCCCGGGAGACGGGAGCCGCTGCAGACGGGTCCGGGCCTTCCCTAGCCCCTCACAGCGCTCCTGAGCGGGCCGGGCCGGGCCGGGCCAAGGCGGCCGCGCTCGCTTCACCTCACCGCGCCTCCCGGTCTCCAACTGCCAGACGTCTCCCGCCCTCAGCCGCCTCCGCCCTGCCGCCCCTGGGACAGGTCAGCCACGACCCTCCACCGCCGACCTCCTGCCCCTCAGCGGCACGGAGCATGCGCGCGGAGCAGGCGACGCCTGCGCGGTGCAGCCCGGGCCGCCGCGGGGGGCGGGCTGCAGACGCGACGCGGCGCGGCGCGACGGCAGGGTGACGGCGGCGGCTCCTTCCGGGCAGTGGCGGCGTCGCCGACCGCGTCCCTCGCTCTCAAAATGGCGGACGGAGGCGACAGAGGAACCGGAGCGCCAGCGGCGGGAGCGGCGGGCGGGCGGGTCTCCGTCCAGCCCCAGGAGCGAGCCATGGTGAGGCTTCAGCCCGGCGGCGCGGTTCCCCCTGCCCCCACTCGGGGGCAGCCTGTGCCCTGCCCGCGCTGCTACCCTGCCGCTCGGTCCAGCTTTTCCGGCCGCGGGGCGCCCCGCTGCCCGCCGCGGAAGGCAGCCGGCGGCCCCCGCCCGAATGGGGCGGTGCCGCGGGGGCCGCATCCTCCCTGACGGGGCTGCCGTGCGGCGCCGCGGAGGGGCGGGGCGCGCCATTGTGCGCCCGCTGTTGCCGGCGGGCGGCGGCGGCGGCACCTGCCGAGGCGCGACCGCGGGCAGCGGGGAGGAGGAGGGCGGGCGGCCCGCCCGCTGCGCTCTCGCCGCCGCCGGCGGGGCGGGCGGGCGCACTCGGTCGCTGCCCGGCACGGCCCCGCCTCTGGCCCGGGGAGCCAGGCCTGCTCTGGGCCCGGCGGGGGTCTGTAAGGCGGCCCAGAGGGAAGCGGTTTGTCGCCGGCTCCCCGCAGCACCTCCCACTCCGTGTCTTCGTTCCCGTGTCTTCCTTTGACCTCTGTGTAATTAAACGGGGTCAAACTGTAGAAAGCCGCGAAGACTTTGTGTAGATACAGTGCTCAGGGACATGGTTTAGTGGTGGGCTTGTCAGTGTTAGGTTAATGATTGGGCTAGATGATCTTACAGGTCTTTTCCAATCTAGGAGATTCTGTGATTCTGTGACTATCCTGCATCCTTAAAACGCTGTAGCGTATGTATGTGTCTCTTATCCTGGTTCTGACTTTACCTTTCCTAGTTAAAGGTGGCTTTGCTGTGGAACAAAAAAGGCCGAGTAACAGATTAGTGTTCTGCAGTGTGAATGAAGCAACAAATAGTGAAGTTTAGAACGGATGTAGGTGGAGACAGCTGTTTATTTGCTGAACAGAATTAACCTCTTTTTCTGTGAATTACTTCAGTCACCTATGGATTTAATATTCCCTTAGTGAACACAATTTGGTGTTGAATCTGTGTAGTGGTAGTAGGGAAGGGCCTTCTGTGCTTTCCCTCACAACCTTGCAAAGTGATTACTATGTTGCAAAGACTTTTGCTAGAGGAGCTCAAAACCCAGAGGCTCTCAATTTGAGAAAGGGACTCATAAGGTGTATCAGAAACCTTACATTTTATGTTACATTTTCCTGTAACAACCTGAATACATACTATGGTTTTGAAACTCTTGACTGGGGATGTTTAAAAGTTGGGCACTGGCAAGCCTGTGGAATAGCTACTTTTTACATGATGCTACACACCATTAATAACATTAGGAAGATATAAAAAGGAAGATGTCTGCGCATGGAACTTATCTTGCAGGTGGCAGTGCTAAGCCAACAACCATTATTTGTTGTACCTTTTCTCTCAGAAAGGTATCTGCAAATCACAAGGATGCAGTCTGTGACTACAGAGACATTTCTAAAGTGAAGTATATGTCTGTGGCCATAACAGGTCTATGTGTGGATTTTTTTCTATATTAGAAAAAAAATGATTTTAAGCTAGTAAAAATGTAATTTGATTGCATTATAGCGTCAAAAAATGCAACGAGTCAGGCAACTTTTTAAGCTTGAGAGCCATGTATAGAGTCGGAGGGGTACTGAGTGCAATAGCTGCAATCAGCAGCAAAGCAATGCAATCAGCCTTTCGTTATTTGGGGATATAAGAGGCTAAGTTAGCCCAGGCAATGCATAAAACTGATAATAGTGGCATTGTGGAAAAACGCGGGGAAAGGTGTTAAATAGATCCTCAGCTGCCCAAAGTCGATGCTGGTCCACTAAGTTGTCTTAATTTTTATGTGGTTTCAGCCAATTAAGAGTCTCTGTGCCAGAATTACTGTTATTCTGAGAGAAGTGGGTCCTGGCCACCCAGGCTGTGTTGTCTACCATATATCCAAGCAAACTACAGGAATTTTGACAGTGAGGGGGGAGTTAGGGATATGGACTTAAGCTGGGTCTGACAGCATTCATGAAGTTAGATGGCAAACCTGGCTATACTGAGACCAGAGAAAGCTGTGATCTGGAAGCAGTACACCAAATTTAGTGCTATACTAAAGATGGTACTAGTTAGGTGGAACTAATGTATCCTGTCTGACTTGTGTTTTCACTGTGCGCAGCTGGTCTGAATGTCCTTTTACTGTGGTGCTACAATTGAGAAGTTGAGGGGGTGTGGAGCAGACACAACTGGCTGAATGGAGTGAGCTTTGGGCTTACCGAGGTTGTCAAAAGTCAGCCCAGTCAGACTGCCTCTTGCTCTCCTTTTTCATCATCACCTTTTTCATGGCTTTGGGTCCTGTTGGTTGCAGTGCAGCATCATGTCTGGCTGCATGACTAGTAAACCTTCCCAGAGCACAGGGTGCATGATGCAGTGATTATCTGATTCTGCAGGTGTCAGCCTGGAATGGATGGTGATGACTCAGGTAATGACTCGGGTAATAAACTCTTCTGCACCCAGCCCAACTAGTTTGTTTCTTCTGTGCACTTAACTCCAACTCTTCAGGTTGGATGAGTGTGGTTGGAAATACCTGAGTTGGTGATTCACTGTGTTAGCTGAAGTCAGGTCCCGTCTCTACCCTCTTTTTCTCTCTATAGTGGCTGTATTACTTCCTGAGCTGAGCTGCTCTGAAGGTGAGAGGGCTGAATTTGGGCTGCACTGGCACTGACCTGGCAGTAAACCCTGTCTACCAAACTTAAGTTTAGTTTCTTTTCTTTCCCAACAGCGTCTGCAGTTTTCTTGGCTGACTGATGGGCTGGACTTGGCTTGTCTAGTAGTTGGCTAGCAGGCATTGCCGGTGGCCTAATAAAAGCCTGCTTTGCAAGCTGGATCCAGCCTTTTGGTTGTTTGTCCATCTGTATTCTAAACAAATTCCAGTTTGACTCCTGCCTGCTTTGGTGGCTGCTATTTGGAATACACAAGCAGGTTTTAGATATTAAAATATTTCAAAGATTTTAATTTATACTAAATCTTCAAATTTTGATGTATGTGTATCTTCTCAGTAATATTTGTGAAGAAAAGGCATTTTTTCAGAAGTCTCATCTTTTGTCATTAGGCAATACTCATATACGAAAGTATGGATGTAAGTGGGGTAGTGGTGTGCAAGAAGAGAAACACTTTGTTATTAGGGTATTTCTTTTAAAGGCAGGAAAATAACTTGGTTTTGAATTTTAATCTCGGAAAGCAAAACATGATGTAGGTGCTTGTGCATTCCAAGTTATTTCAGATTTTGTTTTGTGTCATTCAATGCTATTATACTGTTGAGAAAATGCATATGAGAAGCCTTACTTCTGTAGCTGTGTTGTAATCAAGTAGTCATGTGGAGAGGATGTTCATATTCATATGTGGGTTATTTAATGAGATTAATGAAATCTCAGTCGGGCATCTTATTTTGGCATTGTAGTGACTTCTTCTAGTTTTAAATGTAGCCTCTTCTGAACTGAATTAACATGCTTAGACCAGATGACATGTCTATATAATTTTACACCAGTTTATATTAAGCTAAATTAGTTTAAATTTTATCTTTACGTAAACCAGCATATCCTTTTGTGTAAGCAAGCCCTGAATTGCTTATAGTCAAAGCTACTGTTTTTAGAACAGTGCGGTGTATTAGCAGAACACTGTATACTGTACACTTGTATCAGTGTCCAAGAAGTGGAGTCCATGAAGTTGCAACAGGGAACTGGAGTAATTTTTGTGGCTTTTGTTAGTGCAGAAGTAAACTGCAATTGTGAAGGTATCTGTCAGCTTTGCTCAAGCCCACATAAAACGCACAAATTATGGTTGCTGTAATTCTGCTATAATATTGTTACAGTGCTGCAAGAGGCATGTGGCTCCAGGAGAATGTAGCTGCAAGTGGATGTTCCTGATAGCATGCAACTGTTTAAGTGTCTTCAAGATCTCAGAGCAGTAGAGTTGGCTTTGTTGTGTAAGGGAAAGCATTTGGGAGATGCAGAGTTAGTACTAGATACAGATAGATTCAACTGAATTTTATTACACATTAATTCACTGCAAAATTAGACTACCTATACAATGGATCTTAAAATTAATGATAATTGGAAAATTGGGTGGGTGCAAGACAAGTTTGAATATGCAGGCATTAATACAAAAACCGAGTATAAACAAATGTCACGGGGTTGTTTGTTTGTTTGTTTTAAACATAACTATGCCAAATTAATGAATTACTACTTTATGAATACTCACTGTATCTGTGATTGTTGAAGTGCAGTCTGGTGCTAAGAGATCTGATAAAAATTCTGTTTCCTCAAGGGTAGGTGACCACAGCATGGATGTAAAGGATCAGACAAGGAAAGAATCAAAGCGTTTCCTTTGTTTCTTTAGAAACAAAATAAAAAGGATCTGTCAAATAAATAGTCAGTACTTAAAGTCTCGCAAGAATACTACAAATAACTTTGCAAAGGTGATGTTTTTGCTATTTTTCTAGAGAGAATGACTATTTTTGCAAAATATCTATTTTGTATATTGTTTTGCTTTAATACCTGATGCTGAATTCCTGTGTCCTGTAGTGTTGACGTGTTAATTGTATATTGCTATCTACCTAATGCAGTTTTGACCAAAAAAATTGGAACATGAAAGGTGTTTAGCTTGCATGCCTCAAAGACTTGAGAATTATAGACTTTCTGGCTACTTTGTTTTGCCTGTTGAACCTATTTAGTAGTATTCTGCTAATTTTGTAGCATATTCAGGTTAGAGTGTCCAGTTGGTAGGCAGTATAGTATCTATAGCATGGCAGAGAGAGAACTACAGGTAATGATTTCACTTGAAACGTCTCCTTGAGTACCTGTTTGCATCCAAGCACTTAAGCCTGTGGACTGAAGCTGCACTCTTGTGATTTTTGGAGATGAGTGTGATTTTAAAACTGACACCTGACCTGCAGTTTCAAAGAGGTTGCACAGTCTGGGTCTGGGCATTGTTTACCCTGAAGATGACATTAGTTTTAGCTGCCCAGCATCCAAACCAGTAACTGATGGTGCTGGTAGTTACGTTGGCTTCTTTGGTTGTCAGTGATTTGCTCTGGTTCAGCTAAACTGGTAGCTGTTGGAGACTACTGGAATCACGGTAGATTCTACTGTAGACAAAGCTGTAGTAGTCTGTGCTGTTACAAGTCTCATTCCCAGTGGGCAAACACCTGCATCATTAAAGCATCTTTTAACATTAATTGGCACCCTGCTTTGGCTTAGGGGCCAGAGTTTAAATGAATGTAGAGATCAAACAGTTCTTTTATGTCTTTAGGTCAGAGTTGATGTTTTGGTAGGACAATGTTAGACAGCCTTGAATGTTACTCGTGTTGTGCCAATAGAAAATAACTTTTGAAATCAAATTTGCTTCTTTCAAAAGGAGCAGACCAAAGTTTGGTACATGGCTGGTTACCAGCTATGTTATGTAAAGGAGCTGACATGTCAGAAAACAGATATTTTGTAATTGAGTTCTAAACAGTCATCTCTTAAGCTTAGATTCTCTAATAAAGCATTAGCTATACTTTGTCAGAGAATGTGAAACAGATCATGAACAACTACATAATGCTTATGTGACAAAAAGCTAGAGTAAGCTTCTATTTTAACTCTCTGAACTGTGTCCCTCCTGAGATAGTAGAATTTGTGCTCCTAAAAAAAAAAATTCAGCTTGATTTAAGGCAGGGAAGAATGAATGTGCTAATTAATTCCTAGTGCTTATTTTTGAAGCTTTTTCTTTGGGGAATATATATCTTTGAGGTTGAAATAGATTGCCTTGTCTCCTTGTTATTTTTAGTAAAAATAACGCCTAGGTGTTTTGCACTGCAGTTAGATCTTATTTTCAGTGCATTAGAAAAACAATAATTTTAAACCAAAATAAACAGAAGGAAAAACTGAACTAAAAATTTAAAGGCAGAGCCTTACATTAGTTCTGTAATCTTTTGAAATTTGCTTTCTAAAGAAATTTTAACTATTCTGCATACTTATCAAAACTTCTGCATGTTTATCCTTTGAAAAAAATCTTTTAAGGTTGCTCAATTGGACAGAGAATATCAGAATAAAAGTTCTCTGGGATCTGTTGTCCTGCTAATTTCTGTTTAACCAGTAACAACTATTCTGTGCATTAAAGTAAAGCAGCCTTTTGCACTTGGTAGTTATGTTGAATGGCATCTGCTTGAAATCAGTATGTCCCCAGCATTTTATATATTTACTTTTTAAAATTCTGCTTCTACCAGGTGTTTTGACAGGCAGCTGAGCTTGTGTTGCCACCTCATGCTTGACTGATTTATGTCATGTACAAACTGAGCTTTTTTACTACTTCATTAAACTGGAATATTGAACCAGATACAGGTTTTAGTTTGTGCTACTGGGATTGTCTATTCCTTCATAATTTGTTATTTAATGTTTATAAATATTAACATTCCTTCTTTTCACTGATTACATTTATGTATATTTCTAAAAATATAGTCTTGAAATTTATGCAGTCACTTTTGCGCTAAAAGATCAGTGTGTCAATCAGTGCAGTTAAAGTAGAGCTGCTTTTTATAGTATTGCCTAATGCGAACTGTTTGAAAACACTTTAGCATTCAAACAGGACTGTACTTTGAATGTAAATCAAAATCTGTCATGGAAGCAATGGCTACTGAATTAATGTATGTAATAAACCTGTTGCAATAATAAAGAAAATCTGTCATGGTGGTCAGAAGTCTCATTTGATGCTTAACCTACAGGTGAAAAGTGATTCCCCCCCCCCTCCCCCCCCCCTTTTTTTTCCATGTATAATTACTTAGCTCTCATTGCTATTATTATTTTCAGCATTCACAAATGAATGTGTTTGTGAATGACAACTTTGGATATGTTGTATATATCAGTAACAGATATGTTGCTGTTTTTATAGCAGCATTTGTAGGCAAATATAATTCTTCATCCTCTGACCTTTTCTGACGTGATGCTTATTTAAAGGGTTTGGAAAAAGCCTGCAAACTGTCCTTTTAGATGTAGGAGAAAACTCTGTGTTTGCTTACGCATGGGAAGAAATATTAGTCGTCTGTTCCCACAGAGGAGGATGTGTTTCCATGCAAGAGGTTATCTCCTAATGATTCTTTCTCAAGTGGTATTGCGAGGTACCACTTCTGTAGTCATATTCTTCTGAAGGGTCTTTAAAGATTATAGATTACTGCTTTTGTTATACAGAACAAATCAAAAGTCTTGGACAAAATGGATGCTGTCTCTGCTTTTTTTGGCAAAACCACTTACGCTTGAGAAACATAGCTTTACAACTTCTGATTGCCTTCATTGCCCCTTTTCATGCAGTTTGAGAATGATTGTCATCTTAAAAAAGGAGAATGTGACAGGAATGGCTGATTAAAGGAAGAAAAATGATGAGGCTGTAGAAGGATAGAGGTATAAAGTATAAAAGAAGAGATAGGAGACAATGTGTGTCTCTTACACACGCTTTTCATTAGTGTCTATTTCTGAGTGTCACTTTTGTCTGCCATTTTCAGTGCCTGGGAATGCCCACTGGCATGGTGTGGATGGTGCTCCCTCCACGGGAAAGGTGGTGTGGTGGTGTGCTACTGCCATGATTACTCCTTGAGCTCATTCTGGTCATTGTTTGTGGTGGTTTTATTTCTGGGCCATACATATGTCTGTCTGGCCCATATGATGGTGTGGCTGTTTCTTCAGGTAACTTTAAAAAAAATGAGAAAATGAGGAAAAAAACCCTACCGGACAAACTTTAGTAAGGTTGCTAATCCAGATATTTAAAAGCATAGAAAATTCACAATTAAAATTTGAGGGTAAGACGTCATTTACTCCAAATGTATGTGGAAGTGGGTTTGTTTGTTTTGTTTTTTCTTTTTGAAATTCACTAATTTTCAGCTTGCAGCCCAAAAATATTTTCCAGTGGAGTAGTGTTGGCGGGAGTGGAGTGTATTCAGGCCTGCTTCCTCTGGGCTTTCCTCTGTTAGTTACAGACTTTGAGCCCTGGTGAGTAGGGTGGGAGCGCCCAGTGGGCTGTGGAGAGCTGACCAATAGTAGTATTTTAGTTATGTGATTATGCTTTTATCTTAATTGTGCTATCTTATGATCTCTGCCTCTTTCCGTACACTGTTTCAAATTCATTTTTCAGTGGCATCAAATTTGGAAAATGACTTAGTAGAGCTAAGTACTTAAGCTCTCTTAAGTAGAATTTACTCGTAGGAGAAATCGAAAGACTAATAGAAATTGAGAAAGGAGTAAGATTTCTCCTGGTGAAGGAATTTGAATCACAGAATGGTTGAGGCTGGAAAGGCCCTCTGGAGGTCATTCTATCCAAACTCCCTGCACAACCTAGAACAGGTTGCCCAGGACCATGTGCTGTTGTTGGCTTTTGAGTATGTCCAAGGATAGTGGCTCTGCAGCCTCTCAGGGCAGCCTGTGCCAGCGCTGGGCAGAAAGCTGCTGTGCAAACCCCATCTCTGCTTACAGCTGTCTTGCACAGCTCTTAAGCTTTTCTAGACTCCCAGCTCATCCTGTGCGTAGGATGGTTAGAACTTGATGATCATACAGTATTCTTCACCAGTCAATATATGGTCAATAAAGAAAAACAATTTATTAATTCATATGGCTTTCATATCTGTAGCAACTGAACACTTGACAGGTATGATGTGCTCAGGTAAAGAAGTGAGCGAGCAGAGGGGAGGTAGGACTGCTCAAAGTGTTAATCAAAGTATTCAAACCTGAATTTCAATATGTGTCTGTAAGGGGACCAAGCTAGCATTGGACAGTCAGTCTTATCTTATGGGTGTGCTTTATTTGGTAGCTTCTGCGTTTCTGATAATTTTGTGTGTAATTTTATACAGTTGAATATAGTATCCTAAACAGATTTTGACGCAAGGAATAAATTGCTTCTCCTAGGAGACACAGAGGGTATGGGATAGGTCTAAAGTTTAGCCTGGTGCGGCTTTTAGAAATACGAAAATGAATATTCTTGTTTCTCTTGTGAATATAATGGATATTTCCTGGGTGATGTATAGGTTGAGAATATAATTCGGTGTGTTTACCAGAAGGCAGCCAGCCTGCTTGAGAGAGTTCTCTCTCTTCCCTTCTCTCTTTCCCTACTTCCTTCTCTATGCAACATTTAAATAGAATTAAAAACTTTGCACAGGAATGCTTGAAATGCTTATGAGTTAGACTGTGTGAGAACCCATTCTGTGCTTCTGGCAGATTTTCAGGAAAGCTTAGCCCTGTGTTTCTTGAAGCTACGATGTGCTCTGTTCCAACAACACAGAAGCTAAACTTACATTGCCTCTTGGGAACACAGTTTATTGAGATGGAAGAGCTACAGACTGGGATTTTCTCGTGCTTTGGAAAGAGAGCTTGACAAGGCGTCACAGTCCCCCCCACCCCCATTTGAACAAATACAGTAATCAAATTGGGAGGGGAACTTGCCAAAGCTATAAGGAAGTATAGGTAAGTTAAAACAAAAAACCGAAAGCAAGTTATAGGAAGAAATATGTTTAAGGAGGAATGTTGAATTATGGAGGTTAGTTATGACAGGAATAATTTACTTCTGCTCGTCTTAAATCAGACATAAAAAATAAACATATATGATCAAGGAGTTCAGCTTTCAGTTACCTTTTACAGTTTTTCTGAGAACCCTAGCTAAATGTGATGTTTTTCTTTTTAAAGTGTTATTATGCAAGTATTTGAGAAATTTGGATTTAATTTCACTTGCTTTTTACAATTTGGTGTCTTTATGCCCTAAGTAAGCATAATTTGTATTAAAAAAATTGTTGCTAGGTAGTTGAAAACTTTGAACAAATTAAGTAAAATAAAACCGCAATCAGCTAATTTCTTTCCTTTTCCTTTTGTTCCTTAGCACTGTGAATACGTGAAAATAAATACATATCTGTATATTTGAATGCATGTATGTATACAGAATGCATATATATTACACGCATCTGTATGCTAAAGCTTTTATGACTGATATGGTAATCACAGTGGTGCTTACTGCTTGAGTAATAAATCTGTTCTTGATCTAGAATTTTTGTTAGTGTTGGATTTTAAATAAGTGGTTTCCATCACTTCATGGATGAATCTTCATTTTCAGATATTTGAGGATCAGTTGAATGCTTTCTGATTCAAGAAGTCTGGTTAGGCTGGTCAACTTGCACTTGTAAAATGAGGATATTCTAGGATGATTTGAGGACAAATTTGGTCTCCTGCTTGGGCACATTATGCATGGCTTCTCCTTTTCATCAGTCTGCCATGCATTTTCTTCCATAAAGTTGAGTTCACGGATCACCGTGGTAAATGAGGTAATGGACTAGCTAAGGGTAATGCTAAGGAAGATTGATGGCTAAAATATCAGTAGAAGCCTCAGGCTAAGACTAAACATATTAGAAGTGTAATATATCTTATTAAAACCATAAAGCAAGTGTTTAGATTGGCTACAACGTGGAACAAATCTCCTTTAACAGATTAGTTTTGGGTAATGGATATTATTGTTAATCTAGGCTGTTTCAACCTGATATCTCATTTCTATTTTTTCTGTTTAGATTTTGTATGCAGACAGTTTTCTGTACTTGTCTTTATTAGGTAGACATACAGTTTTTCAGAAAACAAATACATGATGTTTGCAGATGTGGCTTTCAGAGTACTGGGACTGCAGCACTTCAGGCTGCATTTGTTCTAGATAAATTTCTTTGTTCGGAGAACTGTAGTTCTAGGTAGTAAACTAGGGAGCTGTAGCCTTATAGATCTATTATTTAATCCCTTATTTCTGTCAATTTTATGGGGGCAATACATTGATTCAGTTGATGTAGGTTTCGTTTTAAGTCAGTGTTGAGGTTTAGGCTCAACCAGCCACCAGGCGAGCAACAGATGCTCCCTCCTACCCCTGTTCAAAGAGAGAAGCAGAGGAGGGAAAAAAAGACTTATGAGATTAGAAGGAACTAAACTACTTTAATGAAACATGAATAATAAAAGGGAAATAATGAAATATATACATGTCCTGTTTTGAGCGACACAGGACTAATTTCTCTTCTAATACTTGGAAAGGTTGCACTTTTAGAAGAACCTAGTGTCTGAATTTGTGAAAATATTTACTTCATAGCCAGCTATGGTGTGTGGGTTTCAAGGTCTCAGTGTTTTCGAGCTTCCCAGGTGCAGGGATGAGGAGGAGAAAGACCTGAGCACTTGACCGAAGCTGGCCAACAGGGTTATTTCATACCATGAACATCACATTCACTATAAATCAGAAAGTTTGCTGCGAAGTTCTCTCTCTTCCTTGATGGCTGCCATCCTGAGAACTTTGTGCCCTGGTGCTGGACCCCCAAGGCCTTCCTCTCCTCCTGAAGCCACAACGCTCACAGTGTCTGACATTTGCTGTCCACTGCTGGGAGTGCACAGCTTCCTACTGATGGAATTGGCTGAGTATAATCTTTGCATATTCTGTATTGGTATCAGGATCTATATTGGTTCTTTAGTGCTATTAATGTTAATTAGCTGTTCTTACTCTATTAAATCTATTTATACTTCAACTTCTGGGATTCCTTGTTTTTTCCCTATTCCCTTTCCTGGGTTGGGAGGGGTCATCAGGTGATAGAATGATTGTCCAAACAACAATAAATTGTTATGGCTTTCTCAAACCATAATGATACAAAACTGTATCAAGCTCTCAGGATGACAGTCATGTCACTGGCTGGCACTGGGGAAGTCCCAGACTGGATTCAGTGACAGATGGGAACTGGATTCCAGATTTGGATTCAGGATCAGGATTAAAGGCAGACAAACAGGCAGAGTCCTCCTCGGACTTGACCAGTGAAGAAAGAGGGCTGACCCTTTGGTCCATCATCTTTTATACTGACCATGAGGCAGATGGGATGGAATACCCTGTTGGTCAGTTTTGGGTCACCTGTCCTGTCTGCTCCTCCCCACAGGTGGGACCCCTCTACGCTTTTCCGCTTCCGACCCTCCAACAGGGCAAGTAACAAAGTTCGCTGCCCGTGGGTGTTGTAGCAATAAGTATAAGCAGAGCCTCCCTGCATACCATGCCTGGGCATCAGCTATAAACTTAGGTCTTATCACTCTGAGAGTGAACGGTGTCTGCACAATATGCTGTTAATTTCAGTAGTTAGAAGAGGCCTTGCTAAAAAGTAGTTACTGAACAAAATTGCTCATGTTTCAGTTTCTAAATAATGGGAATAATGTGAAAGAAAGAACATTCATACTTGAAGAACAGAAATAGAGCGATTGGAGAGAACTGTTCAGAGAACTAGAATAGTTGCAAGTGAAATTAGGGAAATGAGTACTTTTATAAATATAAAATATAAGTACCCTATAAATATAAAATAGCTTTTTAGTCTGGTTTCCCAAGGACATTAAGCTGATATAATCAGTTGAGCTTCTTTCTCCCTCAGTAACTGTTGAACCCTGATGACCAGTTTCATCAAGACTTTACTGAAGCATAACAATTTCAAAGACCATTAATCTGGTGCACATTTTGTGACTCTCGGGAGTCTAAGGAATGAATCCCAAACTTATTTCCCAGCTCAGACAGGGAAACCCGCTGCTGCTCTTCCCATTTGTCGGCAGCTGAACAGAGAGCGAGATTTGTGTATTGGCTGGCCTGTTGGTAAGCGTGTAGTTGAAAATTAATTAGTGTGCGGGTTACTCTACAGTAGCATAGAACTTGCCAACTCTTGCCTCGATGTGTTGTAGTACTTCAAAGGAACAGAGGTTATGGTGGTGGGTACTGAAAGGAAAATAGCAGAGAAATTCTTGGGAAACCATGGTTTCTTGGGTTTTATTGCTCGCAGAACTGACTTCTGATGTGGAAAAGAATTTTGGATTCCCAGTAGAAGTGCTTAATCCTATTTTCTTCAAATTTATTTATTCATTTATGTTTATACATGGGTGTGCTTCTCTTGCAGTGGTGCGATGAAAGATTCAACTTCCAAGCTACGTTTTTACAGTGCTTGGCAAAACACGTGCCAAATATTTACTCAGCTGAAATGGACCCCTTGCTGGAGAAACAAGAAGAAATGGTCCAGGCAGCAATATTATACCCCCTGGAATGTTATTTGTTTGGGGAAGACCCAGATATGTTCCTGGAGAAACTACAACAGAGTGGATCCTCCCAGCTCTGTGGGAAGGTGTTCAAAGGAGGGGAGACAACATACTCTTGCAGGTAAGGATGTAGGTATGTTATCATGAATGTTCCCATGTGAGATAATGCAGCAAAGTGGTTTGATAAAATTAGTTGCGCTGCTAACTAGGCATTGCTTGTGTCACCGGAGGTTTTTGCTTAACTGACAGTGGCATTTGTTTCACATTTCAAACCACTTTAGAGTGAGGAAAATTGCATACAAAAAGCGGGCTCTGGCAGGGAAATGGGGAAGGAAATGGAAAGGATAATAAAGGTACTGAAAGCCATTGGTTAAAAAGATGGGATGATAGGGTATGAGTATGGGGTCTGTACCTGAACTGAGGGAGAACAGGTATAAAAAGGTGTGTGCTCTATAGTACTTACCCTTTCAAAATCTGAAACAGGATCCAGCATTTCTGACCATCATCAGTCCTTTGCTTAAGCAATAGCTGCGTGACCAATGGTCATTTTCTCACCTTCTTTCTCATCCTGGAGTATATTAAAGATGGCAGCCCATTAGTTTGATAGAATTTATTTTATTAATTCGTATCAATATGAATGTATTAATATGAATAGTATGAATAATTATATATTAATATCAAAAAGCTAGAGGTCTTTGTGGTGGATGTAAAGATTGTAACTGTGGTGGCAATTCATTAGTATTAATATGGTGCTATTATCATAGTTTATTGTAGTTTTCAGTTTATTTTAAAAGCCTAGAAAATGTCATCAGAAACATCAAAAGACTATTATTGAGGATGAAGAATATTATTATAGCTAAAAAATCCAGCCTTTACAATTTAGGAAATGTTAATGAAACCTCTCTGTAAACTTTATGTTTATGATTAAAACCTTACAGTGTAATTCAATCACATACTCTTCAGCTTTTTCTAGGAATAAGTTAGGGTTGTGTATGAAAGGAAAATGGTCTTTGAAGAAGTCCTTAAGTGTTTACTAGAAAGTGTATCATGAACGTGACATTGGATTGTATGAAGAAAAAGGATGGTCAAGGCAGTTTAGTGCTGCTGTAACAGGAATAATTCTGTTCCTACTTCTGCAGAGTTCTCATATGATAGCAGGCAAAAAGACGATTTTTGGTAATAAATGAGTGAATTTCTGTAATGATAATTATAATCTAAAGATTGGAAAGGAAATTCATTCTGTAATCAGAATTACCACAGTATTCTAGACCTTCCACAGTAGTAAAGGAGACTTGAAGTAGATGTTGAACAATGGTATAAACCAAAAAACTTGTGAATGACAGGTGTTTAATACCATTTTGCATAGAATGAAACAGCATTTAAAGATTAAAAAAAAAGTGCCTGTATTTTAGGGGGAAAAAAAGCAATGCAAAAAAGCATATTTATGTGGAGCATAGAGAAAAATGCAATTAGATTGCCCCTGAGTGTAATTCTGGATTTTCAGGTATTTGAGTGCATGACTGAAACTGTTGGAATTAAATTTCAAAGTATATATTCTTTGGCTCATTTTGTAAAGAAATTCTCCTTAGATCTTCTAACTGTTTTAAAAGTTAGAAACATAATCTAGCAGAAGTGTAGGAAAAGTTTCATTAGCAAACTGGCCGCAGTTGTTGGAAACAATAATAAAGGTTACTTCAGAGTCATTGTGGTTTTTAATAGCTGCTTATCCTTAGCAAAAACAGAAATATGTTAGTGACAAGTTTTGAAAGTGGAAATCAAACATGTTTCTGATAGAATCTGATATAATAGGTTCAAGTACATGGTTCAAGCCTAACAAGATTGGCTTTCATCTTCGTTCTGTGACATGAAGTAACCGATGTTTTTATAATTCGGATCTGTTGTTAATCTCGAACTTTTTTCAGAACAGCATTTTCTTTTGTGCATGAAAATTCCATGTATTTGTTTTGGAAAGTTTTCCACTTACCATTTTTGTTGCAGAGACTGTGCAGTTGATCCAACTTGTGTACTCTGTATGGACTGCTTCCAGAATAGCATTCACAAGAACCACCGGTACAAGGTAGAGAAATTGTACTTGTAGCTTTAGAGGAAGATTTTTTTTTTTTTAGGATATAATAAACTGCATATAGACCATTAGTAATTTTTCATTAAAAAAAATAATCTGGGTTTTACTAATTATTTTAATTCTCTCTCATGTTTCTAACTATGGAAAACCTCTTTTAAGAATAGTAACTTTCTATCTCACTCAAGAGCCAAAGGTAAGAGAGTGTTTATGAATGCAGACATTGTTACTCTCTTTGGCAATATTACAGAAGTGTATGTCAGATCAAAAAGCTGTGACTGAAAATGACAGTCCTGTCCTGAGTCCCAGTCAGTACTGTTTGGAAATTGAGAATGAGTGTGAGTATACAAAGACTATTACTTCAGCAGTTACTGATGCAGTCTCTACATTTCCGCTCTGTTCCTCTGTTTAGATTTGCATAAACTACTCTGTGCTTAGTGTGGACTATGAAGAAGTTAAAATAAATGTTAGGCATCAATTTTTTATTGTGGAGATTGTTCTGTCTTTCTGATATCCTTTTGATTCTCTTGGAGCCAAATCTACATTATCTTTGAGAGATTCTCATGCTTTAATTAAAGAAGGATATTTCAAATAATTCTTAGCTAATTCACTGCTTAAACTGTCATCTACTGTTTCCTTCCCAGGCCCCCTTCTTTGCTTGCCCTCTTCACTGAGAACACTGAAATTTCAGCAGCCTTGGAAACAGAAATGGAAAACAACATATTAAGTGTGATTTTTAAAGCTGATCTAAACGCTGCAGAAAGCAAGAAAATGTACAGAAACATTATGTATTCAATTTAATTAACTTTCACAACCAAAAAGTGGGCTAGATTTTTATTGCAGATATTCCTCCTATTCATTGACGTGACAGCCATTGAAGAGATTTGTCTTACTTGTATTATAAATTAGTCATAAATCCCCTTTAAGTGGGTATGTTTCAATGAGAGATAGTTTGGAAGAATCTCAAAATTAACTGGCACTAAAATACAAAATTCTGCCCCTCTGTATAAGTCTTTGTATACTGATCTGAAAATGTATTGTAAATATTGATTCAAAGATATACAAAACTACTTAGATAATGCAAATATGCCTTCTATATGCATGTGCATGCACACACACAGTTTACACAGAGGTAAGATTAAAAAAAAGAAAACCAGGGAAAGAAGATAATAATGATTATAGAGAAGTTTGGAATTACAGCTGGGCTGAGAAGCTGTTGTCCTTTGCCTGTTTTTCAGTAACTTCAGGCAAAAATCAGCCATGGAAATAGGTAGTCAGATGGGAGCAGGTTTGCCGCATTTCCATTTTAAAGATGCGATCTACAGCATACAGATTATGCTCTTCATAGATCTATAGAATAATTTAGGTTGGAAGGGACCTAAGGAGGTCATCTAGTCCAACCTCCTGCTCCAAGCACATCTAATTAGTTCAGGTAATTTAAAAGTGTTTCAAGTAAATAACAAATTTTTGAATGTCTTTTTATTGGGTCAGTTAGTGTTTTTAAAATTACTTTACGATTGGAGATTTAGAGTAAACTAAGGATAATTATTTTTGCCTGAGTTTCATCTGAATTTTTTTCCAAAATGGTCAGAATTTGTAATACAAAGTTAAGGTTGCAAGAATGTATTTAGATGCTGATTATATCTTATTTTCTTTGATTAGAAGTGGAGGTACTACTATATGTCTGTTTAATATACACATATTCTTGTTTAGATTATTTTCAAACTTCACCAAATAATTTGTAAAGAAGGCATTAAGCACATTTGCCATAATTTTGCTCATAAACCCAGAAATTATTATTTTGCCTTTTATGAAGTGCTTATTGATCAGTCATAGGCTTTTTCACCTAGTTTCTAGGTAAATTTGCTTAAGACTTGCATACTTTTTTGCAGCGGCAACTGTATTTCCTCCTCTATTTTCTGCTCAAAAAGTTTACATTTTTCCCCCTGCTCCTCTGATGAGTCTCCTTTTATCTAAAAAAAGAAAAAAATGTTTTGATAAGTCCTTTGGTTATGCAGTGACTCTTGTATATTGTAAGTAGATATTTATACTTGTATTTGACTTAAATAATGCACACTTCTATTTTTCTCTTGCTTTTTATGTGCCTATTTCGTGACTGAAATACATGTTTTTTACAGATGCATAGCTCCACTGGAGGCGGATTTTGTGACTGTGGGGATACAGAGGCATGGAAGGCTGGACCACTGTGTACTAAACATGAGCCTGGAGCATCAGGTTCTGCAAAAGAAGTAAGAATATTGCTTAAAGTGAAAGAATAAATATTGTCTTTTTCTAGGAAGTGCTTATTCCTTTATATGGAAGTATGTATATTCATGTAGCAGGTCCAATTGAGTTGAACCAGGATTTCCTTGGTCAAGGGTGTTTGTTGGGGTCAAACATATATATTGGACACCCTTTGTCTCAAAAAAAAAAAAAAAAACAAACAAAAAAAAACACAAAACAAACAAAAAAAACCCAACGAAAAACCTAGAACAGTTCCATCTACCTGTCTTGTGCATTTTTGTCTTTGATTAGGAATTAAAATTGCAGTCTCTCACTCTTCTCTGTGCTATGTGTATTACTCAGTTCTTATTTACAAACAGTTGGTTTCCCAGTGTTTAGATGTTTAGATATAGTACTTGAATTTAATAATATTTTCTCTTTTCCTCATTACTGAACAATTTTTTTTTTTTGTCAGTTACTTCAGGTGTGTCATCTGTCACTATGACTACAGTTCCTGTGCTTTAACCTCAGGGTGTCTTAGGCTTATTGTACTTCATAAAGCAGTATATTAATGAGAAATATGCCATTTTATAAGTAGTTTTCAAAGAGAATGTAGGCACATCAGTTGCTTCAGGTAAAATTGTTTCTTCCGAGTCCTACATTCTACGATAATCAGGACAAAAAAACCCTTGCCATTTGCCATTGCAAGTAGACTCTTAATTCCTCCTGGCTTGGGTGCGTTTTTTTGTTTGTTTGTTTTTCCCCAAAAGTACTGTTCTTTGGATCTGGCAAAAAAATCAAATGGAAAAGAAATAAAGAGCACTGGTCTTAGGGAAAAATGAGACGAAGTTTTCCTTTGCTTATTCATCCTTAAAAAAAACATGAATCTTAATGGATTTCAAAAATAGAAATAGTTGAAGCTCCAAGAAGGGGTCATCTGATTACCAGTTGGAGCTTGTCACAGTAGTGTTCACCTGCTTCTACTTCAGTAAAGACTATTCTGCTGTGCAGTGCTTATCCCTGAGTATTGAGCCATGTCATATATATGTGCAGCTGATACCCTACATATTACTTATGAAAACCTGTAATCAAAAGAACCAAATAGTTTCCACAATATTAGAATACCCCAAAATAGCTACGGTGTGGTTAATTTTACTGTTGTCTGTCGCCATTGCCACGTATGTGTTCAGTATGTTTTCCAGCATGTTGTAGAGGTGCTTCCAGACTAAGAAACTACCACAGTTCGTCTTTGGGAAATATTCATTTTCGTCCTTGCATTCGGGAGGAAAACAGGATATATTTTTTTTTAATTTCTGGTACTGTTGATAAAGACATAGGTGAAGGTAGAGAACTCATGTGTCTACCAGCTTCAAAGCCACCTTTGGATATTATAGAAAACTTATGTTACAAGATGCTCAGTATCAGATTTCTAGCTGATTGCTGAGAGGTCTGTATCGTATCATGAAGAGAATTTAGCAATGGTCTTAAGACAAAATGTTCAGGTCTCAGTTGAGCATTAAGTGTTCTTCCACTTGGAAATTAGGTGTTTCCAGCCAAACCATCTCTGTTGCTACTAGATAAGTGATGTTACTTATGCCTCAGGTGACCAGTTTGTCCAGTTTATCTTAAAGACAGCATATGCTAGCATGCATTATGGATTTCACCTGTGATGGCTCACAAAAAAAAAATCACACCAATACCTGGATGAATACAGACCTATGACACACATTAAGAACTTTAACAAAGAGATTCTAAATGAAATAGATTGTATCTCCCATCTTTAAAATTTAGGTGTCTGTATGAGATTTTTTTTTACCTTTTTACCTCCCTTTCCTTTAGAACAGCTTTTTCATAACAATAAAATAATTAAAACCAAAATGTTAGGAAAAACACCCAAACGTTTATCAATATTTTACCAAAAAGCTGTTTTACTCTTGTTAAAATCACACTATCCGAATTTTGTGGGCTTTTTTCAAAACCGTATTCAAACAAAGCTTGAGAGGAAACTGCATGCATTTAGTCCACAGCATTTTATTTCTGTTTGGATGAAAATAAGCTGCTCAGAACATTCTTCAGGCCATTTGTATCCAATGTAGATAAGGTTAAAGGATAGATCATATCAATAATGACAGCACGTACCACAGTATTTCTTGGTTTTAAACTTTATTGAGAACTGTAATCATACCTGTGATGATAAGAAAATGGGGAACCTCCCATGCTTCTTTGAGTAATATTTCTATTCCAATCTCTGATAAGGTCTTTGGTTGGTTTGCAGTGAATTTGTTTGCTTGTCATGTCTGTCATGGAGTTGTGCAATTCCAAAGCTATGTTACAACTGCTGTCAAATTAACTGAAACATATTCCTACAATGGGTGCTACCTGAGAGTCCTAAATGATAGAAAACATATAATTAATAATTAGACAATTATTTGAGTTTGAAGAAGTAGAACGTTACTTATAATAGTTCTTTGTTGTCAGTATATGTAGTTATCATGCAGTCAGTATACGTAGACTCTAGTAAAAGGGCAGAACTACAATGACTACAATAATGAAATGGATCAGTATATTAATGTATACTATATGTAACTATTTGATAGATTGCGTTGCATGGCCATGTTTCTGTTTTAATAAAAAACTTGTCTGTCAGGGATTGTTTATGATGAAGAGGCTCATGGATGTTTGCATTACCTCATAGTTTGTTCTCTGTTTTGAGAATCAAGGACACTCATAATGTAGGAATTTTCTCAGCATATAGTGCTTATTAAAAGAAACGAGTTGCAAAGTGCATTTGGAAAGGAATCTTGCATGTTTCTTTTCCAGCATGTTTTCTGATAGTGTAGAAGTTTATCACATGCTTGTCAAACAAAAAGCACTCTTTTCGGAATGATCCTGACCAGTATTCCTTTAATTACTAATTACCTTTAATTAGTTCAGAGGATACATCATGCTAAGGTGTTTATAAACTTACTCTGATCAGGTAGGAGAAAATAAGAGGGATATGTTTGCAGTATGTTTGTCTGCTGTGCAGAACACGGTAAAAATGTGCTTAGGAACTGGCAGCTGTTTTTAAAAGGTAGATTAAGTTTAAAGTTTGATCTACAGAACTACCTCCTCTTAATGAGTCCTTAATAGAGGACAGGTTTCAATCTACAAGATGAAAGATAAGCACTGGAGTTTTTAGCATTTTGGGGCTAATGAAGTGAGCATTAGTAAAATACAGTACCCTTACAAAAATCCTAATTAAACCCTAGTTTAAAAAAAAAAAAAAAGTTTTACAGTAAGGAGATTTTTATGAAACTTGTTGGTAAGTAATATGGTGCTCAAAAAAGCAATCCTTTGTTTTAGAATCTCCAGTCCAGGCTTCTAGGAGTCATCCATTCCCTATTGATTCTAAATTAATGTCTTCACTATGCCAGAAATATAAAAATCGTTTTGCCTGAATGTATCCTTAATACCAGATAATTTTAAGGTAAAAATACTTCCCAGGCACATTTGTTTAAAAAAAAAAAAAAAAAAAATTGTTGTTAGTCATTTTTAAACTTTGATATCATGCTTTATTCATTCTTCCACAATAAAGACGTTTGAAGCTTTACCTGAAGCTTAAATAATTACATGTTTTTGGGCATAGCTCTGAGAAAATTTTATTTTTACCCTTTCAGTTTATGTCAGATGTATCTTAATTTCACTTTACTGTCACTTCTATTACTGTGGATTGCATTGGAGGTGGCATTGCATCATTTAACTTTCCAGTATTCGTATGAGTGCAATCCCCACTTCCAATAGTTTATAAATAGTTTGGTGTGATTTCCTGTGATTTTGTCTACAGACTGAAGGACAGCAGCATGTCTTATTACAAGGTTCTTGTTTGGAGTATCTCTATGCACAGCTTTACATTTCGTCCAGCTCTATCATTTTTGCTTAACATATGTTAATGCTTAAAAAGCCAAACTCTGAAGAAACACTGGGGAAAAAATTAGTGTATTTACAACTGGGTTCAATTAAATTATTCTTAGCACTTAAGGTTTTTTTTTTTTCATTCTGCTCCAAACTTTAAGATAATGATAGCTTTATCAATCTGGGGAAGAAAAATAATTAGCCCAGACATTTACATTCTTAATTACCAAGATCTACCACAGGCTTGTCCAAAGTTAAGTGTGTACACACAGTGATATTTATAGACCGTGATTTCATTGGCTGACATTTTAGATTGTATGTTTGGATCCAAATCATTCTTTTAATGCTTATCAGGTCAGAAAACGGTTGTTCAGAGCTTTGGAAGCAATTGGCCATGTTAAGACATTTTTACTTCTCTTCCACTACAATTTTAGCATTTCCATCACATGGACACAGCATGATTTAACTTGATTTTTTTTTTTTTTTTTTAATTTAAAATGCTTCATAAATGGATAAATGTGACTGTATAGTTGATTTAAGAATTTTTAAAAAACATGATTCTAAGCTATATTAAACACATTGCTCTTTCTCTTCTTTTATATTTAACATCTGTCACATTGTGTATTGCAGAGCTGAGTGCCCCTAGTGCTTTGGGATTAAGTTCCCTCTGAAAAGCTTTATTCTTGGAAAGAATTCTGTATTTCTCATCTCTTCTCACTAAGGCAAACACATTCAGATTTTGTAGGCAGTTTGGGTGATCCTAAATTATAGGAAACTGTGTAAATACTATAGAAAATATGAGCCTCTGTTTCTGTGTCATACTTGTATATTAAATGTCTGGATTTGTTTGTTTTATGTGGAATGTGGAAAAGGTCATCAGAGTCTTTGGATGAAAGGCCTCTTTTCACACAATGTCATTGCAATGTATCGATGTCTTGTGCCTGAATACTGATTGCTTCATTCTTAAGTGCAGATTTGGTAATGATTTTCTTTGTTTATAACCTTAATTTCTCTCCTGTTTAAATGCTTATGGAAAGGATTAATAATGTTCTATGATGTAGACAATTCATTTAATGAGCTTCATCTGAGTGGATGTGAAATACATTAGTTCACAGGGATATTTTTGAATGGTTCCTAAATATGGGATGGGATCTCTGAAAAGAACAGTTAGGTTTTCTTGGATGATTCTGTTTCAGGAGTGTCGCAAATGTTTGACAGAATACCTGCACAGAAAGCAAGCAATACAGGGGAATAATTTTGGTCTGGACTGCAAACTTTTAATATTGTCAGGTGTACAGCAAGCTGCTAACCAGTTTAAGTTAAGTTAAAAAAAAATATATAAATTGAAGTTTCCTAACACATTTGGTGAGGCCTTTCATAGTCTATTCCTAGGTAAAAATGTGATGTATGTAAAAAGGTAGATGAAACTGTTGGAATACTACTGAGAGCCCTTGGGATAAAATAATTTTGAACAGAATAACTTAGGTGAGATTAATTTGCTTGAAAATAACGAGAGGCTCATTTCCTGAAACAAGTATAGCAATAAGGTATTTTACTAACCCTTCATTTTTTAAGTTTCTTTTCCATATTAATATTATCTCATGTTTTACAGAATTCTGAATGTCAGTTGAACGAAGAAATTATGGAGCATTCCAGGAGAGTGTTTCCCTCAGTGATAAAATATATTGTAGATATGCTTATATGGGAAGAAGAGAAGGAACTGCCTCCGGAGCTCACAATTAGGTAGGGACTGTTTCCAACTTTCTCTTCAAGGCATTAGAAACTCTGATAATAATTTTGCCTGTGGTATACTTACACTCATGCAAATATATTAGTGCCAAAATCCCTGTAAACAGCACTGTAGCATTTTTGACCTACGGTTATATAGAGAAAAGCTTTTGATGCTTCATGGAAAAAGTAGTGTATAACTGTGCTCCATCCAAATGGAAAAAGACTGTTGTGCATCATGTTAAAAAGACAAATGGGATCTTTAAACAGCAGAGAGAGGAAATAATAATGGAATAATCAAATAACTTAAAATCTCTTTTGTACTTGGTACATGGTTTCTGTGGCTTATTCCGGTATAGATGGCGAGGGAATTTTGGGGTGTGTCTCTGACATGAAGAACATGATTGGTTTTCTTGTGTAATTTTTTTGTTTGACATTTCTCTCAAGCTGGTGAGTGAATCCTGGCTTGTATTGGATAGAACTTGATTTATAATTTTAGTTTTATTTCTGTGATGTTCTGTTTGTTTTTTTCTAGTAGAGACAAGGTAGACAGCTACTACTGTGTCCTTTTCAATGATGAACATCATTCTTACGATCATGTCATCTATAGCCTGCAAAGGGCACTTGGCTGCGAGCTCGGCGAAGCCCAGTTGCATACTACTGCCATAGATAAAGAGGTTAGTGCATTCTGTATATGGGAGAAAGTAACTTCTTGATCATTAAGTAGTGCTACTTTAGTCTGTTGATCGTAGAATCATTGTTTCTAGGGTGCTGGAGCTTCATGAGAGAGAAGGACATGTTGCAGAGAAACTGTTAATCAGTGCTTGCTTCAGTAAAGTTTTTTAAACTGTATTAATTTTTTTCTTTGTGGCAAAACCCAGTTTCTTGAGAAAGGGAAGAGCTGATTTATCTGAAGTTGTTCCTTTTCTGTTTTGCATATTTTCCTTACTTTTTTTTTTGCCTTCTCAGTTGAGGTTAATGTTTTATTTTAATGGTATTTGTCTGAAAAATATACGTCAGCAATATGCATATTTAGTTATATTTAATCAGAAATGTACCTTACATTTTGCAAGAGTTGGTGCTCGTTCTTGCTCAGGGTTCATTTGAAAATCTTAAAACTTCAAATTAAAAACCTGAAACCAGCAAGAATCCATGAAAGAATGTGGGTGAACCTGACAATTTTGCTACTTTTTTGCATTTTTCAAACTAATGTCCCATGTAAAGACCTTACACTAGTAATGTAATCTTTTTTTTTTCCATTGGGTAAAATAACCCCCAAAATTCAAACACTGGTCATGTTTATTTTAATTGGAACCATATTTTTTTTTACCTCACGAAAGTACAAAACTTACATGGTTGCACACAGAGAAACTTTGTCTATAGCTGTATATGTATTTATTGTATATTTACATATAAAACATCTTACTAATATTACTATCCTTTTTTAATCTGTAAAAACTGTGTTTTGTGTTTCTCGTTGTTCAGGTAATGGAAGTTTATTTGTATTTAGTTAGTTGTGTCAGTCTTATGTAATTACAAGGCTTGTCCAGCAGTTGTAGGTTTTTTAAAATATATATATACATGCATGCTTATAGAGTAACTTCTAAAGGTTACCATTATGAAGGTTCCTTTTGATTGAAACCTGAATTGTAGATCCAGAGTTGATCCGACGTTTGGTTTTACAAAGCATTGCTACAGCACAGGACTAGGTTATATTGTTTTAATTATAACAGTTCCACAACATACAGTTACTTACTCTCTTCCTGTGTGAAATTCTGCTGTGTGGAGAACTTGTTTTGGAAGCCCCTACCTCTGATTTCCTTTAAGTGGAATTTGAGGTCTAAGCTGTACCTGTTCTTGGCTTTATTGAAAGAACAATCAAACCCACGCTTATATTATACCCTGCTATTTCATATATAGAAGTAAGAAATAGTAGGAAAGATTATGGAAAAGCAATTCAGGATCAGTGTACATTGGGCTAGGAAGAGAGTTGATGTAGTTTGCATTTAAAATACTCTGCAGAAGTCCCTCTCATCTATCTTAGCATGTACCTGAATTTTCCTTATCTAATAATATTAAGATACCCAGAATTTACTTTGTTCTGTTGTTAATTTGATTAAAATAGGATTTTTTTTTTTTTCACTACAGGTAATTTGATTTGCCTCTAGATGTCTAAAAGCACCATGAGTGATGTTGGTCACTGTTTTTCTTTTCCATATAAAAAAACATAGCAAGGATCACACTTGTGACATTTTGGTTTTGCTTTATATTGGTCTCATGCTTAATATTTTCTTTAAAAAGGGTCGTAGAGCTGTTAAGGCAGGACACTATACCTCATGTCAGGAAGCAAAAGAAGAAATCAAGGTAACTTCCTCAAATATTTTTCTTACTTAAAAAACAAGCAAGTCAACCTCATCATTATTAATACTGAAGACTTATTTGTCTGCTGTACGGTTTTTAAAATAGTACTTCAATGCTTTTGTAACCTGCCTGTGAACTCTTTGAAATTGAATTTATCCCACCACAATTGGTATAGATAGATAGATATCCTCAGAAATAAAATGTTAGGATTTGCCATTAACATGTGCTTGGGAGAGGTAATGGGTGGTAAAGACAAATATGAAAATTCATCTTATCTTTATTTTATATCTACTAATATTTACCTGACTACTAGAGGCATTCTGAAAATGTTTCTCAACGACCGCTTCACGTGGAGGTTCTGCATGCTGATGTTATGGCTCACCAGAAGTTTGCCTTGCGCCTTGGTTCTTGGCTGAACAAACTCATGAGCTATTCAAGTAAGCATAACTGATTTTTGTTACAATAATGTCATGTCAGTATTTGAATGACTAATTCCGTCAAAAGAATGTCTTTAGCTATATTATATATGATATTCCCTTATTAAAATACTTTCACATTCCTCCTACTTAGTAAATAAATAATACAGTAGTATAGGTGCCGATATCCATCAGTATGGTTATGAATAGCAGTACTTTTTCTGTTCCTTCTTGCCAAAAGAAATGCCTTTCCCTGCTTGAGTTCTGTCTGTTTCCTAGCAGTTTTATTATCCTCAGTTTCAGCATCTTATGCCCTATTTCAGTGACTTCTTTGCTTAAAAGCTGCTTTCCCCAGTGCTGGTGGAAAGCTGCAGAACATCTTCATCACTCTAAAGCATACATCCTCTGCTTGAATTAATTCCTGCTTCAGATTTGCTAGCTGTGATTAATTAGGTAGTGTCAGTAAAATGAACAAACAAAAGCCTTAATTTAAAAATTTGTCCAGTAGTGGAAGGTCTATTTTAAGCTTTCAAATGTTGTTCTGGTGATTGATGATGCTCATGGTTTTAAAAATGACTTCGGGATCAATCGAATTTTGAGTTCTGTTACTGGGTTTTGTACCTGTATTTTCCCAAACTAAAGCCATTATAAAATTTGTTGTCACCATACAAATACACATAGAGCTCTAGCCTTTGCTTTTTCTGCTTCTTGATAGGGTAAATCTGTTGGTCTGCTTTAGTCTCTTTTGTAAGCTTGGATAATAAAGTTAATTTCTCTCTTTTTTTTTTTTTTTTTTTTTCCCTGAAGACTTACTTTCCAATCTTTCCCTTGAAATACATATATCAGAATTGTGCCTTTTTTTAATTCTTTACATATTTTATAAATTTTAGCTCTCTGTTCTTTTCAACTTTATTTCACTGATGGCATCTTCTTGCTGGTCTGAGTTCCTCAGACAGTTCTTTTAATTTGTACGAATTTTTGTCTGTGGTTTATTTCAAGGTTTCTTGTGAAAGTTTGGGTTTTATCCATGTTTTTCTTTCTAGATAATTTTTTCTTATTTTCAATTTTATGAGATTACTCTATTTAAAATGCCAACTGACAGCTAATTATTCATCTGTTGACTGTGAGTATAGAGGAGTTGGTGCCACTGCCCCAGCAAATCCCCAGAATTATAGCTTTTTAAGCGCTACCTAAGCTAAAATTAAACAGGAATCTCCCATGCTGGGTGTAGCATTTTGGGTTAGGAAATCGTTATAGGTTAACTGATACTTTAATATGTTTTATGAGAATCTTCAAGCACAAAGATTGAAGTTTAACATTCTTGTCTTTGTTCTTCTGGATTATATACGTAGATGCTTTGAGGGCCTGATGTTCTGTACTCAGTTGGAACTTACTGGTGGCCTGGTGGTTCCTGTTCTTTTCCTGGTTTTGCTTCAAGTGGTAGAGCACTGATCAAGAAGTATTCAATACTATTTATTTCCAGATTGTCAGGAACTTGATTCATGACACTCTACTTTTCCTTTTGAAATTAATAATGTAAGAACTCATTTCTGAATGTTAGTAACCTGTGGGTGACTGTGATATGGTGATCCCCAAAAGTGCTTCAGCAAGTAATCTATTTACTGACAGGTGCAATAAAATACAAAAGAATGTTCTGAAATTCTACAAAAGACTGACTTTCATGGCCCAAGGCAAGGACCAGTGTAGGCTTGCCTAGCCTATGCATTTCTGTGCTGACATGGTGAACTCTTCTTATGGATCAGCTTTGCAAAGCTGTCTAAATGCTTTTCATTTTAAAATACTCTTCTGCATCACTGGATTTATTACATAAAGTAGATAATAATAATTGGAAGAAATTAGTGAGGGGAGGGTGTGTGGGAGTATGTTCACTGACAAAAAACATTGTTAAAAATAATTCATACTTAAGTGCCTTTTTTTTTCTTAAAGAACAGAATTCTGTAATTCTCATTTTATTGGCTCATATAACTTAATTATTGAAGCATTCTTGTACAAATGAATAGTTTTATCCGTATAGGTGACTTCCGCCAGATCTTCTGTCAAATATGTCTCGAAGAAGCTGGACCTGAAAACCCATGCTTCATAAGCAAGTTGATGCTATGGGATGCAAAACTTCATAAAGGTTTGTGTATCCATGTTGCTATAAACTGAAAAGGCAAATTAATCTTTCATGTGTGTAACGTGTAAAAGTAAATAAGTGCTATGCAGGTGTAGTTATATTTCTTTGTAGGTTTTACATTATCTTTTTAAACAGCCTTTTTCTTTTACATCTGAGATAATTGGTATTTTGGGTATGCATTTGCCTCTTAAATGTTTCCTTCTTTGTGTTCCAAAGAATCTTTTCACAAAATGTAGCCTGACTATGAGTGACTCGATGCTTATCCTGTGTTTTAAATATATACCAATAAATGTTAAAAATAGAAAAACAAACAAACTTTGTTCGTATACTTCGTAACCATTTCAGGGCTTTTAATGACATTTTAATTATAACTTAATAATCTGTTCCTCTTTTCCACAAAAAGCTGCATCTTAGTACAATAAAGTGACGTGCATTGTATTGGCTCTTCACAGGGGCAAGGAAGGTTCTTCATGAACTTATCTTCAGTAGTTTTTTCATGGAAATGGAATACAAAAAACTTTTTGCTGTGGAATTTGTGAAGGTAAATGATTATTTGGTTTTTATTCTATGAATTTTTACTAGCTTTGTAAAATTTACCCCAAACCTGAAACTTGTTCAATATAATGAATTTTCAAGAAGCAGAGCTTCAACAGCTAGCTTAGCCTGTACAGAATGTATTAATTCCAACGTCACTGTTTTTTTTCCTTATAACCATGCTCGTTTTGAATGCAGTATTGTTAGTGTTCTGTGTATCTTTTGAAATAGCAGATAAACTGCAACTGAAATTGGTCTTTCTTTTTAAAGATTAGAAACAATAGTTAAGAAATATACAAAACATAAGACTAAGAGTTTTTTACTTTAAGGTGAGACTTTTAAATCCTGATAAAGGTGACTGACATGCGTGGTTTTCTCTGGACAAAGCAAACAAAAACTTACATTACTCACTGTACACATCTTCTAGACAGCTGTTGAATAACTATCCATGCAGTTCACTTCAGGAGGAAGACTTGTTTTATAATAAGTTAATGTCTTTATTGATCCTTTTCTCAGATATTTGATTTTTTTGGGGGGGAGATTGGTTGTAGGAGAAAAAAAATTTTGGCTTTGATCTGGCAGAACAGTTATACTTGTGCTTATCTTCAGTATTAAGGCAGTGGGGCGTATAATTGCTTTGGCACATTGAGGACATTGTTCTGTCTTTGTTGTTTGAACTCCTATTAGAAAGGAAGAAGGACATTGAGATGTAATTCTTGCAAATAAAAAAGTAAATAAAACAAGTGATAACTAAAAATGTTTATTTAATTTCCCCAATATTCTCTTTTCCTAGTATTACAAGGCGTTGCAAAAAGAATACATCAGCGACGATCATGACAGAGTTCTCTCTGTGACAGCACTTTCAGTTCAGATGTTCACCGTACCCACTCTGGTATGTACAGCCTATCTCCACTAGAAATGTAAAACAAATTTGAGAATTGCTAGCAGTACCACCTTTGCAGACTGCTATACTTGGTGGAGTCTTTTATGCATTGCTGAGTTGAAAGTGTATGATTTTGGGATTTGTTAAGGCCAATATGAAGCAGAAGCTTGAGTTCATGTGAAAATTCATTACAGAAGGCAGAGGGAATGCAAATAAGTTTTAGGCTGCATCGTTCTCTGCATTAACTTTCTGTGTTCATTTACTGTTCACGCTTACCTTCTTATGTAACTTTAAAAACTTGGGAGGAGGGGGCAAAAAAATGTGTAAATATCTTTTTGTGGGGGTGAAATATGTTAAATCCTGGGTGGCGGGGCTGGGGGGAAAGTATGCCTGTAGGTTTTAGAGGTTATAAGTTTCTTGCCTGAAATGCTAATGTAAAAGTCCTTTTCTATGTGATCTTTCTGGAAAAAATAGCATGTCTGTTACATTGAAGCTGTCAGACTGAACAAACACACGAAGTTGATAGTATTTATTATGTATGAACATAATTTCTATAGGAGTTTTTTTTGTACCTTGGACTCTTTACAAATGCTTAAAATAACTTCTAATAAAAAAGACTGGATTCAAAGGAAAATTTATTTTGACATACTCTTCAACAAAAATCAGAAGAAAAATTTTTAATTTTCTTCTTGCAGGCCCGACATCTCATTGAAGAGCAAAATGTAATCACCACTATTACAGAGACACTCCTAGAAGTGCTTCCAGAGTACCTAGACAAAAATGACAAGTTCAACTTCCAAGGTTACAGTCAGGACAAACTAAACCGGGTATATGCAGTAATGTATGACCTCAGGTAAGTGTAAAGCTGAGATGCTTGAGCAATTCTTAGAAAATTGGCAGTAGGATGTGTTTCAATTCAGGAATTTGATGATAAAGCTGCTTTAAAAACAAACCCAAACCCCTCAAAACCACACGTGAAGCTTTAATGTTTTGTTTTTCAGTGGAAGAAACGTAAAATTTTCAAATACCAAAATTATATTCTATAAAGACAATTTTTGATGATTTCCACTGATACCATTCCATATAGCAATTACATTAATAAACAAAATATATCTACTGTAAGACAGAATGGGAAATTTGGCTTCTATTCATTCTCATTCTGGGAAAGCTGTATAATCCTCATCTGCCTAGCATTTTCCACTCAGGTCCCAAATTACTCTAATAAACTAAATAATATAAAAAGCAAACCACCCCAAATACCTTTGAATTAAAAAAAATCTGTTAATTTCAAACAACGGAGGTACACCAAGCAACTCTAGTGTTTGGTAAATTTTAAGAGGAATTTGAGATGGGGAGGGTGATGTAATGTGATGATGCAGTTGGTTATTTTAATGCAAAGAACACTTTAAATACAAGCATAAGCAGAAGGGAAGTTTGAACAAAAGGTGATTATGTTTTCTTTGGGGACAGGTATGTCTTAGTCAGCAAGCCTACATTGTGGACAGACCGTCTGAGAGAGCGGTTTTTAGAAGGATTTGTTTCTTTCCTAAGGATTCTAACTTGCATGCAGGTACAACACATTTAAATAATTTTTCTAATAGGCTGTTATAAAGATCTTACAGCACTTTCGTTTGCTCATCTTTTTGTTCATAGCAATATTGTGGATATAAACATGCAATTAAGATGGTAAATTCTTCGATCCCTGTTTTGGGTGGGTGAAAAAGTAATGTTTACTTTACAGAATTAATATTCATCAATTTTAGCTACGTGTATCTGAACAACCTATATTTTACTACATGGGATTTTATGTTGTTTTAAGCCAGTGATCACTGAGTTAGGTTGAGTATTTTGTGGCATCTCCATTTCAGGGGATGGAGGAGATAAAAAGACAGATTGGTCAGCACATAGAGGTGGACCCTGACTGGGAAGCAGCTATTGCTATACAGATGCAGCTCAAGAACATTCTTTTGATGTTCCAGGAGTGGTGTGCCTGTGACGTAAGTATATCAGTTGTCTGGGATTCTTACATGTGTGCCTTTTGTGAATATTCCTGAGAGCTTTTTAAATAGCAGCTTTTTTAAAAAGCTCAGTATTGTTCAATACTGATCTCCACAAAAATAAGTCAGAAAGAATTAATCTGTGGTGTGACAAAGAGAGAAGGGAACTCAGAAGAATATAATCTTCTAGCTGACAAAGCTGCACAGGGTGTCAGGCTAATCCTAAAGAGAAAATACTTCTCATAATTCAGGATTTTGAGAATTAGGTTCACGGAATCGCTGTCAAGTTTTAAGGTTTTGAAGCACATGGTGGTCATTGTTAATTGCAAAAGCGGACTGCAGAAACTTTGTGCTAAATAGGTAATTGCACTGTAAGTGCCTTAGTCAATGCTGGAGCTCATCCCTGTGCTCGGGCAAGGGTAGAAATTGTAAAAATTGTTAACTTAAAGATATTTTGTAGTGGGTTTCTTTTCTTTTCTTTCTTTCTTTTTTTTTTTTCAGTAGGGAGAGACAGGAAGAACTACAGCAGTTCAGGAGCTTCTTGATCCAAACTATGCAGACTTCTGTATACCTTTATGCAAACTATTGAAATATTGCAGCTTAAGTAAGCACAGAGATTTTGGAGCATTTGACAGAGCGTTTTTTTTGAATGGAAGCATAGTCTCCGTTAGCTTTAGTTGGATGCTCCACTGCTCCAGTTCAGTACTTCTTAGTATTAAGAAATGGCATAGTAATTATAATGTGGATTTTTAGTAACTGTTTATGCCGTCAGAGAAAACAAGTGAGGAATTTCAGTATATATATGACTTTTAAATATAATGCTATGCATTTATTTTAAATTCCAGGAAGAGCTGTTGCTCAAGGCCTACAGAGAATGTCATAAAGCTGTGATGAGGTGCAGCACAAATGGCCGCTCACGGGAAAAGACAGTGTTTCACTTGTGTGGCCATACTCTGGAGAACAGACCTTACAGAGTGTCTGCAGATCCCGTCAGCATACACTTACCGCTGTCTAGGACTCTTGCTGGTAGGTGGTGTGTTTTGATCGCTCTTTGAATTGTATCTATCATCTGTCTCTATTTCTTTATTCTAGAAAGCATTTAGATGAAGCGCTTCACAGATCAGCCGCACTCTGACTTTCTGACATTCTCATGATCAGGCAACCATGTTCCTCAGGGGTCCCACTAAGGGAAAGGTTTTTCTCAAAAAAAAAAAAAAAAAAAACCCACAAAAAAAAAACAACCCAAAAACATTTGCCATGCAGGTTGGGGGATTTTTTTTTTTTAAACAGGAGAGAGAAAGTCAGGCGAGAAGGAAAAGTTTCATGTTTTAATGAGAACTTCAGTTTTCTCTGGACTATTTGAATTTATGTGGTTCTGTTTCTATTTCTACCTGTTTTGCCTAAATGAATGTTCATTATTACTGTATCTTGAATTTATTTTCCAGCCACATATATCTTAGGACTGTTAAAATGCTCCTCCTAAAAGACATATGTTTGCAGCATGCCAGGACAGATTTCCAGTCAGAATACAAAGGACCACAGCAGTGGGTGATCACCACTTTCTCTAGAATAGAAATGAAATCATATGCTATTATTAAGCTGTAGATTCTTTATCACAAGATACCATCTGTTAAGCCTTGTCAGGAATAACTGAATTTCAAGACTACATATGATTTAAATGTGAAATTAAAATTGTGTTAATACTATTTAGCATCTCAATTTAAATGGTTTTAATGAAATCATTAAATTAATAGATTTATTCATAAAATAATGGATCATAAGACTGGTAAGAACTGTTGTGATAATGTAATTGATCTTCTATCTAAAAAAAAAGCCAAACAAACAAACAAAAAAACCAAAACAACCAACCAACAAAAAAAAAAAAACAGCAAAAAAAAACCTCCAAACAAAAGTACCAAGTCTTTCCTAAATAAACTTTGACTTTTTTTTTCTGTAATTCTCTGAGTTGTAGATGATTTAGCTAACATTTGGAATGGGTTGGAGGAGAAACTTTACTGATTTTTATTTATTGTCTAATGTTTTCTTATTGGTTTTGTAGGTCTTCATGTACGATTAAGCAAGACTGGAACCATCTCAAGATTGCATGAGTTTGTTTCTCCTGTAAGATTTTTCTTTTTCTTTTTTTTTTTTCTTTTTTTCCCCCTTCCTCTCAAACATTTATTGTGATTTTTACTCTGGGAAGAAAAAAGCCTAAAATTATATCCACTAACTTTCATGAGACACACAAGTTATTTTGCCGCTGTCAACATGTCTTTGTTTATTAGGACTTACACTTTTAAAATCACTGACAGGCTTATTCTTGCTTGATTTATTTTCTTTTTTTTTTTTTTTCTTCTTTTTTGAATTCTAGGAAGAATTTCAAGTGGAGCTGCTAGTAGAATATCCTTTGCGATGTCTCGTCTTGGTTGCTCAGGTTGCTGCAGAGATGTGGAGAAGGAACGGGCTGTCCCTGATAAGTCAGGTACTCACCACAATATTCAGTAGTGAGTTGGTCCTAATGATGTATGCAAGTGTGTCTCAGTAATACTCCCAGTGGTGCTTTCATCCAGTGCAGAAAGAGGTCATGGGGGTTAGGCCTACACTAAATAGAAAGGCTTCTGGGTGTGAATTTAGATCACTTGATTCTATTTCCAGCTTCATCAATGGTTTGACTCCCCACATTAGGCAGGTATTTTCATCTCTCTTAAAACTGTTTCTGACTCTGTGAAATGGTATTGATGTTACAGATGTCTATGGTAAACTGCTTTCAGATCTGATAAAGAAATCACTACATAAGTACTATTAGTACTGTTGCTTCTAATGTAAAATGTTAGAAGAATCTCTTGATGTATGGTATCATTATATGCAAAGATTAAACTATTTTAATAATCTCATACTAAAGTTTTGAGTGCCATATAACTGGATGTAGCAAAACTTTGTAATACTTGTGGGCTTTTTTTGTTGCAAGAGTAAAGATAAAAGTAAAAGCCTACCCTTAAGTAATTGTGTTTTGTCTGCTTTTGGCTTCGCTTTTTTTTTTCTTTGGCAGAAACTTTCTGTGTTTACCTTTCACAGGACCCTTTGGTGAAAGTAAATATTGGTAGCGCCCTGTGGAATTGTCTCTTTGAGAGCTGGGGTAGGAGAAGGAGGATGTTTTGACTTTTATCAGTAGCAGCCATTAGAAATATGTTGTCTTGGAAGGGGGTATGAAGAAATATGGCATAGGCTTTCTCTGGATAGGTGAAAAATAATTTTTCATTTCCACATTTGTTTTGAAAGAAACACAGGACTTTTCCCTTACTCAATAAAGGTGCCATACAGTTTAAAAAAGCCTCAGACATTAACTGGTGCAGATTTGATAGTGCATTACTTTACGTTACTTCTCTACTTAAATTGTGGTTTTTTTTTTTTTTTTATGTCTCAGGTATTCTATTATCAAGATGTTAAATGCAGAGAAGAGATGTATGATAAAGACATCATCATGCTCCAGGTATAATGTTCTGAATCATTGCTTACTTGACTCATAAAATTTTGATGGAATTTCTTTTAATTTTAATTATTTGTATGATTTTAAATTTTTTTTCTTGATAAAACAGTATTTTTCACAATTAATGAAGAACTGTAATAGTAACTGATGTTCATATTAGTTTGGGTTTTTTGATAGATAGGTGCATCTCTTATGGATCCAAACCAGTTCCTCCTGCTAATACTGCAAAGATATGAGCTTTCTGATGCTTTCAAAAAGATTAAGCCCACCAAAGATCAGGTAGGTGTTTCTGCTGGTTAATTTGTTTGCTTTGAGTTTATGGAACATTAAAAAGAAAAAGTAGCTACTGTTGATAACTGTATTTAAAAATACAGTTATGACCACATTAAAAGTCAGTCAACACAGGACCTAGTGGTTAGATAAATGATTTTGTATTTGGAATTTGTAGAGGCTTACTCAAAATTAGCAAACAGGTTTTGCCCTCCTTGACCTTTATTTCATAGGGCATCTACAAAAATCCACATAAATGACATCTCTATAAAATTTCTGTGTCTCTTAAGCCATTTTATGTATTCTTCTTTTGGCTGGAAGTTTCTTGGATCGTTGTGCTACTTCTTGAGGCATTAACTTTCATATAAGCCTCCATTTGGGATACATTTTTAGCTGTTGTTTCTTTTCCTGCATGTGAATCTTGCACTTCAATTGCAGAATGGTATTTCCTCTACAAGCGCAGGTATTTTTTCCAGCTTGTTAGAATGGAGGTTTCTTCTTCCAGTACAGTGCTTCAGCAAAGTAGTGCATCTGAAGGCTGAGCTCTCTGTCATTTGGCAGATTTTCCTGCATGTTTGTTTTTAGTATTTTTTTTTAAACTGGTTTCTCTAATTCTTGTAGGATTTGATCAAACAATGTAACGTGTTAATAGAAGAGATGCTACAGATTCTCATCTATGTTGTGGGTGAGTTTCAGTTCTCTCTACTGTTGTAGTAATGGATTATTACAGTTTGACAAAACAGGTTTGATGACTTTCTTTAATATAAATGGTATGGAAAGGATACTGGAGAATGCCTATTTTTAAATAGATTGTTCAGTAACACAAATATTTGTCGACTGGAAGCAATAGGGGTTGCATAGTGAAAAAAGCTATTAATTAACTTCATAATTGACTATTAAAGTAGAATATGAAGAGAAACTCTATCTCAGGCCATTTTGTTAGTATGCCAGGCTAAAAAAAAATTTTTCCTGCCAGACACTTGGGATAGGTTTCTGGCGAATGCAAACTTACACTATGAAATATGCCAGTGAAAAACTCAGAATTGCTTTCTAACTGTCATATTTGCTATTCTCAGAATATTCTGTGAAAAACTCAGAATTGCTTTCTAACTGTCATGTTTGCTATTCTTCTCCTTTTGATTCGCTCTGGCAGGGGAAAGATACGTGCCTGGAGTGAGTAATGTGACAAAAGAAGATGTTATCATGAGAGAAATCATCCACCTGTTATGTATTGAACCAATGGCTCACAGTGCAATTACCAAGTCCTTGCCTGAAAATGTGAGTCCTGGTGTTTTTACTTTTTTCCTTAGTTTATTTTTTCATGGTTTATGTCTCTTTTAGCTTCCATATCTTTATATGGAAGAATTTTATTTCTGATATGAAGCTCAAATGTTGGTTTCAGAATTACAAAATAGCATGATAAAGGGGCTTACGCACCCTACTGATGTAAAGGTATATGTCATGGATTCAAGCATGGCCTAATCTGAAAAGGCTGGTATGGGGCTTCTTCTTTTTGATGAAGAGGTGGAATGTTTTAGAATGTTCAGCTGTAGTTCTCCTAGATTCAAAAAGAAAAACTCTAAGATTATTTTCTCTTTTGGCACTGTAGGACCATGCAGCTGGATTCCATTCTGCCCTATGTACCATCAATAAATTTGACCCTATGATTTTGATGACTTAAATTTGTGCAGGTCCTTTGGAAGTCAAGTATTATACAGGTCTATTCAAAAGCACAGGTTTCCCTGCCGTTCTATTCCAACTGTTGAAAATTCAGGCAAAGGAGAGGGGTGTGGATTAGATTTTATAGCCTGTGCAAGTTTTCAGGGCTGGTAACTGATGCAAAAAAACTTCAGTTTTATTGTAAATTAAATAGCCTGAAATATCATCAGAAACCATTAATGTATGATCCACATTCATTGTTTTAAGAGACTGAAACTCTTGTTTTTCCCTTCATTGAGTTTGGGTGAGGCACTCCTCTGTTCCTGAAGGTCAGCTCTGTTACAAATAAAATGTTACACGATTCATGGAAATCACGGGAGTTTTCGGAGTTGGAAGGGACGTCTAGAGATCATCTAGTCCAACTCCCCTGCTAAAGCAGGACTGCCTAGAGCACATTACTCAGGACTGCATCCAGGCGGGTCTTGAAAATCTCCAGAGAAGGGGACTCCACAACCTCCCTGGGCAGCCTGTGCCAGTGCTCTGTCACCCTCACCGTAAAGAAGTTTTTCCGTGTATTTGAACGGAACTTCCTGTGTTCTAACTTGTGCCCATTGCCCCTCGTCCTGTCACTGGGAACCATTGAAAAGAGCCCGGCTCCATCCTCCTTCAACCCACCCTTTAGATCCTTGTAAGCATTAATAAGGTCTCCCCTCAGCCTTCTTTTCTCCAGGCTAAAGAGTCCCAGCTCTCTCAGCCTTTCCTCATAAGGGAGATGCTCCAAGCCCTTGATCATCTTAGTTGCCCTTCGCTGGACTCGCTCCAGCAGTTCCCTGTCCCTCTTGAACTGATTAAATTAAAGTATTACGTCTTTGGTACTTCCTCGTAACTTGTCAGTTATGAATATCTGCTTTCTGAATAACAGTGGCTAAAATATATTAATTCATGAATTAGGGAATTGATCTAAATCTGTATGTCTATTTTTGTTTTATCCCTGGTATAATATTGAAGGTATTGGAATCATTATATATTTATCCCAAACTTTTTTTTTTACCAGGAGAACAATGAAACTGGCTTGGAGAATGTAATTGATAAAGTGGCTACGTTTAAGTAAGTTCTTAATATTGTTTTGTAAGTAGTTTGAATGTGAAATAAGATCTCTTGGATTATGTGGTTAAACAAGCTGCACTACACAGTCTCTGTTCAGCTAATGTTTTGCTGCCTTGAAATATATAGACTTTCAAATATGCGTAGGAAAGAAAAGTCTATGGCATATCTGAAGCTGCTGCTTCTCTCCTTATTCCCCCTATTTCTTCAAATTCAGTTTTAGGAGTCTCAGGTGTTTAGTAATTTCAAGTCCTAGTGGGAAAATCTTCAAAAGTTCGTTTTATTTCAAAGATGGTTAGGAATCTTAACAACTTATTGTGTCTTGGACAATCACCACCTAATCATTAGGTGTTATTTAGTTGCTGAAACTTGCTGAAACTTTCATATGGGAATTATTTTTTTTTTTTTAATAATAATGCAAATATAGAACAGTCAATCATAGCGATTGAGGAAAAACTAGTTCAAATGTCTGCTTTTTGTCACAAAAATGTCTTGTAACTAATTATTTTAGTTTACCTTATTTTAAATTTCATGTGGCTGGCTTGTTTATGTGTAATCAAGGGCAACTATAGGTGTATCTAGGAATTTTTGCCTTGGGAATTATGTGGAAGGTTCAAAAAATCTCACTGAGTGGAAAGTAGCCATTTGTATTACTTGTTTTGTACCTTGGTTAGAGAAAGTAATGTTTTATACAATAACATCCAATGTCTGATTCTAAGCCATAAAAAGAATTTACCTGTCAGAGGCTATATGGTGTACTGTAGATGGTATAGACTAGAAATCTTTTGCTGCTGTGTACAATTTACAGTAGTAAACCATCTTGAAAATTAAAGACTGATAACTGTAGTCATTCTACGCTCTTTGTAAGTTAATGTAGCAACCGTCACTATTCCACTTTTTATTAGCAATTCCGTAGAAAATAAATTGTGTTACTGGTTTGTTTACATTCAAAGATGTGCTGAACATACATTATTAATCTTAATGTCACAAAATATTTCTCTGTAAGGAAACCGGGTGTGTCTGGCCATGGAGTTTATGAACTGAAAGATGAATGCTTGAAGGAGTTCAATATGTTCTTTTATCACTATACCAAGACCCAGCACAGCAAGGTAAGCCATGTAAGACTCACACTCAAAGGTTAAAAAATAGTACATACTTATCACTGTCTAAAGAATTTTGCTGGATCAAAGAAATTAATGGAATCTAAAGAAACTAATTCAGTAAAACGTATATGCAGCTAACTTCAAAACTAAATTTCTAATGAAGTTAAGATTGTTAATACAAATTGATGTGGTATGGTTTGCATTAGTAATTTCCCCGTGATGACATCTGTATTAACTCCCGTTAACTGTTTATACTAAGAATGAAATATGATAAGAATTATCTTTGAACTGGAAAACTCCAAACTTCACTTGTATAACTCTTATTGAGGAAACAAGTATGTCCAGTTATTTATCTCTACTACAAATTGAAGTGCAAAATGCATATTGTTAAACAGATTTTGGACAAGATTTTAGTAACATGACCAAGTATTGATTATGTATCTCGCCACATTTCTAGTTTAGGGTTTCTCATTTTTTCATTGCGTACTTCTGTAGAGATGCTGATATAACAACACTACTTTTTCTGTAGGCTGAACATACACAAAAGAAAAGAAGAAAACAAGAAAACAGAGATGAAGGTAAAAATTTGAAACTGATGACTCAACAAATGTGATAACTCAGCAGTGTATGTAGTTATGCATATAAAATGAGCTTTGGGAGGTGTCTTGTGAATTAATCGTGGATAGTTGAGTTCATATTAAATCTGTTGTGATTTGTAGTAATTGTAATTAATTAGAACCTGACATTTCTCTTCTATTTTCCCATGTTTTATACAGTTGAGACATCTTCAATAGTACGGTCTTAATTTTTTTTTTTTATTTCCCCTGTTCACTTTAGCAACTTAAAATGTTAGTAGGGATGTTTATTTTGTAGAACTTGTTAAAAATACAAATATTTAGATTTAATTGTCAGAAACTCGCATTCATGTAACCAGACAATACAGTTCCAAAATACAAAGATAACTGTTTCCGTTGATGTGTGTTTCCCTGAGGCTACCCATTTTGTTGCAAATACTCCATACATATGCTTTTATGTGGCTACATTGTCTTTGTCAGTAACTTTTGGCAATTTAGACTGAACGAATTATAAGAAAAGATTGAGTTTCAGAGAAGTTTTCTGAAAACAGGCATCCAGTTACCAAAAGAAGACTTAAGTCAATGCTTCCAGGAAGGGAAAGGCTGCGGCATTAATTGAGCTGCTGTTAGTAGATGCCAAGATTCTAGATGGCTTCTGGGTGAGACAGCACATCACACAGTTTCAATATTGGCTCATAAAGCATACATAGCTAGAAATTACCTGAATGCCCCAGCATCAGGAAAAATTTAGAGCTCTGGCCATATTAGGCATGGGACACTGTAATGTGAGACACTGCACTCTGGAAGATCCACTGCTTGCTCTTGTTTAACTACATGAAAACTTTATCTGATGCAAAATGCAAACACTATATGTTTGTTAGTGATACATAAATGATCAGACAGTGCAAAGTATTAAAGATTTGCATTTACAGATACAACTAAGTACTTGTGATTGATTGTTTAGCTTAGTTTGTATGTATTGTATATAAGAACTTAATAAAAGTACTTAGTTTTGCTAGAGGTAAAAGCTGACTTAGGTGAACGATTGTGTTTGAGTGTGTCTTTATTAATTTAAAGGTCCAGTTGTTCTTCCACTGGAATTAGTACATTTGTGCTCTCTACTTTTTGCCTGCAGTCTTTGAGATGCCAGTTTGTTAATATATTTGCACATCAATGTTTTTTAGCAATGCCACCACCACCTCCTCCAGATTTCAGTCCTGCATTCAGCAACGTGGTGAGGATTCTGAACTGTGATGTTATGATGCACATACTGCGGACTATTCTTCAGAGAGCAGTAGAACTGGAAACCCATTTGTGGACTGAAGCTATGATCCAAATGGTATGGTTAGCTTTGGTTTTCTTCTTATGGTCATTCTTGTGTTGACCATGTTATCTACTGATGGTAAGATCAAAATGTGTAAAGATAAACTTTAATTTTGAATGATAAGATCTTACTTTTTGTCCCCAAACCTGTTTTTATAAATCTTATTGACAAAGAAAATATTTCTAATTATTTATCTCCACTGTAAAATAGATATGAAACCTCATTCATGAAATAATATAATTTTGTAAGTATTTAAACATCTCATTTTACCACAGTGACTTTATGCCTTAAAAAAAGGGAATTACTGACATTGCTGAAGTATTTTTTTTTAAAATATTTATAGGATTAGGACCTGAATTTACAGACTGGTTGAATTAATCAGTTTTGCTAATTAGAGTGCATAAATTACTTAATTGCCTTGCCTTACCTGCTAATCTTTGGATTATGTAATGAACTAAATATTCATAGATGTATATCACCAAAATGACAAGATTCATTACGTTACTAATGTAAAGTGTGTGCAAGTTTATTAATTTTAGTTCAAGTAATATGCAGGAAAACTATTTTGTGCATTGTTGTTCCACTTACAGTGTATGATCTTTGTAGTTTTTCTCATTTCTGTGTTTTATCATGGATATAATCAGCATATAGTACAGAACTATCTTAAACATCCTTATTTTATACGCCAGTTTTCCAGACCTCTAACAGTGAATGAGATTTACTATTTTTCTCTTTTTGCAGGTGCTTCATCTCCTTTCTTTAGGGTTACTAGAAGAGAAGCAGCAGTTACTGAAGTCTCCTGAAGAAGAAGTAACCTTTGATTTTTATCACAAAGCAACACGTATGTTTTATTTTTTTTAAAAGGGCAGAGTAAATTAGGCTAACTTGATTTTGTTAAGGAGAAAAATAAACTAGAAGAAAATATTCAGTTATTTTAGTGCAAAGGGATTTACTTTTTCTATAGAACTAAAACCTGCTGAAGTTGGTTTGTGGTTTTGGGTTTTTTTTTGGGTTTTTTTTTTGGGGTTCCCAGTTGCCAGATATGTTGAAGAGGAGTTGTGCTTCTCTTCCTGGGAAAGAAATGGAAAAGTAATAGTAGTGTTACATAACTGAAAATGGTTCTTCCTTCGTAAGAACATTATCGACATGGAAACTTCTTGAAAAATGACAGTGGATTTAAGTGAACAGTCTCCAATTTTTGTACTACTGAGCTATACAACTATTGGTTTACCTACAAGTTAAAGTCTTTTACTATGGTAGTGATAATAGAAGCAAAACTTAGTGGCTGTGACGTGTCCTTTTTTTTTTTTTTACTTTATTTTTCCAAATCCCTATAGAGCACTTCCTAGACTATTGAGTGGGAGTAGGAATCTAATTTTTTAAATAATCTTCCATTTTATGTGGAGTTTCTGTTTCACTGTGTAAGAATAAAAAAAAAAAATCAATTATCAAGCTAAACATAATTGTCACTTGAGAGATAAAACTGAGATAAGAATTGTGAAGTAAAATCGTAGAATCGTTTAGGTTGGAAAAGAGCTTTAAGATGGAGTCCAACCACTAACCTATCACTGTCAAGTCCAGCACTAAACCATGTCCCTAAGCACCACATCTACACATCTTTTAAATAACTCCTACATAAATAAATAAATACATAAAGATGCTAAGCTGCCTTTATTTAGTTTTTCAAAAATTTTGTGTAAAGAGGTGTCACTGAGTTTGAAAACCACTTCCGTTTCACATTTTTTTATTTTTATTTTTTCTTATTATCGACCAAGAAGTATTATCATCACACTGAATATATTTCTGTTTAAGAAGCTTTACGTCAACTACAGGAATACACTACAAGTAATTACAATTGAGACGTTAAAGAATTTTTTTGCTTGCTTTAGTTTTGCATAACCAGAAAAACCAAAGCCCTATTTATACATAAGGTATGCAGAAATAATAGGTATTTTTGTAAGAAAACTCTTCCTGAGAAGTGATTTAAAAACAAACAAAAAATTTTAATAATGGATCTCTCTCACTTCTAAAAATTAATTGCAAATTAATTTCAAATGGAAAATGCTGCAAAGGAAATATAATTGAAGAGAATGGTCTCAATTGTAAAGCATGCTTGTGTTAGACAATGGCCTAAAGTATTATGAACTGTTACCCAGGTGTAAGAAAGCAAATAATTACTGTAATTATAATAGTTTTTGTGATAGAAATAAATTTGTGCACACTGAGCTGCTGGCGAACTTACATAATCTGTAAGAACTTTACTGCTTCTCCTTAAAGTGAAAGGCAATTCTGGTTTTGTCTGTTCTGCTTTTGGCAGTAGCAACTTGTCGATCTACAAGGGGAAAAGATTATGCTACATTTAACTGGAATAAACAGATGAAATTAAAACAGAAATGTAACTACACAGGTTGTGTTTGTGTAGTTGATATAACTAGCAATATTTTAAGGCATGTCTGTGGTTGTAAATAAATTAAAATGTTGAGTGGGTTTTTTTAACGTGAAGGCCCATGCTTTTCTATTTTTGTCCTTTGTAAAGGAATGGGGAGCTCGGCCTTGAATGCTGTGAACGTGTTAATGCTTCTGGAAAAATTAAAGAGAGTTCCTCAGTTAGAGGCACAGAAGGACACAGTCAATTGGATACTGCAGGTAAACAAGGGAGAGAAGTTTGATCTGACTTCAGTAATTTAGAAAGTGTTTATGAATGATGTTATGATTCCTACATTTATATGTGCTTACACACAGTGTAAATTGTGTGTACACAGTTTTTAATCTTCTCAAGAAATCATTGGAGCTGTAATCTGTTGGGACATTTTTTCCTCCCAGACAAGATGAGGTTTCTTGAATTCAACTCCCTGCCCTTACCCAGTAAGAGATGGGAAAAACTTCTAGACCTGTGACACCTCCTCTAATGTAGGAGGCTTCTGCTTTTGCTTAGCAGGAGTGCTACTGTCCTGTTCCATTTTGGGCTTCTTGTTTTAGGTGGCAAACACAGAAAACATTGCTCTTGGAAAAGAGGGTAAGAATCCATAGTAGGGTTCCAAAACTATCCTCAGCTACTAAAATTGGACTATGCTGGTACATTAGGGAGGCAGGTTTCAAAGATTTTATTGAGAAGTTATACTTCTAAAATTCTAAGGACAAAAGTAAAAAATGTACTTTAAAATGTATATTTAACTTTTTAATGATATGTACAGTAAACGCAGAATATCTAATATTATCAAAACTTCAAGATGCTTATTAAAGATAGCTGGAGAAAGTAGTAAATAAGAATTGAGGGCTCAGTTTTAACGAGCTGGGCATATGCTGGAAAGCTTTCTGTTCCAGGTGTATAGGTTTTTACATTATTTTAGTGACTATTGCCATGGGATGATCCACATCTCACCTACTTGAAATAAGCTAGCAGTCTCTGTTCGTTCTTCTGATGTACAGACGCTTTAACTGCTTAGCAGTATTAGTGCTGGAAGACTGAGCAGTACTCGTCAGGTTTAGGGTACAGACACAGCAGTGTTACAGGAGTGCACACATGGTCTCAGTTAAATGTTTCTGTTATTTAGGAGCGCGGCAATTGGTTTCATCCATTTGGAAATCTGAAAATAACATGAAACTGAATATCAAGAGCTTTAATTCTGTCTATATTGTAATAAGAACCAAGTTGCATTTGTTTTTTAACATCTAAGTCTCTATTCCTAGATGTTTGACACAGTGAAAAGATTGAGAGAAAAATCTAGTTTGACAACAGTACCAGCTACATCAGGCTCAGAAGTTACAAAAGGTGATGAGGTAATACTAATGTTCAGTGGAAGCCTTATATTTAATGTTTTGAAGGGCTGTTTTCAAAAAGGTTACCTAAAATGATAATTTCTTAAATATTAATTTCTGTTATGTTGCCTACAGGATTTACGTTCCAAGTTGAATATTTTTAATATGTGAATATTTTTAATATGTGAAACTTATGCTAAGAATGTTTCATGGAATTATCAGCAGCTAATTTGGTTTTGGTTGTACTTCCAAGTCAAGTGAAACAACTGAAGAAGTCATTTCTGTTCATTTCTCCATTTCTTATCTTTGATTTGTTCACCTTTTCTGTTATGTTGCCATTGTGCAATAATTAGAAATACAACTCCACTTTAAATGATGTCATATAATTTATATGACCTACCAAGAGGTTAATCTGCTTTGCTTGATTGTGTAAAGGTATCAGGTTTAGGTGATTACTCTGTCTGTGTTTCAGTCTCTACGCTTCCCTCAAAATAACTTTTGAATCCAGTGGTCAAATGACACTGTGAAATGGAGATTTCAAAGATTACTGGAGTCCCATGACTATTTGTTTTGTTGGGGTGTTTTTTTGTTTGTTTTTGCTTTGTTTTTTAAATTGGCAGTTGAATAGAAAAGAAGAATCCAATTACCCTCAGATAGTGTGCAAAGACAGGCCAGTTTGCTCTTACACATTCTGTTTGGCAACAGCTTGCTGCCAGACTCTCTTGGCTAGTCATTGCATACATAGCTCTAAACTTATCACAGCATATGCTGTGTTTCTTTTTTGAGAGTCGTCATACGATATGTGGTAAGGTAAGGGAACAAAATACAACAGTCAGTAAGAAATGAGACTCTTACAGTTCCACTACTTGTGGAGCAATTTTTTTGAGAAAATGAAACAACAACAGTAGTTGTATTGTGAATGGAAGTAATGTGTATAATGTTGAATTTGTGCCTTAAGTAATTGAATAAGAGGAATTAGGTTCTATGTGTTTTAATTAAGTCACAGAATCACATAATGGTCAGGGTTGGAAGCGACCTCTGGAGATCACCTAGTCCAACCCCCCTGCCCGAGCAGGGTCACCTACAGCAAGTTGCAGAGGATGGCGTCCAGGCGGGTTTTGAATGCCTCCAGAGTGGGAGACTCTACCACCTCACTGGGCAGCCTGATCCAGTGCTCTGCCACCCTCAAAGTAAAGAAGTTCCTCCTCATGTTAAGATGGAACTTCCTATATTCAAGTTTTTGCCCGTTACCTCTTGTCCTATCACTGGGCACCACTGAAAAAAGACTGTTCCCATTCCCCTGGCACCCTCCCTTTAAGTATTTATAAGTATTAATAAGATCCCCCTCAATCTTCTTTTCTCTAGACTAAAAAGACCCAAGTCTCTCAGCCTTTCCTCATAAGAGAGATGTTGCAATCCGCTAATCATCTTCGTAGCCCTTTGTTGGACCCTCTCCAGCAATTCCCTGTCCTTTTTGAACTGGGGAGCCCAGAACTGGACACAGTACTCCAGATGTGGCCTCACCAGGGCAGAGTAGAGGGGAAGGATGACCTCCCTCGACCTGCTGGCCACACTCTTCTTGATGCACCCCAGGATGTCATTTGCCTTCTTGGCCACCAGGGCACATTGCAGGCTCATGGTCATCCTGTTGTCCACCAGGACTCCCAGGTCCCTTTCCCTTATCTGTGTTTTTTGGATTCTATATTTCCAAAGCATATAAATACTTTGTTTATAGCTTTTGAAAACATGATAGATGAGGAAATGCTGGAAGAAAAATAGTTTTCCAGCCTACAGTAAAGAAGAATAGGGGAAAATACAACCCTCAAACAACTCAGATGCATAAAATGCTGCCAGTGTAGGAACGATCTGTTTACTGTGTTGTCCATAGATAGTTCAAGACAAAATGTTCTTAAATTCCTGTAAGGGAGATACTCAGTAGGGGTTTTGCTTAGGGAGGAATAACAAAACTCTGGAGGAGGTTTGTGATGTTCAGCTCACTAACGTTTCTTAAGAACAGACAAGCACCTAATTAAAATGGATCAGGTGCTATTGATCCTGTCTTTGGGCAAGGGATTGTACTAATGACCTTTTGTGGACCCCTCAAAATCTTTGTTCTGACTAGGTTAATGAACTAGATTCATTACTTCTGACTAGGTTAATTTAATGTTTTAGTTTTACATTTTTCAGATATCAGTTAAGGATTTTTTAATCATTAAAGTGTTGTCAGTTAAGGAATTTTGATGTCAGTGGTTAGAATGCATATAGTTGGGGGAAAGATTCTTCTAATTTTTTGATGTTCTCTGTTGTCTGTGATTTCTTTATTCTCTTTAATTGAAAGACACAGAGCACTCAGGATAAAGAGAAAGCTGAGCGGAAGAGAAAAGCAGAAGCAGCTAGGTTGCACCGTCAGAAGATAATGGCCCAGATGTCTGCACTGCAGAGGAATTTCATTGAAACCCATAAGCTCCTGTATGAAAACACACTGGAGGCACAGGGGAAAGAAGATGCTATTATGGAGGAAGAAAGGTAAGAAAAAACAGACATCCAGACTTCTAGTGGGAAGAGTTCATTACCTGCTATGTAAGTTCAGTGTGCTACATAAAAAATTCAAGAGTCCGTTCAGTGGACAGATTGTGTCATCCCAGTCAGCAAACTCATCTCTATTTACTTTTAAGTCACAATTTTAATGTGTCTGTATGATTAAAATGTATTTAATCCAATCTATATAGAATACACCTTCCTGAATTTCCTGCTGTCTGAATCTATTTCATTGTGCTATTCTATGTTAGCTGGCTTCCACTTTCTGTTTTTAAAGAATACTGCATTTTAGTGAGGATTGAGTGTTTCTTCATTGTTTGGTCATCATTTGGTTTTGTACAGCACTTTGGTATATAACCAGAAATGTTAGCAGTATATGACATTTTTAGATACTTGAAAGAGTAAGTTTGTTTAGAAGAAGCTGTCTGATTATTTTATATCTGTGTCACTTATGGTCCTACAGCATGTCTTCGGCAATTGATTACTCCAAAATTGCTTTGGGTCCCAAACGAGGTCCGTCTGTTGCCGAGAAAGAAGTTCTGACCTGTATTCTTTGTCAGGAGGAGCAGGAAGTAAAGTTGGAGAGTGCTGCCATGGTATTGTCTGCCTGTGTCCAGAAATCAACTGCTTTAACTCAGAATAGGAGCAGAATTCTTGAACTCTCAGGGGGTATGCAATTTTTCTTCTTTTAGACTACAAGCAGTTCTGTACCTAGAACTTTGAACCTAGTTAAACTCTGTATTCAGTCAGATTGCCAAATGGCTTACCCTACTTAACAAAAAGTGGAAACTTAAAAATTGTTCTAAAATCCATGCTTTAAAACTTAAAAATGAGAAGTCTGTGAAGATTTTGATTTGTCGCTGGGAAATCAGAAAATGCTTTAATCTAAAGAAGATTTTGTAAAACTTAAAGATTTGGTAGGAGTGGTCACTCTGGAAAAAATCCAGGAATGTTAACAGTTTCTATTTATTCAAGTACAGCAGCAAACTTTCCCAATTTGGAGGAAATGCATGAACATTATCAAAGGCCAGTATGTCAGCCTCAGGAGGATTTGTCTTTTTGGTTGTGTTTGGTTTTGTTTTTCTCATGTCCAGGAAGTAATAAAATCAGCAACATAAAAAAAAAAATAGAAAAGTGTAAGCAAGGATCATATGATATCATCTGATGAATGAAAAAAAAAAAAGAATAAAAGAGAATAATACAAACAAAAGCATTAGAGTTGCATAAGAGCATGTTGGTAGCAGGAAACACAAAGACTAACCAGAATTTTTTTTGTGAGTAACAGTTGATTAAACATAAGAAATATTTTGGTAAGTTACTTAAGGGAAAGAAAGAAAATAAATAGAAGGAAAAGGGAAAACTTAAGTACTCACTGACTTTTTTTGCTCTCTTTTTGAAAGAGAAAATTAGTAATTCAAGATCAGATGACTGATGGCTGTTAATTTTAACAAGAGAGAAATGCAGTCCAGAATAAGATAAGAAAAGTTGAAACAATATCTAGGTAGCTTCGGTGTATTCACCTTGGCAATTACTAATATTGAAAGTACTATCAGAACTGTTGTCTTCAGTATAATCTTTAATTATTTTTTAAAATGCATAGAAGATAGTTGTGATCTCAGAAGGCTAAGAAGGGCAAACGAGTATTTGTCTGAAGAAACCCACCAAAAAACAGAAGTGAAATGAGAAACTACTAAAAATCTGAGTATTCCATCCAGCCTGGATGCCCAGAAGTATATTGGATGATAGTAATTATTATTTTATAAGACAATATAAAAAATAGACAGATAGTAGAGCAGTAAGAAGTGTCAAAAATTGATTTGTCAAGAGAGAAACTTAGTAAGCCACCCTAATTCTTTGACCAGGATAACTGATTTTGTGGGTAAGGAGAAGGTAAGCTAATTCTCACGTTTACTAGATTTTTTGGCCCTGTCCTACTTGATATACCGCCTAGGCAAATGTTTAGGTGAAATCACCCCGAGGTAGATATAGATATCATCATAAAACTACTAGTTTGATTCAAGCACACTACAATATTAAATAATAATTAAAAGTTGAAGTTCCCTGTAAATTGAATTATATATGTTTTAACAGATAAAATTTAAATAGCTGTTATCTATTAACTATTTATTAATCAATGTACATTCTCTATGTATTTGCCCACATCTTATTGTGAAGCTGAGTCAATCATTTTTTCAAATCCTGCTTATTCAAGCTAACTAATATATAAGGAATAAGTATGCAACATTGAAAGACCATAAAATTGGAGGTCTGTAAGTGCTCTCAAGTTGTTTTCTAGTTTGTTGCCTTTGCATAGCAAGGATGTTACAACTTGTAGTTTAAATTCCTACTTATTTTTAAATATTTTTTTTTCTATTTTATAGCAGGTTATTGTTGATTTGTGGTCAGCTCATAAAGCAAAATGAACCCTATTTTTTTTTAATGACACTACTGTCTAGCAAATAGCTTTAAATTCTGTGTTTGGGCAGTTCATTATTCTTGCTTAATTTAGAAGTACGCTCTTGAATGTTATCAGATAGAATTCTAAAGCAAAGGGAAGTTCAGCACTGTTTCTTATTTCTCCAGGGTATTATGCTATTCTCTATTGTACTTGCAAACCTTTACTGAGTTATTCCACTTACTAAGATGTTTTGCGTTTCCTCCTCTACGTTACTAACAAATACTGAATAGTCCTAGACACAGGACAGACTCCTACAGAATCCTGTTTGATCCGTTTTTCTTTTTAACAGCGAACTACTGATAATGAGAATTTTGAGCCAGCTGTATAAAATTTTTATCTAGGCCATGTACTAATTGCATCCATTTGTTTTGCTCTCTTCTGTGGTACTCTGAAATAGAAATGAAATCCTATGCTCTTGTGGCCCAACATACTGGTAAGCTTTCTTCAGTGAAATGTTGGGCTATTGAAATAATTGAAAAAAGAAGGGAATGATGTTCCTTTTCCTAAAGCCACTTCTGAATATTGTTTATAGCACTTACTCTCTGCTGCATGGTCCTCTGCAGCTCATCCATTAGAAGAAGGATTGTAGGTAGGCCAGAGCTTTTTTTTCTTTGAAGATCTAAATAAGTGCAAAAACGGTTGTTCCCACAGCAGAAGTGCAGACAGTGGCAAATTAGTGTTATACCAAAGATGACTTTCCTATTTCAAGCTCCATTTCATTTAGAGCACCTTCAGCTGTTGTCAAATAGAATTATACTTTCAGTGCAACTTGGGTGCTAGGGTCTGAGGGTGTTTTGTGGGGTGGTTTGTTTGTTTTTTTTTTTTTTTTTTTGGTTGAGGGTTTTCTGTGGTATTATTTGTTTTGTTTTTTCCTTTTTCTTTTCTTTTTCATTTTGTCCAATTCAGGGGTATCTGTTCAAAATCATAAATAGTCTACCAGATGAGGTTTGGAGGACTGCTGATGCTTAGCTGAGTACTATTTAGCTATTCCAGTACTGAAGAACCCTTTTCTGTTATTTTCTTTTTTAACCAATTTACTATTGCTTTTAGATTTTGTCATCTTTTTCTTCATAATTAGTCAAAAGCCTTCAGTAGTTTAAGTGGTCTCTGTCTTGTGATTGCTTTGCTGGAGTATTGGTCTGGAAAACAGGCCAAATGGGATTTTAATGTGAGTCTGTGAACTGAAAATCCAAAGGCTTGTGTTCTGTGTGTACTGTTGTTAATTTCTGTTACACTGGTGGGAAGCTATGTTTTTTATCTTGCAGTAATTTCTTTCTGCTGTGTCTTTCTAGAGACGTTAGACCCTCTCTTCATGCACCCTGACTTACCTTGTGGGACCCACACGGGAAGCTGTGGTCATGTGATGCATGCAGCCTGCTGGCAGAAGTAAGGATGTGTCTTTGCAGCCTTTTAATGTGGTTTTTTTTTTTAATTAATCTATTTTCCAAAACATCTAAGTGAGTGCGCCCTGAAAACACAGTACAGTAAGTGGATATTTAACTAAGGAGTCAAAACTATTTGTACCCATATAAAAATGAAATATGACACAAGAGAAGTTCTGACCCGATGAAGAAAGTCATCAAAAGTTTTTAGTGCCTTCTGTGACCCAAAGAAGAATCTCTAAGGAGTTGATAACTTATGCACATAAAACCAATGGGGTAAAGTTGATCAAGAATATGAAACCATATCTACTAGGTTTATTTTTAGTGAGCCAATGAGAACCAGTAGGAAACTTACAGGTGAGTATTCTATAGCAACCGTACTTTGACTCTGAAAGTCTGTCACCAGGTCAGTACTTAAAGGATGGAGCTGACTTATTCCAGTGAGTCTTTAGATGGGAAGCTGCCATTTAGAATAGAATATGAATGATTAAATCTACCGATGTTTCTTCCCCAACCCTACCCTATTGGTGAACAAACCTATAATAAAAAGTAAGAGGAAAGAATTGCTACAGTGCTTAAAAACTTTACTAAATTTCTACTGTTTGGGGAGCCCACAATTGTCTACCGAGTGTGTTGGATTAGAATGCAACCTGAAATATTAGAAGACCAAGTTACTTAGCTTGCAGAATATAGTCACCCTGGTTGCAGCTACATTTTTAGGATTACAGAGAGCAAGATAAATAGTGTGAAATAATAATAGAAATAATCATACTGAAGTATTATCAACAGGTAAAGAGAATTGGGTCATGTAATTGCAAACTATTTTATATTGTTGTATGATATAAACAATCTCTTGAGGTTTGTTGTTTGTACTTGTGCCGTTTTACTTTAAAAAACCTGACTAAACTTCTAGTCTTATCATTTACTTTTCTATATGTGTGTATATATATTAATTGCTTTTTACAATAAAACATCAGTACAGAATAAATAGGCGCACACACTTAAAATGATACAGAAGTATGTTCCTTGAGTGTAATACATCTGCTCTTGGCAGATCCATCTACATCTGCGTAGATCTAAGTAGTGCAACATTGGAGCTCAGTTCCCTTGCTCTTTTTAAGAAAAGATGACTTGCTGTATGGGTAAATGGGAGTAAAATGGACAACAGGCTCTTCTCATACGGGATGGCACAGAAGGTTTGAGTATAGTCTTTTATTTATTACATAACAGATATTCTAACTTACTAATATTCCTCCAAACTCTGCCTGCCACACCTTTCTAGAGTATCTGTGCAGCCTAAAAATACTGCAGAATACTCTCTAAAATGGTATGAGTTCAAATGAACGGAATATCTTCGTAGTTGCCATGTATGAGGAAGAGAAGTTGCTTGCACATAGTTGTTTGAATGCAGGAAAATACATTTAATTTTTTTTTGTTGATTCTAACAGAATACTTTCCTAAATATTCTGTGATCATTAGAACTTCTGCAGATGCCCCCGCACACAGACTTTCTCTTATTACGTAAATGGGATTTTCTTTTTTCCCTTAAGATGTATGATTTAAACCTTTAAAGCTTAAAAGAAAAAAAATAAAAAAATCTAGTTATTACTGTAGTGGGGAAGTTGGATAATTTCATATCTGTCTTGAAGATCCTACGTACCCAGTCTGAACATTAGTACTGAATTTAGTTGCTTGTGCCAAGGGAAGAAGACTTGAATGTTGGTTCTTTTTGTTCCTAATAATACCACTGAGACATCAATGAAATCTGAAGGCTTGCTGCATCCTCCGAGGGGGCAAAATTATAATGAAACCTGTGAAAGATGATAGTTACTTCTTGGTTTCTTTTTGAGTTTAAAATAGCTCAAGTCCAATACTGTAATATAAATTATCCTTTCTTCCTGTTAAAAGGCTATGGTTTCATTGTCTAGTCACAAGGCTCAGTCATTACCATGAATAGCTGATTATTCATTCATGTTATGTTACTGGTAGTTTTTCCTAAACTGAAATAAAAATATGTACAATCCCTGTTTCAAACTTACTGTAATGAGTTGCATATGAGAGATATTAGATATAGTGTTTCGTGGTTTTGAAGACAACATGAGAGAAGAGGAGAAAATTTAAGGGCTGCCTGTCTGTAAAAATGTTAATGAAATTTAAAAGGATCTTCAAAGCAAGGAAAAGTTGCTGTCATTTTTGCATGAGTGGTATACCATGCGTTTTTGCGTGAGTTCATGCATGTGCACAAAGGTTTTATTTTATTTTCACGTCCAAGCACACGAAAGAGTTATAAATCTAAGGAAAAGTGTTGTTTGTTGGCTTGGATAGGTACTTGCTAGATAATAACACTTTTAATTACTTGAACACTTGTTTTCATGTCACATTTGCGCCTTTCCACTTTCTAGTAATTTCCTTTTCAATGTCGTAGGTACTTTGAAGCTATGCAGCTGAACTTTCGACAACGTCTGCATGTTGAACAGATATTTGACTTGGAGAATGGAGAGTATCTTTGTCCACTTTGCAAATCTCTGTGCAATACCGTGATTCCTATAGTTCCATTGCAGGCTCAAAAAATAAACAGGTGAGTTACCAGATTGCATAGCCTTTGATTTTAAAAAAAAAAAAAAAAAAAAAAAAAAGTAAAAATTACTTTGGGGTGGGTTGACTTTTCAAATTTTTGGAAGGAACATTTAGGCTGACCTTCCTAATCTGTATAAAAGACTGTGTAACTCCTTATTGACTATTCAGCCAAATATACTGCTTTTGGCAGTCAATTTTTTTTAAAAGCATTTTTGGATTGCCTATTTTTTTTGAGCTGATATCAGATGAGAAAGTACCTAGATCTAGTATTTAGTCTCACACTTCAGTTTGTACTGTTTGCTCAAAATTTACAAAGCCAGCAAAACTGTGCAAATACTGAGTTAATGTATTTTGATCTAAATGTGTCCTCTGCTTTTAAAGCTGCGGTGATTCCTGGAGTGTTAAAGTAAAACCTGCTTTGTATTTCTGTTTTCAGTGAGGATGCAGAAGCAGTAGCTCAAATTCTTTCCCTGGCTAGGTGGCTGGAGATTATCATAGTCAGGATATCGGGCTACAGTCTGAAAAATGCTAAAGGTTAGTTATCACAATTATGAAGCTAATGTGCTAATATCTAATATGCCGGTACATGTTTTAACAAATACTGACAGAAAACTTCAAATAAAGAATACATTTTGCTATCAATCAAGAGAGTATCAAATAAAGCTGGGGATAAAGTCATGGCCCTTTCTGAGCTATGTCTTGATTTCACAGTGCCCTCACCAATTTTCAGGTTTCTGTTAAGTTCTTTCCACTTCCCTGTAGAAGAAAATTACGTGCACTTGGAGAGAATAGCCACCAACTAACACTCAGGAGTTAATTAAACATTTGTATTGACTGTGATGTAGTAAAAAAGAGAAAAATTAAATTAAAAGGGCCAAAATAAAAATATGTATGAGTGTTTAGAAAACAGAAGGTACAGAGAATCAACATACTCCTTGCACTCTTACAATACAGGAAAGCTCTTTTTCTTCACCCGCAAAGCACTACTTTTATTTCTAATATTTCTGGAAATACAAGAAAATGTTACTTAAGGAGGAAAGTCTGTTACTTAGAAGAAAGTCTGGCTGGTGAGGTCTGTTTACAATTATTTTTCAAACCAGTTTAAAATAAAAAGAAGTCTCACTTCTGTTGTTACAGTTTTTACAGCAGTCTAACTTCTTTGTTTTTTAATGTGGATCTATTTTTTTTGGTTTTCTTTTCTTTGTGGAAGGAGAGAAACAAAATCTTCCAGCTTTCGCCAACAAGGGGACCTCTGCTTTGGAATTCCACTCTATCCTTAGTTTTGGCGTTCAGTCCTCGTAAGTGTTACTGGAAGTGCTCTCTGCATTATGTTAATTCTCCCTAAAATAATCTAGGCATACTTCAGGATCTATATTGAAGGAAAGGCATGCGATTGGTTTGGTCTGAATATCAGCGTACTTATACTTTTCCTTAAGCATTCACTGAATATCAGACCTATACAGAGCTAGATGGACGTCTTGGTCAAATCCAGTCTGGTACTACTTATGTTCTTGGTACAAAGCTATATGTCTGTTTCAGGGATAGATTTCACTTGGGTTTGGGTGCAATAATGATAATAGATTACTCAAAGGAATAGGTTTGTTTCTATTCCAGTGGGCAAAAGCACTCTCCCACTAAAACGGAATGAATGGATAGATACTCTTAAGGGGTACTTAGCTGTCTGTCTTCTTTTTAGATCATGCTGTATAAGTACTCTACTTCTGCTACTTGTGACTGACATCATAGCTGAATCAAAATTCTTTCTTGATAACTCAGCTCTGTGGGAAAGATTCTATAATTTGCACTTAAACAGTGTTATATTTAAGTAAGAGCCTGGCTAATCCCCAGACTTTGTGATACAATTGTTTTGGCTGTAGAGATTGGGAGAAGTAATATGAATGTCATAAATTTCTGTTATGAAGTTCTGTGTAAGACTTTGAAAAAACACAAACCATTAAAACTGTACCAGTTTTTGCATAGGCACTTTTCTGCATATAACTGTATAAATGTAAACAAACCCAATGTCAGTTGAGAGGACCTTAAATGCTAAAAAGGCATTTGAAATGTCTGCCTTTCCTTTTTTAGTGCCTTATGAGATGAGATATATTTTCACTTCGGCACTTATAATTACACTTGATTACTCACGTTTTTTTTTCATTGTATTTTACTTTGATTTAAATATTTGCATTTTTTGAATGCAAATTATAATACAGTATACAGAAATAGACTCCTTCCAGCCTGGCAGCTCTTAATATCTCAATTTGTGGAGCCTGTTATGTCAAGGCACTTGTTTACTACTGGAAACTAGAATTTTTTTTTCTCTTCCATGCAGACAAAGGGCCTTTGTATTCAAGAATTCTTTCATAAGTAACTTAGACTTTGTTAGTGATTGACCAGTAAGTAATAAGCACTATTAATAGTTCAGACTGAAATTATCTTGGCTTGCTTTTGCAGAGCCAAGTACTCCAGCAGTATCAAGGAGATGCTTATTCTCTTTGCCACCACCATTTATAGAGTTGGGCTAAAAGTTGCTCCAAATGAAGCTGATTACAGGATTCCTATGATGACCTGGAGCACATGTGCTTTTACCATCCAGTGTATAGGTAAAGCATAGTTTGGGTTTATTCCTTCTTATGACTTGAAAATCTTACAGTTGTTTGATTGTATAATTTTATAAATTCTGATTGTATAAATAATAATACTTATACATAAATAAGCAATATGTAATAGTATAACAATGTGTATTATATGTAACCATATATATAATAATAGAATGATAATCTATAATCTAATATAATCAATAAGATGTTTTTCTTAGATGATAGTTTATAAAATATAGTATGGAATGGCAACACTGAGTTTAGTCTGGGAGAACAGGGAGTGATCGTGTTGCATGTTACTAATTGTAACGTTAAGCATGTTCAATGAATATCTTCAGGCTGCCAGAGATCACTGACCTGCAGGCAAACTTCTACACATCTGAATGTCTAACAGCTGTGAAATAGTACTCTCATTAATTCTTATTCTTGAAAAATTCTCATGGAATTTGTAGAAGTGGTATGGTCTTCTGTATAATGAAATTGCTAAGCAGATACCTGGTAGAAAAAAACAAAACCCAAATATTGTCTAGCATGAATGTCTTTTTGAAGGCAAAGTAATTACCGTAAAAATGATTGCATTTTTTGGGCTAGTGTACCTGTTTAGCTCTCAGTCTCATACCATTTCTGTACTATATATACAAAGAAGTTTGTGTAGTAAACATGAAGCTGTAGATAAATTTGTAAAGGCTTCCAGGCAGGGAGAGAGGCAAGAGATAAGTCTGAAATGCATGCTGATGGAATTGAGAATGTAATTGTACATCTCCATAAATATGATTTGCCAAGTATGCCATTTTTTATTGATGAAGCTGTTGAGTTATAAGCGTAGTCTACCTTAAATCTATAGTGGATTTGACCCAACTGGAGTGTCAAGTGTTCAAAAGGTTTGTAGGAGAATTGGAAACATTCTGATAAGGCAGGAATAGTCACAAGAACTCATTGCATCTTTTTAGTGTTGGATTTTATCAGAGTTTTCAAATGGGTCAGGAGAGGACTGGAAGCCACCCAGCTCTATTAACATTAATGCATTTAATGCTGTGCAAATTGTTTTCATTCAATATGTAAAACCTACCTTGGTGCTGTCAGGGATGAGATTGCTAACAAGTGTATAAATGCAATAACACAGTTATGATATTGAAGGCATGTGTAAGAATTAGAAAATTCAGATGCTTTACCAGGCCAAGATTTTAAAACCAGAGGAACCGCTATGACAGTCTGACCTATCCTAGGCCACACCACTTCCTTGGATTATTCATTTTTGTGTTGTAAAGCAAAACTGCTACATAGCTTCTAGTATGCTGGTTTTGAATCTAGCCATAGGGTGCATTATTAAAACCATTTAACAGGCATGTAGCCAAGCGGCCTAGACAAGAAACCATAGCCACTTGTATTAGTGGAGTCTCTAGAAGAGGTTCAAAGCATCATTGACCTGAAGGATGTGAATGGCTTTTATTGCCTAAAGCCAGACACTTAAAAATACAAATCTGATTTTTCCGATGTTTCCTCAGCAACTGCAACTCCACATGTTGTGTTTTAAACAGAGGTGTGGAAGTGCTAATTGTTAAAACACTTTCATTTTTCTTAGAGTTGGTTTAAAAACACCCCACAAACCAAACCAAAAAAACCCAAAACACAATCAAAAACTTCCCAACCAAAAAACCCCTAATGGGGAAAAAAAAAATCCAAGATTTTGAATTGTACTTACTCATCTCGGAAAAGTGACTAAAGCACAAACATTTCAATTGATACCTTTTTACTCAATTGAGTTAATTTTGTTTGTTATTTTTACTAGCTTATTTTGTCTTTATTATCCCCTTATTCTAGCTTGGGAATTTTGTTTTCAAAATATGTTTGTTAAACTATAGTGCAGATCTGAGGGTAAGATGTCTGTATAGCATCCCTGTAAACATACCTTGATGTTCTTGAGCATTGTATAAGGGTAACTGAAAATACAACTAAATCCATAGAATGTCTTATCATTCATGTGAAACAGTGTTCCTATAAATCCCTAGTTAGCAAGATCTGAGAACCAAATGTCTTTAAAAAGCTTGTTACAGCTGTTTATCTGGGAAACATTCAGTACAATTTAAGCTAGATTTTTTTCAAGAGTATTCTCTTATCAGAATAAAGTTGAGCTTTAAAAAGAAGTACATATACTAAGAATAAATTATTCTTGGATTAAGTGTATTCTAACAGAAATGTTATGTTAGTTCCTGTAGAACAAAGCAACTTAAGTTTTTCTGTGTTTGATTTTAAGAAAACCTCTTGGAAACGGAGAGCAAGCCTTTATTTGGATCTCTACAAAATAGACAGGTACGGGCAAGTAAGATATGCAATACATTTTAAACAAAAAAGTTTATATACATACATAATACACACATATATAAAAAACTTACTATTGAAACTGCTAACATCAAGTTGTTAGCAAGATGTTATCCCTCTGCGGAGAGATAGCTCTCAAAACGTTAGACTGATAACATAAAGAGCATTCTGGATGAATCATGTTTCTACTTATACATGGAAGTTTGTATTAAATTCACTTATTGAAGTGTTTTCTGTTTGCAGAAGTGGAGATGTTTTTACAGCTTTATTTCACTATTATATCATTCCCTTTTTCCTGTCCAACCATTTCCTCTTGCGCTCTAGCACAGTGGCCTTAAAGCATTAGTGCAGTTTGCAGCTGCTCAGAGAACAACATCACCACAGGTCCTGATTCAGAAACATCTGGTTCGTCTTCTAGGAGGTATTGTATTCCTTTTCTGTACTACCTTTTGTGTTGCAGAAGTTTCTACTGCAAAATGGCACACACATCAATAGGGCATAGAAGCAAAAGTTAGACTACTGAAAACAGCGCTAACCTCAATTTCTCTAATGTTGCTTGAAATCATAGAGTATTGATTGAACTAAGTAATCAATAATTTTATTAACCCAGCCCCACATCACTGAAGTCCCCAAAAAATCCTCTATCCCAGATTATGTAGGCCTGGAGATACTCAGATCTGGAATATTTACAGATGGTTAACAATCTGTTTCTGGCAGTGTTCAAAATTACTCAAATTCTGTGCTAAGCAGGTGGATAAAGTCATAAAACAGGTATTCCTCTCTTAGTTGTGAGACTTGATCTTTTTAGTACTTTCAGAAGGCGGCTTGCAGCCTGGTTTAAGATATTTTGGTCTCAGGAATAGCTAGTTTGAGACACATAACTGTCCTCCATGTTTCTTACTGATTAGGTTAGCATGGTGGCCTTTGTGAATCTCACTCTTTGACTTGCCTTCTATTCAATAGGATTCTTAAGTGTGGTACAGGCTTTTGTATCAGGCTAGGTTGTGAGGCATCTAGTGCTGCAGTGCCTAAGTACACTTGTGGATTTCAGCCTTGACACTGTCTGCTTTATTAGAGCTGGAGAAATAAATCAAACATTTTTATCTTGGAATTTTGAAGATATTATTAAAATTGTGAGCTGATTGGGCATGTGGAAATAGCTAAACAGATGAACAATCGATTACATAAGTGGTAAGCAGTTAATTAAATAGATATTTCCTTAGTTCAGAGACTTGGACTTTTTTTTTTTATGAAAGCACAGAAATTATAGAGGCTCTAAAATCAGATCCTGAAATTGCAGTTCAATCAAAAAAAAAATATTGAATGTATAATTGATACCTTTATTTTGTAGTTCTTCTACCAAACTTTAAAGTGGAGGATACTCCATCTCTCTTAGAAGTAGATATGTTCCACGTCTTGGTAAGCAGGTTCATTTTATTCTTCATATTAATGGGGTCGGGGGGAGTTAAGCATGGATTTCTGTGTACTTTACCCTGTAGATAGTCCTGCATTATCTGTTCACTTCTGTGAGTCAAATGATTATACATGAGCACTGCATACAAATACATATGGCTGCTATATAAGTGTTTACTTTTCCTTCTGCTGTTCTTCTAGCTTTCAAGTCTTTGCTGTCTCACTTCTATTAAATTTTGTGCTTTCAGTCTCAGTCATCTTTTTACTACCTCCATTGCTATCAAACCTCCAAAAAACCCTGAGAAATTATACACTCAGCTTGTTTCCCTCACTTTCCCTTCTCAATAGGTCTCATACCTTCTGAGCCTTCACATTCACTCTTATTACCTTCTTTACTCTTCTTAGCCTCTTCTTTCTGTTCGTAATACAAATCTGTATTATAGTTCCTTCTACCACAAAACTACACAACAAAAAACCCAACGAAAACAAAACAAACCAACGCCTCCACCCCTTCCCCCCCAAAAATCCCCCTCCCCCCAAAAATAATCCCCCAAAACAACCAAAAATCCAAATCCACCAAAATAAAACTTGTTTTGCCCTGGTTGTGTTTCTAACTAATGCTTGGTCTCTCTTCTCACTTTTTTCAGTGTGCTTTGTCTTATGTCAAAAAAACAGAAATTAAGCTTTCCTAGGAATTGGACAAGCTTTCTTGGTATATCTCTAAACTGGCAATTACAATGGGACTGAGTTTCCTACATGCTAGGGGGGCACAAATGGTTAATATTTTCCAGTGAGATTTTGCAACACTTTTGAATTAAAACTAGCAAGATAAATGAACATATTTAAATTGACTACAGAAATTAAATATAAATGTATAGTGAGAATATAATTTCTGTTAACCATGTAGCTATTGCCAAATTTCTGTTACTTTAATATTTGCTCCTTTCCTTTCACTTTAGGTGGGAGTTGTTTTATCATTTCCATCTTTATACTGGGAGGATGCTGTAGACTTGCAACCTTCATCAATTAGTTCAGCCTATAACCACCTCTACCTCTTCCATCTGACAACACTGGCACACATAATGCAGATTGTCGTCTCTTCAGCAACAGGTAGAGGTGTATTTGGTTTGGATTATTCTGCTGTTTTTACACAATTTCTTAATGTATTTCTAAATATTTCAATATTTCTAAATAATGGATGGACACCGTTAGTGTCTTCCAGGTATAAACTTCCTCATAATAAATGACACTTAGTGCTAGATAGTAATAATAGCACTACATCACTTTCAGATCATTTGTCACATATCACTTCTGTGTGCTTTGCCTAAGAAAACAAAATAGTTATTGATATCATAGAATGGTTTAGGTTGGAAAGGACCTTGAAGATCATCAAGTTCCAACCCCCCTGCCATGGACGGGGACACCTCCCACTAGACCAGGTTGCCCGAGACCACGTCCAATATATCGGTACTTGATCAAGTCAGTTATTCCAGAGTGGTATCTTCCCCTCTTCAGTCCTTGTAGGAGAAGCAAAGCTCAGCCCAGCAGCAGCTTTCTGACCTGTGCAGTGACAGTTAGTATGGATTTGGGAAATAAACTTTTCTTTACACTTCAACGTAGTAAATACCCAGAGCCGAAATATGGAATCCTATAAACTGATAGGAGAGAATTTAACTTTTCTCTGTATTTCATACTACGGTTAAAAACTGTCTGTAACCCACAGGCTTCCTAGCTACTACTTTCCTTTTTCTTCAGCATGGTGGGAATTAAAAAATATATAAATAAATTTTGTAGCTTAATATATGTAGTATGTAGGACAACAACTTCAGAAGTTCAAGGGAATGAAGCAGTTTTTATGTGAGGACAAGCAATGAGGCAGTAATCCTGATTGTTCTTTATAACATGCAGTTTTAGAACATTTGTTAGGTTAAAAAGAGCAAATGGAAAATAATTAGGCAAAACAAAGTGGAAATATTTCTGTAGTGCAGTTTAAAAAAAAAAAAAAAAGCTCAGTATGTGTAAGAAGTGAAGTGTGTTACAAATGAAGTGCATTTATGGTGGGATTCATCTTTTTGTGTGCAGAATCCCCTACTGCTCGATCATCTGACAACAGCGAGGAGGCACGGTCTGCACAGTCTTTCTGTAGAGAAGTTTGCCAGTACACCAGTGGGTAAGTAGCAGTTCAGTTACAGCATTGCATTTTCCTAGAAAGATGGCAATCCACAGGAATTAACCTGAACAACACAGAAAACAAGAAAAAAATTATCCATTTTGTATGGGGAGTTAGCACAATGCCTAATGCTTGCTTCCCATACTCCTGAACACTGAAAAAAAGGAAACTTGTGAAAAGAACACTTTTAGTTAGAAGAGCTACTTTTTGTGGACAACAGTAAATTCTTAGCCTAAGGATGAAAAGATACCTATATCCATTCTGGACGGAAACACAACCTCTAACTGTAGTAGCTCTTTTTTCTTTGCCTTGATTGTGTGGTTTTTTTTTTTTTTTTTTTTTTTAATGTCTCAATTAGAGTTGGAAGCCAGAATGAAGGAAATGGTTCGACTCTAAGAGGGGGAAAGGTGTAAAGATAAACACAGTTACTTATTTGTTTGAGCATTAGTGACCATCTTTCCAGGCTTGTTTGATAAATGTAGCTAAAGACGCTTTAGTACTTCAGTATGTGTGTGAAATAAGCTAGAAAATATGGATGTATCCGCTACAAGTTTGCTTTGATTTCTCTTCACCGAGGCTAGTTGCAAAGATACGTTTCTCAAGGATTGACAACGCTACTCACTTGTCTAAGAGTTTTAAGTCTAAATTTCTAAATAATTAAAATTTGCTACTTAAATAATAAGAGTAACTTTTCTGAGGCATGAGCTTCGAATCATAGGTTCTGTGCCTTTTGGAAAATCAGGTCATGGTATTGAGATGCTTAGGTACAGAATTAAATGCCAAAGTTTAGGCAACCCAGCTCTGAATTTTTTAGTGTTTTCATTTCTGCATATGCATTGTCGTTTTCTAACTCTGACCTATCTGTGCTTAAACAGCACAATCTGCATAACGATTTTACAATAGCCTGTGATGTTATGATACAGCTTTACAGGTTGTTCCTCAGCAGGTCCTGGTCAACATTTGTGTGAACATCCTGTTCATGTAAATGTGAATTTAACCAAGTTTAAAATTTTTAGAAAACAGGGACACTGTAAGTAAGTTAAATGTACTATGTAATTTAGACCAAATGCTCATATCGCACGAACTGCAAGAATAATTACTGAGATGAGTATCAGTCTGGTATTTTTTGTCAAAAGTGGGATTATTATAGCTTTATTTTAAACAATCTGAGGGTTACTGTTGTGACTTCCATAATGAAGTATGAGGTATTAATTTTAATTGTGTTGGCTTTGTTGTTCCTGAAGAGTATTTATGTTTGTTTGGTTGTTTCTTTCCTCATGTTTGAATTGCATTCAAAATACCAAGTGAATGAAAAACTTTCATCGTTTCAAAAAAATCAATTGCTCTATGCATGATGCTGTATTGCACAGTTTAAATCAGGTTATCTTGAGTTACCTAGAAGTGGACAGCTATCTATTGGCTATTTGTCTTTTATAATTCTGAAAAATATAAGTTGTGATAATTTGAAGGTTTGATGTAAGTGTTCTATGTAAATTCAGTACTCGTTCCTTAGGCAAAGGGGAAATCAGAAGTTAGGTGCTGGTGGCTGTGTTTCACAGAAGTTGGGGTACATCAGTGTTGCTTCTACACATCTGCCATTCTACCAATGCTAACCAAAATGTGAAAGTGCTTGAAGGATTTGCACTGTGAGCTACTGCAGCTATTTCTCATTTGTGTATTGCAGTTGCTTTAGTCAGGATATTCCAGGCTGGCTTGTGTGGGATTGTGTTAAAAAAGGCATCATGCCTTACCTTCGCTGTGCTGCTTTATTTTTTCATTATTTGCTGGGAGTTTCTCCACCTGAGGAGCTACTGCAAGGTAAATATGAGAAAGCAAATGCATCTATATATTGACTTTGTTTACTGTTTTCTTGGAAGAATGGAATTTTTAAATGTACACAATAACTTAATGATAGTCAATACATTAAAGTAAGACTTGGAAAGAAAAGGAAATACTAATTTGTATAGGAAGGGGCAGGCATGAGAAGCTGAGTTCTCTCACCCTTCTTTGCATGGAAAAGAGTTACTTTGTGTATGTGCAAATATGTGACTTATCAATGATGTATTGATAATAAGTATTTCTGGCTACAAAGATTCTGTGATTTAAAGATAATTCTCGGGGCTTAGATTATATCACCTGAGAAACAGGCTGGAGTATATTTAAAACAAACAAACAAGAAACAAACCAACAAAACCCCCTTGTTGTGCAGTTGCTTATGTTGGTAAATGCTAAAGACATAGGGATTCAGCAAAACAGAGCCAAGTAGAAATAAAGCACGTTATAGGACTTAAATCTCTTTTTTGAAGGATCCTAATGCACTACAGATACTAAACCCAAAAATAAATATTTTGTTGTCTGTCAAAATGCAGTGAAACACGGAATCATCAACTATTTGAAAGGAGGACCCAAATTGCTATGAACAACTGAGACAAAATATAGCATCTTAAATTGAGTTATATAAACTGTGAACTAAGTTTGAATATGATTAGAGTATATGAGTCAAAATCTCTGCACTTTGGGATCTGCTACTGAAAGTTTGATTCTATAGGGAGGAGTCTTCCTGGTGAATCAGCAGTGCCATTTTCTGTAGCAGAGCCAATAAATGACCGCCCAGCAAACTATTAAATTAACCCAACTTTATGTAATGTGTTAGTAATGACTTGATCATAGCAAAATTGGATATCCTTGCAGTCCAAAAGGACAGACAAAAGCTTGAAAGTGGTAAGTAGAGAAATCTGCTGCACTAGCAGGTGTTATGTATTCTGCAGTGAAACGGAATTTAAGCAAGGAATTCTGTTATTACAGTGACTTATGCATGATTTAAAAATTACTTAATATATGCCAAATTTGTTAAATGAAGCAGATCCTCAGTTAATGCAAATTATTGTAGCCCTGGTTAAGTCAGTGGAATTGCACCTCATTGTACTAGCTAGGAGCTATGTTGAAGCTGCAACGTACATCTTATTCAGTGAAAAAAGGATCAGGAGATTTCTAGTTTTAAGTGAATTGTTCAGCAGTGCTGAAAAACTTTGAGTTGCTCATCTTTTCTTTTTCTTTTGCAGTTTCTGAAGAAGGGCAATTCAAGGCACTTTGTAGTTACCTCTCTCTGCCTACCAATCTATTCTTGCTCTTCCAGGAATATTGGGACACAGTAAATCCACTGCTTCAAAGGTACTAATCGGGACTGGACAGGCCATGTTTTTTTGTTGTGATGGGCCTATGGGAATTCAGGATCAAATTTCTTAAGTTCTAAACATTTGCGTGATGTACACAGGTATACTGAATCTCTTTAAACACTTCAAAAATATAAGACGTTCTGTGTTTTGTGGTAATTCAAACATTAAACAATTATAGCTTAAGGGCCATGCATCAATCATTCAATGCAGAAAGAAGTTATCATAAACCTTTGCTTGCATGGTATACCCCTTACTGTTCACTGGCCTATTTTTAATCTGTCTATCAGCAAAAGTGCTGATTACACGAGCTATAAAATGAGAATATGGAAAATTTATGTAGGCTTTGTGCTATTCTCTGGATTTGCAAAATACTGAGGAATGTCGAAGATAGCTTAATGCTTAAAAGGTACAATTTGAGCATTAGTACATTGCAATCTAGCAGTAAAGAAATAGTTGATAAAATTCTCCATTTGAAAACACAAGTTAAAATAAACAGGCACCCTCTTCCCCCCTGACTCGGAATAATCCTGTTATATTGCATTGCAGAATGTCTCCATGTATTTAATGTGACCTTTTGAGCACTTGGTTGCATTAATTATCATTCCTGGTTCTTGGCAGAAATCTCTGGCTCCCACTAGCTTTTCCTGGTTGTTTTTTGATTTGGTCTTTTTTTTTTTTTTTTTTACCCTCTGTTCTGTTTTGTTGCCTAGATTCCTTCAATTTAGGGAAATTTTGAGCTGTTGAGTCCAACTTACAGTCCATATAGCTGACCTAAACAATTCCCTACATACAATTTTACTCTAATTAATTGCATTTGTAGTATATATAATTACTTATAAATTAATAGCATTTTCACAGGTAAATTATTTAATAAGTTTGTTTTACATGTTCCTACATGTTTGCTCAAAGACATAACAGTGCTTATAAGAGAACACAGAGGATAGATGGTTGTGAACATTAGAAAATGATCCCCAGAGGCAGGGCTAACAAATCCATCGTAGCGCTCCCAGTCAGAAACAGAAGTTTCGAGTAGGAGGCTACATATTTAATGCAATAGTAACAGTTGTCAAATCATCATGCAAGTTCCCATATGTTTTTTGAAAGAATCTTATTTCAGAAGACTCAATTTCATGATTGTTGAGAAATGTGTTAAATGAGGCATACTGGAGTGACCATCTGCTATGTTTCTCTCTCCTCCTCCTTTTTGTAGAAATAACTTAAAAGGTATCTTAGACATACCAATTCCTTGGTTTAGTAAATTGCCAATATCTACCATTGTTTTGGTAGACACACTTGGCCATCCTAAACAAGCATACAACATGCAATAAAGCATTGTAAAATAACCATTGGGTGACAGTTATTTAATAAAACAATAAATATTTTCCTAGTAGAATGTACTTAGCATTTCTTATGCTGTGACTTTCAGCAGATATATTCCAAAAGGAGCTGTGTATTGTAGACCACTTGGAGAACTTGAATATGTCTGAAGATTGCTTGCATTTTTTAACTCTGTGTTAACTCTGTGTTTTCACGTGCATGTTGCTAATTTTAAGCATTGTTGTTTTTCATGTAGGTTTTTCTCTTGTATAGAAACTTAAATTCTTTTCGTGAAGTGAAACTCTAAAGAATAGCTGTTTCTCCTTGTGAAGCTTCAGCTAGAGTTATCGATGCTGTATCTCTGTTCTGTTTGCTTATTGCTTACTAACTTAGTTTAGTGATCTTAAATGTATATTGTTATCAAACACTGTCATCTGCAATTGTTTGTTTGAAATAGGTGGTGTGCTGACCCGGTGGTGTTAAGTTGTTTAAAGGGGAAAAGTGTTGCAATAAGGTAAGTTTGGTTTTGTTATTATTGTTGCTTTTTCTTCTGTTTTTGACTTAAAACTGTGCAAAGAATGAAGTGTTTGTTGTGGGCAGGTTAGAGTGCTTGTATTTTCTTCCTCCTGCTCTACTACCAAAAGTACATTTCTCTTTACGTGGTTGTGTATTACTCCTCATCCAGGGACTTTTCACTGAGAACGTACAACATTGTTAGAAAGCTATCTAGCTTTAGTCTAGGAAAAAACAAAAGCTAACTGAAGTTTGATGTATATTCATACATGTAGGTTACATATGAAATTTAATTTCATCAACTTTGGAATATGGAAATGCTGAAGCTCCCATGTGGAGCTTCTCACTTGGGCTTCTAGGACTGAAGAACTGCTCTAGAACTGCAGAAGTCTGCAGAAAGGACTGAAGGCTTAGCAGGAATTTATACCTATCCATTCTTTTCTTTGCTGTGTTCTTTATTTTTCTCATAATAGTTCTTTTTCATTTACCCAGGTATCCTAGGAAAAGAAATAGTTTAATAGAGCTTCCTGAAGACTATAGCTGCCTTCTGAACCAAGCATCTCAGTTTAGGTAAGATGTGACATATTTAGTTGTCTTCCTAGTTGTGTTGTCATTTTTGGCCACTTTTGTATTCTTGCAGTTACTGTAACTGGTGTTTAAAACTATGTACAGAAATTATTTTGCAGAAGTGAAGGTGATCACTGATACGGTGATACTGGCCAATACTAGCACACATTCATTTTAAATCTGAAACACAACAGCTTAGTAATTGAAGTCACTTGTGTTTGATAGGATAGCATATACCATTATTATAGCTTGGTCTGCTGGTCATTTTTCACCAGTTCAATGAGTGTTTGGTTTGGCCGCAAGTCTGAAAATTATTTTTGCACTGGACGAAACAAGCCCAGAAGGTTGGCACTGTTTTATGCCAGGAAGAGTGAATCATAGGATAATTCAGGCTAGAAGGGACTTCAGCAGATCATCTACTTCAACTTCCTGCTCAAAGCAGACATCTTGCAGATAAAATATTTCAAGAAATGTAAATACATAGCCAGAGGAAGCAGATATGTGAAATATGATTATGACATAGTGTGTCTTAGGTCTTTGTTTGTTTGTGGTGTGGGCTTGGTGGTGGTGGTGGTGTTTTTTTTTAAGGAACATTACTGATAGCTAATGTTTCTTTTTAAAGTTTTAATTCCTGCAGTAATGCTCTGGTTACACTTCTTCTAGGTGTCCGCGGTCTTCTGATGATGAACAAAAACATCCAGTATTGTGTTTATTCTGTGGGGCTATGCTGTGTTCCCAGAATACTTGCTGTCAGGAACTGGTGAATGGGGAGGAGCTGGGAGCCTGTACTTCTCATGCTCTTCAATGTGGAGCTGGAGTCTGTATGTTTCTCAAGTAAGTACCTAGCCAGAATTTAATGTGTTAAACAAGTAAAGGGAATTGTCAAAGCACTTGACTCGTTTTGTCTGAGATGAAGAAACCTTCCTTTGACCTAAAATATAGCTCACCAAAAAGTTAATCTGCTGGGAGTTGTCTTGTATTTTAAATGTAGCTGTTTTTTTCCTTAAGAATCAGGGAATGCAAAGTTGTCCTCATTGAAGGTAAAACCAGGGGCTGCTTATATCCTGCTCCCTACTTGGATGAATATGGAGAAACAGATCCAGGTCTGAAGTAAGTAAATGTTTGACTTTATTTCTTTCTACATTTCCATTTTGGTATCTTTTTCTTTCTTATACCCATTAGACAACACGTTCTTCCTGCTAGCATGTACAGCACTGTAATATGGCCTTGTGAACTTGGCCTGGTGAACTTGTTTAACTGCAAATTTGTGATGGCAGTTTCCAGTCCTAAATTGGTTATTCATAATGGAAAAATACACTTTTTTAGTATTGTTAAATTTTCTTACTTTTCCCAAGAATACTTTGTATGCTTTTCATCAGAAATGTGCAACTGCCATTGCTGAAATGTCATCTTGGAAATTGCAGTCATTGCTTGTTGCATGTAGAATTTTTTTCATTTCCAGTGGACTTGTTGGTATTGGTCTTCATACAAGTATTTAATATCTTCTGGCTGTCATTGAGAGTGTTAATGCTAGCATATTATTGGAACAGCTTGTCAGTTGCTATTCTAATATGCTTATTGGTATTCTCCTTTTTTATTCTGTAAAGACGAGGCAATCCCCTGCACTTATGTCGTGAGCGTTACCGGAAACTCCATCTGCTATGGCAGCAACACTGCATCATAGAGGAGATTGCCAGGAGCCAAGAAACGAATCAGATCTTCTTTGGATTCAACTGGCAACTGCTCTGAGTCTCTTGATTTTTAGTGAAAACTTTTACCTTTGGCAGCGCTTTGGAAAAGGAAAGGATGGTGGCAGTAAATAATCTACTGTCAAGTGGATTCTGTAGTTCAGACACAATTGATGGATTCTCGAGGTTGGATGTATTACTGACACATTGAAACAGAATCTCATGTCATATGTTTTGCTCTTCTCTCTTTTTTTTTTTTTTTTCTTCCCCAAAAAAGAGGAAAATCACATTATGTAATTATAACTGAACATTCAGGTCCAGAAATATTTCCACTTTTTTGAGAAGTTGTAATAGTTTCACATGTTTTGATGAGGACAGCTTTCCAAATGCTGTGCTTCAGGGCACATACCACGTTTCTCTCTCTTCCATGCCTTGAGAATATACCTAAATGGTGTTGCTATGGAAAAGCCTCCTTTACTTTCTTCCTGGGTTCTTTTCCCAAGCTTATTGAAGCTTTTACATAGGTCAAGATCTGTGGCATCATATTGGATTGGAAGTGGTGCCAGGCCTTTAGTAATCTGTAGCAACAGGTACAGCAAACATTAAATTGTACAGAAAAAGCCTGCGTTCAGCTATATGCTGGGATTTAATGAAGCATTTTCATTAATGAAGACTTTAAAGGAGAAGCGTGGGGTAGAAAGTGCATGGGGGAATTACCATCTTGCTTGTTGCATCAAAAAATAAAGTCTGTGCTTTTTGCATTGCCAGAACTGCACTTTATCTAATGAATTTGTCCTCTCATAATCTTGTATATCCTAAGAGGTCTAGGGCTACACTGTTTGGCTAGGTTGTGGTTAGTTTTACTTCTTTTACAGTTTTTCTTCTGAGATTTTCCCCAAGAACCAAATGTGAAAATACTGTTAGGTAGTTGTAGTGTAGCTCTGCAAGTTATCCAAGAACCAGAGACTTCAGTAAAGTAGAAAACCTTCAAAGCTATCACTGGACTAAGACCAAGGCCCAAAAGCAGCAAGTTTTAGAATCAGAAATAGGTTAGTTTGCTTGTATTTGAGGAATTTTCCACTCTTCATCCTCTGTTGCTATTGTTTGGAGCCCTGCCTGCATAAATGAAACTGTGTGTTTTGGGGGGCATGTTCAGTGGTTTGGTGCCAGTTAGAGCAGAAAAGAAGGGAAAAACAAAAAGGTGGCTAAGTTTGTCTCTTTGTCCTTCAGTAGTTAATAGCACATTGTGATTGAACTCTCTCTCAATGATATGTGATTGTGCTTCAATTCTAAATGTTTGTTGTTCTGTTTTCTGAATTTCAACCGTAATATACATGAGAGAATTTGTAATGTGATGGATAAAAATGCTTTCCCAGGAAATTGCATTTCTTTGTCAGTACTCTAAATTTCCCTACCCCTTTGCTATGTGGATTCTTCTGTGTCATTTTAATAGGGCTTGCAAGGGGAGGTTTTCAAATTAATGTATGAGAGTGTGTCTTTGTATTATTTCATTTATTTTTTTGCTACTGATTGTATGAGAGATAGTAGAATCACAAATAATGATTTAGCATTAAATATCATTGTTCTCCTAGTTTTTAAAATTTTTAGAGTATGTATGAGTGCACTGAACGGCACCATAACTCATCTAAAAATGGAACACCAATGAACTCGAATATTGTTCTGTTTTCAAATACTTTTTTATAACTTTTGCTGTAATTGTTCCCTGGCGATATAAATAGTTGGTTTTGGTATATTTTTCAGGTATTCTGTTTCTTGCAATTAAGACCATACTCCTTATTTTGATTCTTTTGGATTTTAAACCTGAATATGAAACTCTTTAAAGACAAACATTAATTCTGTTAGTCTTCTCTAAAATGTGTTTGAAATGCATACTGAATTTAGAAGAACAGTTGTCATGAAAACCAAAACACTACTTACCAACAGAAATATTGGATTAAAACTAGCAAATGTATGGCTTATTGATACCAAGACTGTATTCACTTACTGTTTCCCTCTGATATTTACCTATTCATTTATCATAACTTTTCAGTTACCTTGCACTTCACTGATACAAAAATTCCGTTATCAAATATGCAGTGAGATCACTTTATTTTGTTTTCTGTCTGAATTGTAGTACATAAGGACAGGAGCTGGTCTGAGCAGGTGAGCTCATGTTTCAAGCTCTAGAAATCTCTTTGTAGCTGAAGAGGTGGGAGAGAAAGGTTGCATCTTTCTGTACGTTTGCACATTCTAATTTAGCAAATGGGCTCCCATACCATTCACTGACTAGCATGGTCATCTTTCATTTCATAAATTACTATGCAGTTTTGTTCACTGTGAGTATAATCTGTACTTAGTGATCGCAAGATGCTTATGCCACTGATTTCTGTTCCATCCAAGCTGACAGAAGAAGTTATTTGATAATGCACATATTGGTATCTTTAATTGCAAAAATGTAAATTTGAAACTTGTATAATGTTCTTGTGCTTTTGAAATAAAATATCTTGTATATGTATATTTAAAAAAAGGAAATAAAGTAACTTCTCATAGATTATTCAATTTTTATTTGGAGGCGCTTTGACGCTTCACAGTTCATTTTACAAGAGCATTATAGCAGTGTCTGTCAGTGTGGAAAAGGGGAAGAGTTAGTAAATAGTTGGTAAACAATACTAGTTATCCCTGTAGTGCATATCATCAGTGTACCAGTTAGTAATGGTGGCGCACTTTTTCATATTTAAAAAAATATTCTACTTGAAACTTGTCCTAGTATTTCACATGCAAATTTCTGCAGTGTCTACCTCAATTTGTAAAAGAAATCTAAAGTAAAGAATTTAATATTTAGATGGTCTTAAACTGATTAGTTGAGTGATTCTGATTTTGTGGCTTCTCAAAGAACTGACTGTACTGTAAGTCAGATACTTAACGTCTAGAAAGGGAAAGTTTTAGTGGTGTTGGTCTAATGTGCTGTGTGGTATATATTAAAAAAAAAAAGTGTTTTATTACAGAGCTAAGCAAACAGCCAAGAAATCTTTTACATAGAAATGGCCAGTAGTTCTTGCCCCTTTTTATGTTACAAGCTACTGGCTGTCACCACTTTCTTGCTGGTTTGTTGTAGCTTTGGGCACCGTTCAGCTTACAGAGTCCGGGTGTTAAGGGTGTTGCTCTCTATGCTTATTCTTATTAAAGCAAATGTTTTTTAAGAACCAACTTCTGAAAAGGTAAGAGGTAAGGGTAGACAGATTAAAGTCTGCTAGCAAAAATGTTCTGAAGATCATGAGAACAAGCAGCCCATTCATTGGGGGGGACCAAATAAACCACAGCACCATTTCCTGCTTAGTAAGAATCCCAAGGTGCAATGTACAAATGTACAAAATTATATAGAGGAGGATTTTTGCCATCATATGCTTTGATTTATGGTTGAAATCCACTTTATTTTCTAGACAATAGCATTGAATAATCTCCACAGCAAACTAGTCAGATTCGTGGTACAACATCTAAGTTTGTTACTTAAATTATTTTAACCTATTACTTGGCAAGAACTTCAAAGGTACTTTCTTCAAAAATGAAAGTATCGTCTTGTTTAATTTCTGTGGCACAATCTCTTTCACTTGTCTTTATGTTTTGCAGGTAGGCTAAGTTTGGGCTTTGATAAAGAAAACATGGGTAATAACAAAAATCCACTCTTATACAAGCCTCTCAAGCCCAGTTATTTCTAATTCTAGCTACATTTCTCTAAACTTGCATTCAATATGGTTGAAAGAGTACATGAAAGAAAAGCTGTGTCAAGGGAAACGTGCGTTGAAGGAGAGCAAGATGAAATTCAAAGGGATTATATACGTTATTTCATGTAATGGTGAGTAAGAGGAGACCAGGTATGAAGTTAAACATAAAGCACTAAAACTGGACCTGAGTTTTCTTTTTTATTTCTGAGGGACTACTGTTTGAGATCAGTGTCAAAAATAGTAGTATAGTTTGTGCCGTTAGATACCAAGTTGTTTGACAACTTGGAATTAATCAGACTTAATTTTAGGAGGTTTCTAGGTTTCATGCTTGAGTGAATGAGCCTCAGGGAAATGTTGTGACGCAGGTAGTGGGGACTGTGGATGTCATGATTGTTTCAAGTCCATGCTCTGTTTGTGAAGACCTGTGGTTAGTCTTTTTCAGCAGACTGCAGAACCTTATGTCTCCTCCCTCTTAATAGTGCCTGAAATGTAGTATTAGGCTCTTTGGGTACAACTACTGAGATACAGTCTAGTGCTGGGAGAGAGGTCATCCCAATGCACCAGAATTTCTGCTTGAAGGTTACCCTGAACATACCGTGGCAGCCTGAGGAATAATTTACTCTAAATGCAGAAAAGCCTCCAATCATTCATCCCATTTTTCTTTCTGTGAATCATGCTGACCTTTACTAAAAGTGGCAAAACAAATTTATCTTGATCATGTGATACTGCAGATGATCTTGGAATATTTATTTCCTAATTCAGACTTATACAGAACTTCATTGAGCAATTTGATGGACATACTCCAAGCAGTCTGCCTCCGTTGATTGACATACAGGAGCAGGACAAGATCATCTGTTTAAGTGATGGTCTCCTCATAAATAAGGACTCTACCTGTGTTCTGTGGGCTTCACAGCATATGGTACTCTGCTAAATGACAGAGTACATGCAGAGACTGAAGCGCTCCCATAGCGGGAAACTGATACAAAGCACATGTGTACCAAATGATTTGTAAGATTTTAAATACCATGAATCTTGTTCTGGAGAGAACTATGTGATTGTATGCAACGTAAAAAAAAAAAAATCAGTTTGCAGAAAGGACGTTTCTAGCTTCTAAGGAAATGTGCTGTGCTCATTTTTTTAAATATAAATGAAACTCAAAATGTGCTCTGTTTGTATATTTCTTACTAATTATTTTTTTCTTTATGATCAGTGTAGAGTAAGTGTTTCCAGTGGTAATCATAAGCTTTAAAGGAAGAGCATCGTCATTGCAGTTTCGACAGGCACTGTAATAGTGCCTTCACTGGAAACTGAGCATTAAAATGTTTCAGGGTTTTTTTTATGAAGAGCCTCAGAAAGAAGACAGTTTTATGCATAGATGAATTCCTTACTCTGGAAGTTGCTGTTGCACAAATGTATTGTTATTAATTCTGAATGGATTAAGCATTAATAATAAATAGGATAAGAAGCGTCCCCCAAATCGTATTTATTTCTGTATCTGAGCAGATGCTCTGGCTTAAAGGCTTGGCTTGCTAATGCCATCTCTGTCTTTACAAATTACAGAGAATGAAAGATGGAGTCTGTGCTGCTACCTGAGCTTGTTTTCTTGGCCCAGTGGCTGTAATGTTAAATACTCCAGGAAACTCAAACTATTGTGGCAGGTGCTCTAATGCAAGCTAGGTATGTAGGGTGCACTTCTGCTCTCTGAGCAAGCTAATACAGACAAAGCGAAGAAAACATTTATTTAGTAAATTAAAATTTATCCTGATTACTGTGAAATGAGCCGTCATCTTTATGTAATACATCTATATTGATGGGGACTCTGAATGCCTAGACAGGATAGAAACGAACAATCTAAAGACTAAGTAATTACTGGTGCTAGTCAAGACGATGACTGTCCCCTGTGAGATGTGTGCTGATACTCAGCTTCACAAGTGATCGCAGCATTAGCCACTGCTGCGGTTTTTGGCAGTTGGCTCACACACAAAGGTTAACTTGCCAAATATTGAACTAGTCTTTGATGGTAAAATGTTTTCTTCTGGAAGTAAACGAGCTGCGTGGGGGCCAGGGAAAATGTGTAGCCAGCCAGTTACACCTCTGCTCTTCGTGTTAATGTGTTACGGCAACTACTGCACAAAATTTCTGTATCTTTACAGAGACACTCAGGCTTGGATGATCATTTGAGCTCACTATTCCTTCCAAATCTGTTTTCTCAGAGCAGATTCTTGATAAATCCATCATACAGGGACCTTGACTAGAGAGTTATCAAAAGAGTAAGCTCACAGCTCTTATAATTCTGCGAGCTAAATAAGTGACCTAGAGAGGTTTTTAAATGGTGCAAAATGTCAGGTTTTGTCAGTTCCTACAGTTAAATGTGTTTGGCCATTAAGAAATATTTCTTCAATTACACAGCAAGATTTCCTTTTTTTTTTTTTTTTAAAAAAAAAAAAAGCTCTATTTTCCTGTTTCCATTCCTCACTTTTTTTATTTTTTAAAGTATTTTATTTTTTTAAATTTGCATATTCTTAGTCCTCTTGATTCAATTTTTCCTAATGAAAGAAATCTACAGAAATAATTTCTGTTTCTCTTTGAGTTATTTCTGATTAACTTACACCTTTTGGTTATTGAGCAATCTAGCACTGTTTTTCCAAATATATATGGACTAAAATTGTGTTGAGGAAGTGATTGCTATTGACTGACGCATGTGGCACTTTGCATACTTACCTGAAAAAAAAAAAAAAAGGCATTTTTTAAAAGTCATATGCTGTTGCAAAGTCTGGTTAACATGACTGTCTTTCTCCTTGATCTCTCAAGGTGCGACAGCATTCTGTGTTTATTCTTTTCTGATATGCGTCAGCTAATTTTAGTGCTGCTGGTAAGGCTCAGGACACTGTTGTGCTCAATGTTCTGCAACAACACCACGACAACAGACTGCGCTGCAGAAGTAATATTTTTGGCTCTCAGAAATGTTTGAAGGAATTGTGCATCAGTTAAGTTTAGTTCCACACTGGACAAAGTGATTGGAATGAAGAATAGAAGTAGACACATAGACACATACATGCAGTGCAAAGTGCAGTTAACATTGTCCTTCTAAAGGGAAGTCTCAGTTTACAGATCTTATTCTTTGAAGGAGTTAATGAATATGATGAGGGTATTGAGCCAGTCAGTAATAAAGTAGATTTCAAAAAAACTTTGAATAGTGTACTCCAACTAACTTACAGAATTAGAAGAAGTCGCCATAAGATAAAAAGGAACAGCAACAAAGTGAAAGAATAAATGGTTTATTTTCACAGTGGAAGAAGCTTAACAACTGAGATCCACAGAAATCTACTTTTTTTTTTCATTTTTTTATTTTTTAGCATTTTCAGAAGTGATCTGTAAAATGGAATTATGAAGTGGCGAAATCTGCTGATGATACAATTATTTTCAGTAAAAAAGCTTATTTTGAATGTTTTCAGGATAGTGGCTGGATAATACAGAACATTCGGTTTTGGTAAATGAAAATGTACCTATGCAAAAACTAAGATCTTGCAGTAGAATAGACTGGACTATTTCAGTTGGAAGGGACCTATTAATGATCATCTAGTCCAACTGTCTGACCAATTCAGGGCTGACCAAGTTAAAGCCTGTTTTTTAAGGGCATTGTCGAAATGCCTCTTAAACACTGACAGGCTTGGGGCATCAATGGCCTCTCTAGGAAGTCTGTTCCTGTGTTTGACCACCCTCTTGGTAAAGAAATGCTTCCTGATGTCCAGTCTAAACCTCCCGTGGCACAACTTTGAACCATTTCTGTGTGTCCTTTCACTGGATACCAGGGAGAAGAGATCAGCACCTCCCCCTCTACTTCCTCTCCTCAGGAAGCTGTAGAGCAATGAGGTTGCCCCTCGGCCTCCTTTTCTCCAAACTAGACAAGCCCCAAGTCCTTTAGCTGCTCCTCATAGGACATTCCTTCCAGCCCTTTCACCAGCTTTGTTGCCCTCCTCTGGGGTGCATTCAAGGACCTTCACATCCTTCTTAAATTGTGGGGCCCAGAACTGCACACAATGTTCAAGGTGAGGCCGCACCAACGCTGAATACGGTGGGATAGTTGCCACTTTTGACTGGTTATACTGTGCTTGATGCACCCCAGGATGTGGGTAGCCCTCTTGGCTGTCAGGGCACACTGCCGACTTACACTGAACCTGCCATTGACCAGCACTCCCAGCTATATTCATATCAAAGATTTTCTTAGTACTTTTATGGATAATTATATGAAAATGTTATCTCAATGCTCAGAAACAGCCAAAAGGGCAAGCAATGATAGGAATTCTTAGGGAAAGAAAAGGACAGAAGACCAATTTAGTTCATGATGTCTTCAGTTCTATTTAAAAATAATAAATGTAAGAGTGATGAAAATTGCCAAAAGTGTGAAACAACTTCCATAGAAGAAAAGATTAAATAGCAACCTCTTCAACTTGGAAAGACAGGACCAAGAAAGATTATAATAGAGGACTATTAAAATCAGGAATGACATGGAGGGTAATAAATAAGAAATGACCATCAGCTACATCTTAAAACAAAAATTAGGGGATACCTGATTAAGATGTCAGGGAGTCAGCAAGCAAAGATAAGCAGTTTTTCAAACAACGCAAAATTGAACTGTGAGAAATTAAAATCTGAAGCTCATTCTTGTAAGTGTTTTGGACATCAAGAACGTGAATGGGTTTAAAAAAATACTATGCGAATTAATAGAAAAAAATGTCCACTGATATTTATTAAAACACAGTAATACAAATACCCTCTTTGTCATACCAAGTCCCAAACTGCTGTTTCCTGGAAGTTAGAGGGCTTTGTCAGGGAAAGAACTTGTTTTTAATGGTCTTGCCTCTCATGTGCCTTTTGCAAAACATCTGCTACAGGCTGCTATTGCTGGGACACCCCATCTGTCCATTTTTATATTTAACATACTTAAGTAGAGGCCTAAAATTTTAAGCAGTGAAGCAATTGCTTTTGAAATTATGGTCATGTTTATAGCTTGCTTGAATTACAGTATAGATTTTTTTACATCACGGACTTTATTTACAATATATTATTATAGTATAATTCTTGCTTATTCTAGTGTTATGGAAAACAACATTGTTTAGACAGATAAAGGCATTCTTACCGTTACTTTTGCACAACTTCAAAAGCAGAAATACTTCTGCTTTGAATATCCCACAGGTATAACTTCTTTTACTTGACTATACCCAAAGAATGCACAAGCTGTCCAAAGTTATATTCAAACAATGTATTATTATTCACAACAGTAACAAGTAGAATATTTTGTATTTTACCCTCTATTCTGGATCAGTACGTTTTCCCTGCTTACTATTAATGCTGAATTACAGTTGTAGGGCACCCTGTAACTACAAATGTCTCGGGCGTAGAAGGCTTTTACTCTATGCATTGACGAAGTTCCTGGATGCTGTACCAGGAACATGATGGGAGATCCGCCAGCCTGCTTTTGCCTTCAGTGGTTCCAAATAATCCCGTATCTTTCAGGCCCTGGATCTATGTAAGTACTTTTGAAATTAGGAGCTTTTAAACTTCTAGAATCATCGGTGTTTGTTTTACGGAAAGTATCTGCTTGTTTTTAAACTTGTGCTTTCACGTGCTACTTGGAATTTTAAATATCCTGGCATGAGCTGTCAATTAGTTGTCTAGAGCAGAGAACTCCTTTCAGCAGTAGCCATTGACTTTCAGGGAGGTTTGGCAGCTGGCTTTCTCTGAACTATGGAGGGTGGAAAAATGAAGAGATACTGTGAAATACATAATATTAACTTTCGTTGCCTTCAACTTAATTTCACCTAGCTAGTAGGTTCTGTTAGAAGGGCTGGAACATGTGTATAGTTGGGCTAAAATTTCCCCTATCCTAACTTGGACTTACAGAGTTTTCACTTCACAGTTTTTGTCTTTTTTTTTTTTTTTTTTTTTTTTAAGAATCTTTTTATCTGGTGTGATAATTTCTTCTGTGATTTTCCTGCTGCTGGGATTTCTGTAGATATAATGACAGTAATGACAAACTTTGGTACGTAGTAGACCAATCTGTATATTAGTAGATGTAGACCCACCCTATCTGGAACATTTGCTTGTGCATGATGATTATTCTGATGTATTCAGACCATGACAGAAGTATGTAAGAAAGGGAGAGAAAGTGGGGAAAATTCCAAAAAATTGTTTTGTGCAGTGTTGAAAATCAGGGATTTCAGAAGAACAAGTAAAAATACACCGAGCCAAAGAAGTATCAGCATTTTTGGAGCTGTCACCAGTCTGTGGTTTGTTCAATTGTCTTATTAGTTTTCCCACCTTTTTTTTTTTTTTCCCCCACCAGTGAAAAATCTGGTGACTGTAATATGTCAAAGCTACTCTTGTGATGTCGTTTCTTTGAAGACTTGCCTAGCTAGCTGCTGGGATAGATCTTGTTGGAACGTTGGTTTTGCCACAGTTTGTGTTTTGAGTATCAATGTTGGGGTCATTCATGCCTGAGACAGTGGAGATCTGATTGGCTTTGCCGAGGTTCTTAATGATATTGATGTTGTATTTGGCAGTTTCCACAAAGCTGTTTTCTAGTAACCAACCATCTGATTCACCCTCCAAATCTCCTAACAGAAGGACATTCTTCATTGCTGTTTGTAGGTACCGGACACCAATAAGCACAGAGAGCTGTAAGAAACAGGTAATGGTTAAACAGAGTTTAAATTACAGCCTCAGTCTTACCCCTAAGTCAGCTTTCCGACTTGTGTATTTTACAGGCCTACTAATTAATATTGAGTAAAGCAGACAAATTCTTTATCTCAGCAATATAGCTAGCCACTCTCCCAATTAATTATATTTTTTTAGAAAGAAAAATACCAGGGAGAGTTTGATTGATTCTCTCTCTGTTATTCAGGTAGCATTCCCACTTGCATGTTATTAGCACGTAAATACCTAGAATTACTTGGGAACACTGCAGCCGCAGAGACTACAACTAATTGATGTAGGATGGATGATCAATTAATGGAACCATCAATCACTGGGGGAAAAAAAAATTAAATTATAGTCTGGTAATTTCTGTGGATTTTTTTTTTCCACTGACCTTGATTAAATTGGCATTTCCTCCAAGGAGTTTAATCATTCATATGCAAGATATATGTGTCCTACATGTCAATGCATTAAAATTAAGAAGGATGGCATATAGTAGAGGCTCAAGTATAAGTTTAGGAAAACACCCCACTGTTATAGTTGTGTTGGAATCGAGATCAGCGTGCCCAGCTTGCCAACATTTAAGGGAGCACAGAGACCTCACAGCTTTTTCATGTGCTGCCAAAAGCCTCTTGTTTCTGGCACCACCACCCCATCTAGCACTGCTTGAGGACGGTTGTGAACTATTTTAATTACAGTGCTAATATTTATGCAATACAGCAATAATCAGAAAACTAAAACTTATTAAAAAGGGAAGAAAAACATAGTTTAGCTGATGCCATTGGGGGGGTCCTTTACCTGTGGTTGACAACATCCAGGCAACTTTCTTTACAGATGCCAGCAGAAAGACTGCATCGTTGCAGGCGTTTATGGTTGCCTGTGATATGCTTATTTTGATGGCATAATAAGCAGTCTACTCTACATCTATAAAGGTATGCCGTGTTGGCAAGTACTGCCTACACTGTGAAGCTTTGTAACGTAAAAAGGAGGCTTTGAGTTATTAATACTTACGCTCGATTTTTACTATAATTAAAATCAATGTATTCAGCCAAAGGCCTGCTCACATTCTGGATATTCTTTGTTAAAACTGACTTAAAACATTCCACAGACCTCCTTACCTAATTTCCTTGCGGTTGTATCACTGCATGTCTCGCCCTGTATCTGATCCCCTAAACACTTCGGGGCAGGGAATATGCAATAGTCTATGGAGAAAGCTCTGTAAATATACAGAATTTCTAATAGTTCTCATCGTCAATGAGATTTGCTTTTGCTCTGGGGCTTTGAGAATGTTGTCTGTACTAAAGGAAGTCCTGCAACATTCTTGAAGTGCTTGTGGACTTTATTAGATACTGAGGCACTTCTTGCATGTTACACTGTAGTTGTTGCCCATCCTAGAGAGCGGGAAGTCCCTGATCAATCTGACCCAGACCGTTTTTATGAGACTTACCTCAAACAACCAAATAAGCAACGCCGCAATACCGATGGATCTCATAATAGCCGTGTAGTAATCCAGCAGGGCCTCTCTGCACCCCTTCACCCAGATATTGAGCTCCTCTGTCAGAAAATCGTAGTTGTAGTGAGCGCTGTTGTTTGTCAGCTGGTACTGGATACAGGGCCGTGGGGAGCTGGGGTTGCAGCAGCTGAAGGGTACTCCGTCCACCAAGAACTTTCCATCAACGTTGCTCTTTAGACGGCTGCAACAGGACAGAAAGTTTGGGCGTTACAAGTCGGGTATCGGCAGCAGACGGCGTCTGTGATTTCTATAAAAGGACACAATGCAAGTCTGCGGCGATGTAGGTCTCTCCAAAGTGACAAAAGGAAAATGGGAATATATGTCTAACTGGAAATATTGCTTACTGCAGGAAAACTAAATTTTTCATTTGTGGTATTTCTTAAGTGTGGTATCAGCACAGTATCTCATGTGGTTCTCAGTACTGTGCGTGCGAGACGTGGATTCAGTGTTCATGGAGATACTGCCTTTTTAGGTATCTGCACTGAAAATACTACAGACAATTTCTGAACTTGTTTATCTTGGTGGAACTCTAGTGGAAGTTATGGCCCCAGAAATTCTGTGTTTCACTACCTCTGGGTGGATTTTCTACACAAGCATTCCTTAAGAGGGAACCTAATATAAGAATGACTTTGCATGCCACAGGAACCACTGGAAATTGTCTGCTGGCATTTCATCATTGTACCCGTGTGCAATGGTTGGTTTGGCACGTATTTTTTGACACTAATTCACAAGGGAGCTTCTACTTCTTGTAACTGTACTTTTTGTAACTTTTGAAGCTGTTCATATTTATTGCTAAGAATTGTTCCTTTCCCTCCCCTGTAAGATCAGGACAAAAACAAGTGGGAAAAGAAAGATAAAGAAATAGGAGGGAGGAAAAAAAAATCATAGGATGGAAAGAGAATACAGTCTCAGGTTAATCAACATTTTCTGGAACAGTTAAATGAATCCTTGACACGCATTTTCCTTCTGTTACCTGCTCTTCAGCTAGTGTGTCCTTGTGAGGACTTCTGTTTCCAAGCAGGCTCTTCAGAGAAATAAATTTTCCAGAAATTGGAGAGTATCTAAGATGTTTAGAGATGCTCTCACGCTTTGGGGAAGTATCCTCTAAGCATGTATCTATTTTCATGCACACTGAAAGGCTTATTTCCTGAGATGGCCCCGCAGGTGAGAACCATGGCCTGTTTTAATGAAGCCAGTGCCCTCCAGCCTTTGTTAGGGAGCCAGAATACATGAAAGACAACTTTCTCTTAGCAAATGGTGAAAGCTGGATATCTAATAGTAGAAGTTTTAATATGTTCCAAAACTTACCCTCATTTATTAACATTTACAAATCATATTTTCCTGTTCCACTACAGATGATCTAAATTAAAGGGAAAGAAATCATCACAAGAAGCTCATCAGGTGAACAGAAGAAGCAGAAACTCTGCGGTCCAGTGTTGTTCTGGCATTCTGGGACTACATGTATCCTTCAAAATAAACATAAGCTGCTTGGAAGCTCAGTGTTTGTGGCTGTGCTGGGATGACAGAGTAATTGCCTTCATTTTATTGCTGTGGGCCTACTAAATACCACCTCCTCTTTTTTTTTTTTTTTTTTTTTTTTTTTTTTTTTTTTCTCTGGGGTGGTGGTGGTGTGTTCTGTTTAACATTCTGTCAAAAACATCTTCCTCAAAGATCCTTCCAAGTAAGTTGGGAAGCTCATCTGCCATTTCCCACCTAGGAGTGGGTTAGGCACGAATCCCTCTCCATTTTAAAGTCTAGCTCTTCACTTTGTGGCCATCGTATTCCTGATGACAGCAACAGAACCAAACCAATGCAAAAGAACCCAAACAATCCGCTGAAAAGAGAGTTAAGTGTGCAAGCAGCGTCATGGGCACAGGCAAAACCACTCACTGGGAGGGAAAGAAGGAAGGGAGCCAGAGAGGTATGAAATGGAAGGCTCAAATGCAGGAGGAGGGAAAAAAAACCTCACAGAGGGAAGAGAGGAAGGTCAGCACATTGTCAAGGGGAAGCTTTTACCTGAGCCAGCAAGATGCCCTGTATGTTTCAGTGACACGACCCATATAGCATCTAAAATGGTTAAAATACAGTCTCTTAAACTAGGTCTTAAGGTTTTCTTTTGATCCCAAGCATCAATTTAATATTTTTTTTTTCTTCCTGCCACATGTTCTAAAGAGGAATCTTCTTTCTGCTGCCAACAACAGCAGTTTCCAGACTTGGGTTATGTCCCCCTGCCGTTGTGTTGGCAAATTAAAGAATGATGTATCTTGGTACTGTTAGAAGGGGAGGCCCTGGTAACAGCGCTGAGGGAGTGACACATTCACTGCTATTTGTTGTTGCAAAGTTGTTGTGGTACTGTAAAGCAAAACTTGCTTTTGAGTCTATAAAAAGATGATTTTTACCCAACCAAAGCAATGATAGGATTGTACCGCTGTAACCTTCCTCATCCTCCTACTGTGCCCATTTATTCTCTCCATTTCTTGTCACGTTGTGGTGTTGGCAATGGAGATACAGAGGAGAGGGGAGGCAAGAGGATTATGAAGGAAGTTGAAAAGTTCAGTTTTGCGAAGGTTACGTGTGAGTTGACAGTATGTCAGTTCTCAACTGCTTTGCCTCTTAATCTACCAAGTACTAATTGACATACAGTACAAGATGAAACCAAGAAAAGTATTTGGTTCCTTCTCTGTCCTTTGAACATTACCAGCTGGAGTTTGCTTCCAATGATTTCATATCAAATATTTCACTACCAGATATTCAGAAATTGTAGTATAATTTGGTTATACAGCACCAACTTGGATTCTAGCAATCAATATGGAATTATTCAACTTATATACAGTAAAAGAAATTCTGCAGTGTAATTACTTTCCTCACACATATTTCACTGGCGTCTTCTGCCTACATGCGGCAAAAGTTAACTGGCAGTGTATTTTCAAAATAATGGCAGAGCACAGATGACCCTGCAGAAGAAAATGGAATTTAGCTAAGACCCGGGGTAAAACATTACTGTGTTTGCATGTCTCACAGAAATAAAAAGCAGTATATTTTACTTTTGTCCTCACACTAAGTGTCTACTCTTCAGTTCCTGTGGATCATCTTTATCATCGTGTCACTTTTCAGTGTAGAACCAGGATTTGAAAGACCTCTTGGGTCAGTCTGCTTTGTGTCACTGTTCCTTTCCAACTTCTCTCTTGAGAACCCGTGTTATAAAGCTTGCTTTATTCCCTAACTGCAGCTAACTGCCCTTACGCATGTTGGCACCCTCTTGTCCGTATTCTCCTAGGTCCTGTCCTCTGCGATATTTGCAGCTCTGTACGTATGCTTTCCTATAATGGCAGTTTCAAGTTGCAAATCCTGTGAAAATAAGATCTTTGGCTTCCCTTCACCTGGCTTTATTGTCACTTTTTTGAATTCAATAAAACAGAACACTTGACAAATGCCAGTCAAGTTTTTTGTGTTTGATTTCCCAGGTATATATAGTTACTTCGCTTTCATTACTGAAGACTTTTTTCTAGCTTTAGAAGAATTATTACATATTGAATTGTCTGCTTTTAAATTTTTTTTATTGTTACCTTTTCTGTTGTCTGTAAGAATTACCAGGTTCTTCTTTTTGAGCATATAACTTCACAATTGCTGCATCATGTGAAGCACCACCATCAACAACAAAATATTCAAGGGTTTTTCTCCTCCTTTTTTATGCAGTGTACATGGTGTTGGCAGTTTCTCACATGTGAACATAAAGATTTTAACCTGTTTTTGCAAAGTCTGATATCTTGAAGGAAAAAGATCTTTCAGTGTTTAGGATTGACTGTGCAATATATTGATAGTACAATCCTTTTTTCTTTTCATCATTGGCTCACTATAATTGAAATTTTGGGGTAGCTAATTCACACATTAAGAAAGGAATGATACCTCTTTGCTTAGCATCTTGAAAAAGTTAGCAAAAGGCAGCTTTGACAGTGCATGTAGTTAGCATATTTTGTGAGTAACATGGTCATTCTACAGTTTTTTTTATTGAGAAAATGGTCCAGCAGAAATTAGTATCTACCTGGCCTTGTGAGGAGTATGCTAGAACACAAGAATGATTAAACAGAAGGATGCTTTTTGGCTTAAGTACTTCAGTATTTTTGTTTTCAGAGGGAGAATATGGTCTAGACAAAGTGTTATTCCCACTATTATCCACTAACGGTTACTGCACTATTTAAACTACGAGAGTATTTGTGAACATGCCTATGACCAAAGAAATGCTATCTCTTCTTGAGTTAGAGTTCTTTAGAATGATCTTGGATAGGAGCCTTCTAGCCACAAGGTGCTGTTTTAATAAGGAGGAAAAACACTGCCAGAATTTTTGGCTGATGGCAGAGAACAAGCAGTTTTGCCATATTCTCTTTAATGTCAATGCATCTCAAGATCTTTTGACATGAGTATTACTTACTCTCTGTTCAACACAAACTCTTCTTGAATGAGGCTTTTTCCTAGAATTTTTTTGTTATGACTAGTAAATACTTACTCCAGAACTTCCTTGGAAGCCATATTCAGATAACGAGCAGATACCCATTGAATTTCAAACCAGTCTCTAAAGCCGTTGTTTCCACAGCATTGGAATCCAATTTGTAACATATCCACTGTTTTCTTTAAGAAACATCGTCCCGGTATGTCCGTGTCCTTATAGAATTTAATAGCATCCCTCAATCCCAGATAGAGAGACTCTTCCAGCTCGTTCCTCATGGTATAGCACATGAGAGCACCCACCAGGATGCAGAAAGTAAAACAGAAGGTACATACGATGTATGGGAGCATAACTAGTTTCCACCGAGAGAACTTGTTGGCATCTGAGCAGTCATAGCAGATTTTGCCACCCAGAAAGTTGATGATACATGCTATGACCCCTACAGAGATCAGCATGTTGGGGACAGAGTTGATGTCCCCTTTTGCCATCACTTCGTTGCGCTTCTTGATCTCTATTTTCAGAAAGAGGCCAAGGCTGAAGAGAATGATCCCGCTCACAACAGAAACCCAGTTGAGGATCCATAAAATCTGAGCCAATTTGTCCCTTTTAGTTTTGGTGAATTTTACTTTGAGGACAGCCATAGTCAGATCAGCGTTAGGAAAAGCAGCGTAGGTCAAGGAAAGCTCGTAAGCTGATTAGGAGCATGTAGCCAAGACATGCAGCAGAAATCTGAAGAAGACAGAGAGAGAGAGATTACTGTCTGTTTGACTGGGTATTTATAGAGACTACAGAAAACTTCCTGTACGGCCTCACACACTCGGAGTTCTGCCAAGGGTGTGCCCCAGTAAAATTTATTGCAGAAATTTCATATGATGCGAATGTCATCTCCAGGATGTTCAGCCTGGAGAAGAGAAGGCTCTGGGGAGATCTTATTGCGGCCTTCCCGTACTTAAAGGGGGCCTACAGGAGAGCTGAGGAAGGAGTTTTTACTAAGGCATCTAGTGATAGGACGGGGGAATGGCTTTAAACTGGAAGAGGGCGGGATTAGATTGAACATTAAGAAGAAGTTTTTCATTTTAGGGTGGTAAGGCACTGGAACAGGTTGTCCAGAGAGGTTGTGGAGGCCCCATCCCTGGATGTGTTCAAGGCCAGGCTGGATGTGGCCTTGGGCAACCTGGTCTAGTGGGAGGCATCCCTGCCCATGGCAGGGGGGTTGGAACTCTATGACCTTCAAGGTCCCTTCCAACCTAAACCATTCTATGATTCTATGAATCACTTAAACTCCAAAATTCTAAGGACTGACTAGAGCAATCAAAAACATATGAACAGTAGAACCAATGAGCTCTGGATTCCTATGGATTTTTGTCAAGAGCAGTTTTCTGTGCAGATTTTTTGATGTCTAGAAGCAAGCTGATCTGCTGTCTTTCCCTCCAGAAGACTCACTGTCCCTGTCCCTTCTACTAGTTGCCTGTAGTGCGTGTATTTTCTGGATGATTCTAGGAATTTATAATTCTTACTGTGTCATGGTCAGATTTCCGTTCAAAAGTTGAACAAGGAGGACAAACAAGCAGATACATACAGCATAATCACATAAGCCTTTTTTCCATATGGAAAAAAAATGAAAACAGTACCAGAAACACAGTATCCTATGGGTATTTTTAGTCATTTCATCGATTATGTGCAGTAAAACATGATTTTGCTAGCAAAAAGCAGTTTTATTCCTATACTTATACTACTAAGGTAAGATCAGTCTGGCAACAACTGCAGGGGGAACTGTGCTTATCCGCAGACACAAAATGTTCAACCAATAGTTAAACTATCGATGACCGTGTTGGTTTTCTAGAAAATATTATCAAAATTTTATTAACTTTTAAGTGCTATCATCTGAATATATTACTGGTGAATGATCCTCCACTGCATTTTTCCACTTGATCTGGCATAACAGCACTACCATTTTTCTGTGAAGTAACATATCACTCTACAAAAAAAAAAAAAAAAAAAAAGAAAAAAAAGGCAGAACATCTTCACACCTCAAGAAGCAAGAAGCAAATCAGCAGTTTAAGATGCTCTGTTTCTTTCTCAACCTGATTGCCCTTCCTTTCTTCCTGAAAGTTCTTATTAAAAAACAGTTTTGGGAATAGCGTGATGTATTAAATGAGGCCTACTTAATCCTTAGGGAATCACTGTTACGGTCTTAACCTCTGCTCCTGCAGCTAAAGTTTCTTGTTCTTTCCCGTTGTCCTGAGAACTCTGATAATCACGCCTTATTCCAACCCTCCTCTCACCTGTAGACTGGTTTTCTTTCCCATTCCCCCATATTCCAGTTGAATCCTAAACTTCATTCCTGGTTGTGGTTTCTGCAATAACGTTGACTTGTTCACTGCCCATGGGAACTGCTTCTGTTCTCCCATCTGAAGCAGACTCTGCAGCCCAAGGGACACCACAATATTTTTTGAAGGGGAACCATTTGAAAAATGATAGGAAACTACTCGTGTTCTTTGTAATTTGTATCTTGTACATTTTATTAGCTTGTTTTTGATACACCTACTCTTATGTTATTCACAGTCCTTTAATAACTCTCCCATGTGATCTACAGACTTTTGTTTTTCTCTTAAAAAATCACAATGATGGGCATAAAATATATGCAGAGAGACTTCTCCTGCCCCAAGACTCAAATCTGATATTTCAGAGTTTCACAGGTGAAGGAGTACTTCTGTGTTTCAAGGTCTGTCTTCTTTTCCTCAGCTATTAGTGGATCTAAGAAAAGATAGCATCTTCCCCAGAACTTTTAACCTTGCTTCTCTGCAACACTACTAATAACTTCTCCTTTGCACCTCTCCAGTTATATCACAATCACAGGCAGAAAGCAGCTAACAACATCCAAGATCTAAAACCTGTTAAAGCTGGAGACAATGTGGTTTTGGTGTACGTGATGTGGATGCAGAACTATGCTGCAGTACCTCAGGATCAAATCATGAACTTTTACCCTTCTTCAGTACTTCTGATGCTTTGCGATTGCCTTTCCTCAACATGTGCAAGATACACGGAGTTCTTTCTTTTCTCCCCAGAAAACCTGCTCTCAGCATGGTCTTGTACTAATTCAGTAATTTTCATTAGAGTGATTTTATACTATACAACTATGTATTTATGTGATTATACAGTCATCTAATTCCACTAATACAATGGCATTTATAAACAGTAAAACATAATCCTGTCAATTTGGGGGAATAAAGAAGTATAAGCAGCATTGTTCTTGTTTAATATTTTTTAAGCTAGTGGACTCTACTACTTAACTTCATCCGAATAAAACTGGTATCAGCTAAAATAGCATGAAAGCCACCTGCAGACAAGCTGTACAGGAGCAAGGCTACACCTACCTGTGGAAGGATCCACAGCTGCAATGAAGCCTAATATCGGGTAAGCAGATCACTGTAGAGTACAGTTTTAAAAGGTAATGGTACTCCAACATCCTCATCTGTATATATTGGAAAGAATAATTTCTATTTGTACAGGCGAGGAGTAGGTTGTTCCACTCATATTAGGATATGATTAGACATCTTCGTGCATTTGAATATGAAAACATTTTAATGCCTGTGCGATCTAATTCATTCGTATTGCATTTATTTTCTCCTGCTTTTACAGAAGAAACTAATTCCCCACAAAACTATTAATCTCTGTATATGTTTTGTACAATACACAGAATAGTGTGCAAAATGCACAGTATTTTTTTTAACTGGTCTTATTTCCAAAGGCGTTGAGGCCAGCAGCTCTCTGACTTTGAAAACAGGGTTCTAATTTTAATGGTTGTTAAGGCTGATTATCAGTTATGGTTGAGTATTGATTGTAATCATATTGTGACAATCACATTGACTATCATGATGAAATACTGATTATTGATAGACACTGCTGTCCAAATAAGGCCAGAAAACACTCATTTATAAAATGACAGCACTTGCTTCGCACCATTCTTCTACGGTATCTTTCAGACCTCATTTGAAAAGATCATGCTCTGCTGGCACAGAATTAAGCCTCCATATAAATTTAGCTGACAGTCTGTCTGCTAAGCCCGGAGACAGTATCTTTGATTGCTTCACCAGTTAAGCAGTTCATGACTTGAACGTAAATAGCTGTAGATGGCTGCTGCAAATAGGTTTATTTGCCTCTGATACTCAGGTCTCAGAGCTCACAAAAGAGAGAATCTGTTGTGAAATTTCTTAGCTGCTGATACGCAGTTCGCATTCAATGACCAGCATATATAAATGCATCACTCACTGTTCATGTATGACATCATACAGGTATCGCTCATACATGTATGTATTTGCAACTGCCTCTAAATTGTTGGGCACACATATAGTTATGGTGTCACTGAGAACACCCTACTTGCCAAATATGTTTTGCTTTAACATTTTAACAAAAGTTGTAACCAGTTCTACCTTTACTTAAAATTAATCTACTCAAGAGGCACTGCTGATTTTGGAAGATGTAAATTTGAGACTTTCTGTCATATTCTAGCCATAAAGAAATGTGAAGCTGAATTCCATAAGCAGGGATACATTCAATCTCATGTAGCTATTCTGATATAGCTCCCTCCCCCGTTTTCAGATGCCTAAAGCTAAAAAAAAATGAAAAATTTATGTGCCAGAGCAATTCTCCTAGTAAGTCCTTGCATCCAATAATTCTCATACAGTATTTGCAGCTTCCTTGGTGCAATTTTAGTATTTTGTGAATATTGTGGAATATTCACATTCATCCAACAGAGGTACCCACGCCACAGTCCTCCAGCAGTATAAGATCTGCTGTCATATGAGCCACACTGCCAGAGGAAAGGGAGGGGGAATGATGGGTTGTTGTAATGCCGTGACCACTCATTGACTGACCCTTGCTGCCACCAACATACCTGGGATTGCACAAAGGATCTTTGGGACAACTGTGCTTCTTGTGAAACTCTGAGTGCATCGAGTCTGGAACAGAACAACTTACCTACTCTGTTCCTGTGTTCCCAGCTTCTACATGGATATTTCTCTTGAGATGTTTTTTTTCCTATGCTAACAGTTTACTGAATTTATTTTAAATAATGAGAAGAATCTCTTCCCATCATAATGAATTTTGTAAATACACCATAACATTATTCTTTCCCTAACTGTTCAATAAAGTATTGAATGCATCTTATTAGCATATGATGTATTGCAACCTGCATACTGACGAGTAGTAGCATTTTTTGAGCACCATGAAGAAAGTTCTTCCAGCTGAAAGAACTGAAGTGCAGCTATGAGCTAGAAGTGTAATTTTCTTGCTCTGCAATATGTATCTGTTCGTCTCCAAGTTATATTTGACAGTAGGCTACTGAAAAACCACAAATGCTCCTAGTAGTTCAGTGAAACTAACACCTCTATCAAAGCTCTTAGAAACACACCTCACCATTCTGCGTGAGCCGCTCCGGAGTTATGAAGCATATACACACAGGCATTTTTTCCCCAGCTATGGGACAGCAAGCTGGATTTTATTCTATAAAGGGAAAAATATTTCTTTCAACAGAAGAAGCCAAATAAATGTGGAAGTCTCTCCCATGTTATCGATACTGTTCTCAAGCTTTCCCCCAAGCACAGCTTTTTGCTTCCAAGATGCCACCTGCCTGTTCCTTCCATAACAACAGAGAACAAGACACAGCACAGCTATTTATTTGTTTATAATGTTGACTTATCAGATGCAAATTGTCTGAAGAAATTTGGCTGGCAATTTTGTTGTAAACTAACCACATCTCATCTTACCTAAACACACATTCCTACCTGTGACTTATTGTAAAAGAACCCACTAACCTGCTTCAGAGGACTGAACAGGATCTCGAAACCAGTAACTTGCTGAATACAGGGGAGAATATACCTGGATCAGGCATCCTGAGGAATAGTGAAGTACTGATTTCCTGATGTCTGTGTAGCTCTTCTGTCTGACTGTTAGTCAATGGAGATGGAGAAAAAGATTTCAAGTCTCCTACCCGTGCTAATCTCTCTTTCATCTCTAATCTTAGCTAAGAGATTTATTGCAAGGTGCTTATGCCACCAGGTTAAATCCTGCAAAACAGGCCAATTAACGGAGTGTGAACTGAGATCTCGCTGACAAAATGGATTTATACTAACTTCTTTTACTTTTTTCCCTCCCTGAGGTTTGGGCTAGTAAGCAACAGAGACTGTTTTTCAGTACCTGCTGATGTCTTTATTAGTTCTTAGCTTGTTCTTAAGAATAAATACAGGTCTAAGAGAGAGAAGAATGAGAATAATGAAACTTTGTGCATCTGTGGGAAGGGAAAGTCTATCTTAGGCAGTCATCGTTTACATTCGCTCTTATGTGCCTTACCTATCATTCCATATTTTGTCTCTTCGGGTGGAATTGGCTGTCCTCTGTGTATTGACTGTGACTGTATCCAAGGAAGGAATTCAAGTAACCAAGAGCAATTGGATCATCCTGTATGACTCACAGTAGATTCTGGTTTGGGAAGCTTTCCAGGTTCAAGAACAATCTAGTGGAAACCTCTGTCCTAGAGTCTTAAAAGCTTTATCCCAAGCCAGAAGCAAAAGCATCTCATCCTCTGGCATTTCTGAGCCCCGCGTGTAGCAATTTGTGGGATGGACATGGCTGGGCTGAACTGGCAGCAGCAGTGGCAACCAGATGAGTCTGCAGCAATGCTTGAGTTAGTGGTGATGTTAGCAGCAGAACCGAATCACTAAGCAGGACCAGGTTTGGTCTATAGGGTCCATAATACATCAGCACAGCAGAGAGAGTTCAGTGAGCACACATGACTGACTGCCAGGGGCCCTGCACCAGGGATTGAAATGCATACGAATATTCTCAGAAGCATACACTGTCCTCTCTCAGCTAATGGTGAGCAATGAACCGATACCATGATATTACTGTGAGTCTAACTCTGTATTCTCAGAATACACCTGCTCACCTCATTTATGGTCTCAGGCTTTCATAAAGATAGACACCCCTCTGCATGCATCAGTATTATGACACTTATTAGCAGGGAAAGGTGAAAGATGATTAGTTACCAGTGCAATTCAGTCTGCCAAAGTCTTGAGTAAAGCAGAGACTGGAATATATAACTACAATATTCTGATAAGAAAAAACAACTAAGACTTGTTCATTTGCTAGAAGTTATTTCATACATTACTGTGTGGAAGAGGGAGGCTCATAATTGCCACTGTCACTCTGTGCCTCCACGGGGTGAAAAATCCCAAGGACATGTCCCAAAGGGATAAAGTTATACAGTGAAATTCTCTCCCTTTTCAGTTTTTCTGATATGATCAAACTCATAACGAATGTTTATGCTGATAGCTCCATCCAACAATGCATTGCCTAGGACTCTGCAAACTCCTACAGAGCAGCTTCCTTGGTGTGGGGGTGGTGTCCCTGGAGTCATATGGGCTCAGTGTGCCTTTTGCTGGCAGCTTCAATTCAGAAAATTATATATAAAAAAATATACTTACCGTACCGTCACCTTTTTAAAGAAAATATCTGAAGGAGGTCTTCCAGCTTTCTATCTTGCCTATGTGCAGATGTACAGCACATTCAGGAAGCTTCAGATCAAGAGCATATGTGATACATCTGGGACCTATTGGACCTGCTGCACACCGACCACACAAATGCTTGCATATGATCAAATATACCCCAACTGCATTGAATTAGTCCCACACACATGGATCGTTCATGCTTTGAACTTGGTGTGCTTGTGCAGACCACAAGGAATATGTTACGTCTCCTCAAATGTGTACATTTGTGCACGGATCAACTCTACAGAGCGTATTCAACAGGTATAATATACCTTGTGGACAGCACAAATACACAAACGTACACATTTGCCTGCGATTTTTGAGCTACTGCCCTGGCTGGGATGTGATATATTAGAAATCCTGCAGAAATATTTCTGTGCCCATATTCACGTCTGAACCCCTCCCTGCATCTGTGGAACCCCACACGTATGTTGTCCCTGAGTATTAAAACATGTTATTGCCTCAGATACCCACGAGCAGAAAAACGCACCGTCCCTGTTGTTGCTCTGCAGTATAAACTTAGTACTCGCATGCATGAAAGAAAGCAAGCAGAAGATGGCAGTGCTGCTGCATGGAGGCGTTTTTTTCTACAATGCAAAGTAAGAAGCTTTCTTTTATTTGTGCTGGAGAGATTAGAGGTCACTCACACAGCTAGTGGCAGCTCAGGAATGCATCGTTGTAAGAAATAACTTAAAACCAGTCTTAATGCAATTAGAGGTCAATGCTGCCTGTGCTTTTTGTTCCGTTTCGTATTGGGAAAGAGTTTCAGCTGCAAACTTTATATTAAGAGTTGAGGTATTCAGAAATTAGTTTTGTTTTATGGCCATCTATAACTAACCATGCTGCATTTTCTCACAGACCTGCTGGGAAGCCTGCACACCAAGACCATAATGACAAAGGACCATTCTGTAACCCAGCAGGACCAGTTGTACATGTGGGTCTGCTATTTATCACCCAGTGGTGTAGAAAGAAAACACACGCTTTCCTGCTAACTGTGGAGATTGCTGTGCTATGGCTTTGGATCCGAAAGAGGTAAACTTAATAAACGTTTGGCCAATTACTTACCTGTTTAGTACCATTCATGTATAAGTCTGCAAGCAAGGACAGATGCGTTATGAATTACCCTGGTTAAATAGTTAGTTGGGATGATGCATGCTGCAAAATTGAATTTTACATCTAGTTTCCAAAAAATTAATGTTTTATTTTTATATTTGGATGGCCTTCCATTTCATCTTGTATTTAATGTAAATGATAACTAAAGAAAAGAGATTTTGGCATAATGGACTAAACCTGGAGGTGCCCGGTAAGTCTGGCACAAGCAGGTACTATGCAACCTTCCCTCAACACATCAGTGCTTCAGAGGGAGAGTCCATGTTCTGAAAGAGATTCTCTCTGATATGTGTTAATGGGGAGAGGGCATGAAAAAGGGAACTCAGGCCATCTGCTTTTTTTGGCTTTGGTAAAGTTGTGAACCACACAGGAGATACTGAGAGGCGCAAGTTATTAGGCAAATAGAAGCAATTGGGTCTTTACAGAATATTCATCTCTCAATTACATTTTTGAACTTTTAGGAAGGAAGTATAGTGGTATCTAGATGATTATGGTTATTTTAGTTAGATGATGATACCTAAGTTAAATCACAACACTTGAAATTCTCATGGAATTGTAGAGATGGCAGAGGGAATGTCAAAACTCAAAGGTAAGAGGTAATGGGGATAGACAGTAATTTAAAAGAACCCAGTTTGTACATTAGAAAGCCACAAAACTTATTGCAAACTAAGTCAATTATCTGTTTTTACAATTAGAGCTATACATTGTACTACAGTTGTACCAGAAGACTGGCTGTACCATGCTCAATGTGAAATACAAATACTGTAACTGTAGCTTATTTCATTGCCTAAAAAACATCACAGATTAAACAATTCAGAAACAGAAGTATTATAATTTTAATTTTTCATATGTTTAAAGGTTATAACAACATGGATGATGGAGCTAGTCTCAGGCAAAAAGGAAATTAAAGAAGACTTGCATGAACTGCACTGCACACGTACTGCTAGTCTTCAGGACTCCTGTATATTCCGGGAAACACCATGCAGATACCTATCAAGCTGGCTCTGATTTCAATCCATAGGAGCTGTACTGTCCATAGCCTCTGAGTCATCTACTCCTGACTCATGGTGAGTCATTACAAATGGAAAACTAAGGCACAGAAATAGTGTATTCACCATAAAATCAGACTAGCAGTCTACAGTAAAGCTGGAAAGTGAACCTGTATTTTGAATTGGTTGGTAACCTAAAACTTCCATCTTAGCTGTAAAGTTTTTCTAAAAACTAGAATCCATGTTTACAACCTTATTCATAATTAGCAGCAATCTTCCTTTTCACTTTTGTGCCTTATTCACTATGGACTGTAGCGAGGTGGGTGCTGGTCTTTTCTCACAAGTAACAAGCAATAGGACAAGAGGAAATAGCCTCAAGTTGTGCCAGGGGAGGCTTAGATTGGATATTAGGAAAAATTTCTTCACTGAAAGGGTTGTCAAGCATTGGAACAGGCCGCCCAGGGAAGTGGTGGAGTCACCATCCCTGGAGGTATTATAAAGATGTGTAGATGTGGCAGTTAGGGACATGGTTTAGTGGTGGACTTGTCAGTGCTAGGTTAGCGGTTGGACTTCCAACCTAAACCATTCTATGATTCTATCATCACAAGCCAGTCATCAGGAAGCTTTTTGCAGAATGGAATTATACACATATTAAGAGGGCTCCCAACAAAATTCCTCTTACATAATGACATAAAATTTCCTTTTTCTATTCTATATCTCATAGCATCAGTACTTTGGTGCGCTGTACTGCCAATTAACACTTCTTTCCCTATTAAAGTCAGACATACACTCTCACATTTCTCCTCAAAGAGACCTCCTACACAAATCAGGAAGTCTCCCTGTTCTCACCTTATTATAAACCTGATGTTGATGCTGTTTTTCACTCTCTAGGCACCATGAATTTTCCATCTCTTGGGAATGAATGACTATGAAGTCTGTGCATCTTACTATCTATTCCCCCTTTTTATTTTTTCTTTCTTTTTCTCTCTTCTCTTTTCTGACAATCATTTGATTTCTGACACTCCAAAAAATTTTCTGGAGCTTTGTCTCCTACTTCTGTGGTCAACTAAGCAGAAACATTATTCAGAACTTCTGGCTCACACAGAAATAAATAACCCCAGCACACTGATGTCTAGGCAAAGAAGTTCAAATAAAAGTATTTCAAACCAAGGAGTCTGTACTTTGCAGGATGAATCATCTACTCCCATACACATTTATTTCGACAAAATAACAGCAGAGTTCAGAAGGTCTTACACATTGTTAATCATGTCACCCTTCTCCATCGGCACATATATGCATATGTTTGTATATAGGTGTGGTTTTTAATTTTTAAAGATTCATTGAAGAATCATTAGATTGTTCCCTTCAGACAAAAAACACTGATGAAAATTCTCACATCTCCCTTATCCCACAAGGAAGATTTCCAGGAAAGAAAATTTATTTTCCCATGATTATCCATGAAGCCTAAGAAAGGAGAAGTTGAAACACTAGAAAGTTGTGTTCCCTCTGTAGACAATCTTGAAAGTTCTGCTCTAGTTCTTCAAACAAGAAAGAAAAATATTGGGAGTTTATATCTGTATTATTCTCTGTGGTTTTTTTTTTAAATAAAAAATCATAAAAGCTAGAGCTGTGTCCAGTTGTGTCCAGAAATTTTGTTGTCACTTCAGTTTTTGCAGGCTTGTTTCTCTATTTTTAAAATTCAGACCAGTTCTGTTGACTGCCTTACTAAGTGATTTAATGCTTATTATTAAATATTAAATCTATATTAGACATGTAAGAACATATTTACAGGAGTAGGAATTAATTTTCAATAAGTCAAACTTATCAGCAAATTGCATTGCCATGCATACGCCATGCACATACCAGCACAACTAAATTTTTGTCTCTCTTTTTTTTTTTGTTCACAGCTTTCCATAGCAACTACTCAGTTATAATAAAGTTTAGTCAGGTCAGCCTTTGGAATTTGGAGTAAATTCTGACAGTAATCCTCCTGCTCTCCAACTTCAGAGTTCTGGTCTGCAGTACTTTTCTTCTGTCTCCTTGCAGTCTACAGCCAAGATAGACATTTAGGATTGAACTAAGACAAGACACAGTCTGCTTTACTGATTTACTTTGCACCAAGATATTTAAAAATCTTCAGAACAAACACAGAGGTGTCCATTTGCAGTGGTTTACAGCTACTGACTAACTTTGCTAAGTTACTTCATTTTCCCTCCCTTTTGGAAGTAACAGCCTAAAGTTTCTGCTGACATAATCATTCTGACTTCAGAAAAGTTAAACCAGCAGACAATTTTTTCCAGTACTTGTTCTTCTCCATCCCAAGGTGAAATTCACCTCTTGGCAAGATCTAAACCTTTGTGGATGCAAATAATGATTTTCCCCTTCCTGTGATTTTAATTATTTATTTATAAATATAATGTTTGGGGTATAATTTATGATAAAAATGTTAACTTAATTTCAGTGTAAGTGTTTCTTAATGAAAGCGAAGTATGAATTCACAGACAGGTAAAATGCACATACGAGAATCCACCTTCCAGAGAATATTCGTAGTAGGAAGAGACTCAGAGATCTGCAACAGACTGGAGTTAGAAGTTCCTCTTCTTTCCCTTTTTCTTTCTACATAAGTACTAGTAAACTAAAATGACTAGATTAATTCACAGCCACATCAGAGTTAAATGTTTATCTGTCCTGGGCTACCACACTTCAATATGCTTGCAAGAGCTTTCTAGTTTTATAGGAGGACCTAGGATGTTTTTATCATTCCATGCAGATTCAGAAGTGTCTCTTCACTCAAGTATGTTTCATATATATTGATTCAACCTCTGCATGATAAACTCCCCCCCCAAAAAAAAGTTCCATCAGGACATATGAAATACCCTGCAGGGTCAGACCAGTTATCCACCCGGCTCTCTAGTCTGTCTCTAAGAGTGGCAAGAGCAGATACTATTTAGAGGCACTTTTTACAGTTAATCCCCCTTTTACTCCCCTGGCATCCAAAATAGTGGCATGTTATGGAATACAAAATAATTACCACACAAAGCCAGATACAGCAACAAAATACAATTGGTTAAAAGATAAGAATAAGGTTATACTTACACTGCAGAAAGAGGCCCATTTTTACATTGAGATAGCCAACTAGAAGTAACAATGTATAATCATAGAATCCTTATGGCTGGAAAAGACCTTTAAGGTCATCAAGTCCAACCATTATTTAACTCTACCAGGCCCACTTCTAAACTGTGTCCCTGAGCACCATATCCAGACAGCTTTTAAATACATCCAAGGATGGCGATTCAACCACTTCCCTGGGCAGCCTGTTTTCCAGTCTTTGATAACCTCTTCAGTGCAGAAGTTTTTCCTAATGTCTAACCTAAACCTCCCCTGGCATAACTGGAAGAGACCTTTAAGATCATCGAGTCCAACCATCAGCCTAACACTGCCAAACCCACCCCTAAAACATGACCCTAAGCACCACATCTACCCATCTTTTAAATACCTCAAGGGATGGTGACTCAACCACTTCCCTGGGCAGCTTGTTCCAATGTTTGATCACCCTTTCAGTGAAAAAATTTCTCCTAATATCCAATCTAAACCTCCCCTGGCATAACTTGAGGCCATTTCCTCTTGTCCTATCGCTTGTTACTTGGGAGACCAGCCCCCACCTCTCTACAACCTCCTTTCAGGAAGTTGTAGAGAGCAATAAGGTCTCCCCTCAGCCTCCTTTTCTTCAGACTAAACAACCACAAGTCCCTCAGCCGCTCCTCATAAGACTTATTCTCAAGACCCTTCACCAGCTTCGTTGCCCTTCTCTGGACCCTCTCCAGCACTTCAATGTCCTTCTTATACTGTGGTGCCCAAAACTGAACACAGGTCTCAAGGTGGGGTCTCACCAGTGCCGAGTACAGTGAGACAATCACTTCTCTAGCCCTGCTGGCCATACTATTGCTGGTGCAGGACAGGGTGCTGTTGGCCTTCTTGGCCACCTGGGCACACTGCTGGCTCATGTTCAGCCGGCTGTCAATCAACACCCCCAGGTCCTTTTCTGCCAGGCAGCTTTCCAGCCACCCTTCCCCAAGCCTGTAGCACTGCATGGGGTTGTTGTGACCCAAGTGCAGGACCCAGCACTTGGCCTTATTGAACCTCATTCTATTGGCCTCAGCCCATCAATCCAGCCTGTCCAGATCCTTCTGAAGAGCCCTCTTCAGAGGTAAGATACCCTCAAGCAGATCAACACTCCCACCCAACTTGGTGTCATCTGCAAACTTACTGAGGGTGCTCTCAATCCCCTCATCAAGATCATTAATAAAGATATTAAACAGGAGCAGCCCCAACACTGAGCCCTTTGGAACACCACCTGTGACTGGCTGCCAACTGGATTTAACACCATTCACCACCATTGTCTGGGCCTGGCCATCCAGCCAGTGTTTGATCCAGCAGAGTGTACACCTGTCCAAGCCATGGGTAGCCAGTTTTCTCATGAGAATGCTGTGGGGAACAGTATCGAAGGCTTTACTGAAGTCTAGGTAAATAACATCCACAGATTTTCCCTCATCCACCAAGCAGGTCACCTTGTCATAGAAGGAGATCAGGTTTGTTAAGCAGGACCTGCCCTTCATGAACCCATGTTGACTGGGCCTGATTGTCTGGTTGTCCTGTAAATAGTATCTAATAGCACTCATGATCTGCTCCATAAGCTTCCCTGGCACCAAGGTCAGACTGACAGGTCTGTAGTTCCCCAGGTCCTCCTTCTGGCCCTTCTTGTAGATGGGCGTCACATCTGCTAATCTCCTGTCCATTGGGACCACCCTGGTTAGCCAGGATTGCTGATAAATTATGAAGATTGGTCTGGTGAGTGCATACGCTCACTCTTTCAGCACTCTTGGATGTAACCCATCTGGCCCCATAGACTTGTGTACGTATAGGTGGTGCAGCAGGTCACTAACCATCTCCTCTTGGATTATGGAGGTCTCGCTCTGGTGTCCATCCCTGTCTTCCAGCTCGAGGGGCTGGGTACCCAGTAAACAACTAGTCCTGCTATTAAAGACCGAATAAAGGGCTTAGGACAGTTTTTGGCCCAGAGTAGCTTTTTCCAGGCCCAATCAACCCTAAGCTTAACTACCTGTACTACCACAAAAAGGCTAGAGTGACTTGATTCCATAGTTACATAAAGATAGAGATTTTAATGTGTTGGGCTTTTTTTTTTTTTTTTTTTTTTTTGTGGTGAAGATGTTCTGCAAGTTTGCACTGATAGAGGAAACGCTGGCATCTGTTACATTTACCATCATCTTTGAACCAAAAATAGTAGAACAGAAAGCCTTGAAGAACCTCTTGGTATATTTCTGGAGCAGTGAATTAAAAAAGATGAGATCTTTTCTGTACAAACCTCCTGCACTTAAGTGGAAACAGATTTTCCTTTTGAGAAGACTCCGTTTTAGTTTATTTTTTTTCCTTGCTTGACTTCTATTTGAACCATTCAGGTTTTGTCTACTTATGAAGAATCCATGGTCATTTGAAAACTAACAGATCACTAGAACTTTAAAACTAACTAATGATGAAGGGAAAGAGTATTTGGTCTTTTAAAGCTTGCAGCATGCATGCTGACTTACGGTATGCTAATAAGACATGTATTCATGATGTGATTTCCATGATATTGTGCATGACAATGCAGTTATACTAGATAATGATTTAACTTGTGAAGTTACAAAGTGATGAGAGAAACTACATCCCTTGGATTAGCAATGTTAAACAGGTAAACAGACAAACCAGATGAACAAGTTTATTAAGGCCTTTCCATTCTCTTTAACTGAATCAGAAAATTTTCCTGAAGAATTATACACCTCAGGCAACATGTCATTGTTTGGGGAACAATAAACTGTTCTTCACAGATGGATTCATATTCATGAGCTCCCCATTACACCTAGCACACACCAAGGTTTTTTGGCATTATGTAAAATAAGAGGTGGTTAGGGCATTAATCTACCCTCAATTGTAATTTGGGAAAAAAAGTACTGTCTAGTTTAGAGGGAATGTGAAAAAATTGTTTAGTGCATAAGAAGAGTAGGTATAAGGAGCAGCCCTATGCTACAATAACTGTCACCTTTGCAATGCCTTTAAGACAGGTCTGGAAGAATATATAACTTCAGTAGAATATTTTCCATCAGAGAAATTGTAAATGTCTATCACAGATAAGCAAAACTCTTAACTCCATTTTTTTCATTGGGAAAAGGATGTACTGGGGCAGGGGGGAAGCAACCCTCCCCAACTATTTCAATCAAGGTTCATTCACAAAAGAAACATTTCTTCATAATATCATCTTTCTTATTAACTACTTCAATTATTAGTTAGGACACATTGTACATACACACATTCTCTCTATATAGAGGAATATATGCTTATCACCAGTGCTGTATCCACACCACTACCACTGGTGGACCACTGCTTGAGGGAGTCCACTTTGTGAATGAAGAACCATCTGACTGAAGCTGACATTGAGCACGTCACAACTGTTTGGGCTCACTGTTAGGTTAGGTTCACAGCTCTCACTGTAACTCATTTGTAAACTACAAATCTAAGATGTCTCTACTCATAGAGCAGCAGTAGGAGATACTGTTTTCTAACTGTACTGTTTGACTATGATCTCCTTGTGATGAATGAAGAAACGGCTTAAATTATTCACACTTTCGTCATCTTACCTGCCTGACAGTAGGGAAACATAAGCTTTCTTTTTTTTTTTATTTTTGAAAGAAACTTCACACGAGGGGAAGACCGCAGCGTGTTTCCTCGCTTCATCCAAGCTGCTGCCAGCACAGCAAATCTGTCCTTCACCCTTCCCACAGAACAGGTCTCTCCTAGCTGCTGCTCTGCCAGATGGATCCAGCCTTTGGGTTGACACTGTGGCCTACAAAACGCATCCCGTCGGCTGTTGCGTGACGGCACCCCGGCACCCACTGAATAGCACCCAGCTCCATCGCCTCAGCTGGCTGGAGAGCCCTGCCTGCAACGAGGAGAGCTGGAGCCTTCTCTTCGGAGGGTGAACTGGCCTATGCGTGGGGTACATCAACCGTTCCCTAATGCCGCAGCGTGGAGCCCACGGGTGACAGCCCTGCTGTGTCCTTAGGGCAGCGTCTGCCGCCACGGGGAACAGCAGCCCCTGAGGCGACGGGAGGGGCCGGCCTCCCCCGGCACTGCCACCCTCCTCCCCGGCGCAGGCCTCTCTTTCCTCAGGCAGGCCCCGGGCACCCCGCCGGGTGCGGGCAGCTTCGCCGATGAGGCCCGCGGTATAGCCGAGCCCGGGCTGCTCAGGAGGCGCAGGTCGGTACCGCAGCGAGGACACAGCTCTCCCCCGGGGCCAGAGCGGGCGCTACAGCGGGGAGCGGCCCTGCGGCGGCGAGCGCCGTGGGCCACCCTCCACCGCCGTCACGGGCGCTGCCCGCCGCCCCCTCAGAAGCTCGGCGGGAAACAGCCCTGGCCGGCCTGACCGCCGCCGCCACGGCGGGGGACTACAGCGCCCAGCGAGCACCTCGGCCCCGAGGCTGCGCGGGGGCGACGGCGGCTGGTAACGGGGCTCGCCGGCTCTCAACCAACCCCGCACACAGCGCCGTTTCCAGGCGCGCCCGCCTCCGGTGTCTTAATTGATCACGCTGGCAACCAATCGCCCGGGAGGAGTCTCGGCGGCTGCCCAATCAACGCTGCGATTGGGATGCGGGCGGTGCCCTGGAGGACAGCCGGCTCGGTGGCGCCGCGGCTGAGGAAGGGCGAAAGCGGGGGAGGCGGCGCGGGCGAGGGCGGCCGGGCGCCGGCCGGGACTGCCGCAGGGATGGCGGCGGCGGCCGCCGCGAGGGGGCCAACGCCGTTGGGGAGGGCTGCGGGCTCTTCCGTAAGCCCCTGAGCGCGCCTTCGCGCTGCGCGCAGCCGTTATCCCTCCCCGCGGGCGGGCCGGCGCCGTCCCGGCACTGCAGTCGCCATAGAGACCGCGCCGCACGCCATGGGGCGGAGGCTGGGCCGGGGGACGCCGCTCTAGCCGCCCCCCAGCCCAGCGCCGCGCAGGCCGCCCCCTCCCCCCCATCCCCTCCGCGGCGGCTCGGGACACCGGGCTCCTCAGGGACTCGCCGTGCCGCGCACCGCCGCCTCGGCCCCGATCCAGGTGAGGAGACGCGGCGCTGCGCGGCGGCCGCCGCCGTTACCCCTGCGGGCCCCGGCAGCCGGGCGGAGGTGTCTCCGAGGGGGGGGTGAGGCCCTCGGGCTCCGGCGGGCGAGCCCCCGGCGGCGGCCCGGCCGCGGCGGCTGCTGCGTGGAAGCCGCGTCGCGGTTTCTCAGCCCGCGGGAGAGGGAGTTTGGCCGGGCGCGGGAGCTGCCGGGGGGGGCGGTGGCGGTGGCCCGCTCCGAAGGGGGGGCTTATTGCAGCCCGGGGGTGCGCAGGCAGGAGGGGGCGATCCTCCCTGTGGAGTTAAGGTCAGCAGGTCTGGCGGGCTCCGGCAGCAGTCATCGCCGCTCCGGCCTCTACGGAGAATTCAAATTTATAGGCACCAGATTTGTTTGTGGGTTGGTTTTTTTTTTTTTTTTGTCCCTCCCACTTGCTGCAAGAAGGCACAGGGTACAGACATTTACGTGTTCGGGTGGCGAAACATCCCCGTTTTAAAATAGCTGCATCTGTATTTCCAGTTCTTAATTGTGGCACGCGTGTGACGGATGCCTGTGTGGGCAAGTCTGGATGGGGGAATCAGTCTGGCTGTCGTCTGGCGCTTTAAGTGCCGGAGCCATTAACAGCAGTTGCATCAATATATGAATACAGATATGCCTGGCTAGGCCGCAGATGCACTCGCTACAGTGGTGGTAGTAAGCGTATAAACTGCATGTGGAAGAAATTTAGAAAGCGTTATTATACACACTTTTAGCTTTGGGAAAAAAAAAAAAAAAAAAAAAAAAGGAAGTGGGAGAATACCTTGTTCCTAAGTTGTACAGATGATCTCCGGAGCTGCAACTGCATCCTTGTACTTCTGTTGTCACTCTAGAGCAAAAGCAATGGGAGGACAAAGATCGGTACGAGGTTTCTAACCTCTGGTGTGAGGCAGAGCAGTTGGGCATACCTGCTAGTGTGAAAGGGGATGGATTTGCAGATATTGATAATATTAATGTATTGTCCTGGGGGTGGGGCGGGAGATGGACACAAAGGAAAGGCCCTTGACTATAGTACACCCTTTTGAGAACCTTCTACTGTATTTATAATTAAGTTGGAAAGGACTATAGAAAATGAGTTATAAAATAGGTTGTAATGGCTTTCTTAGTTAGGCTGTATGTGCAGAACCAGTTGAATTTCAGCTTAAATGTTCAGAATTAGTAAGCTATATTGACAGGAAGGTTGAGAGCCTTCCAATAAAACATACTCTATTTATTTTAAAATCACGTTAGACTTAAAGTGAGAGATTAGTTTCCATGTTGTCATTCTGGAAAAAAAAAGTAGAATTTTTATATATTCTGCGTAGTTAATGCCATGCCTCTGTTGAACACGTGCTATGCTTGTAGGTATGTTAGTTCATTTTAGCTTTTTAATCTGAGAAAACAAAAGAGCAGAGCTTATTTTGCTTCCCTTGTTTGATTTTGGAAATTTTTGTTTGGGTCTTAATGATGTAAACTCATGGTAGAAAGATATCCAACATTTTTATTCTGTGTTAAGTTGCACAGAATACTTTATTGGCGACGATTCCTTTGTTTTACAGTGCAGATTACATTTAACAAAGTATTAAAACTTTCTTAACTTGTTAAACAGAAGTATGCTTATTAACACTTGTTTGGCTTGTCAAAAATTTTATATTGGAAAGTTTGACTGCAATAGTATTCATTGGTCAAAAGTTATTTTGAAAATATTGCATTAAGGTATCATAGTTTAAAAATTGTGAAGATGGAATTAATTACCTCTGACAAATACTTTGTTCTCTGATATATTTCTGATGTACTGTTATGCTCTCGAAGTTCAGCATCTTTGTAAACTTGCTATTTTGGAAATGATGGGGTTAGAATGAGAAGAACAAATTGAGCGCCTGGAATATCGTGATGTTGGTTAGGTTTAGGGTAGTCACTGTGCTGCTGCTGCTGTGTGCTGCAGGCTCTGTTACCTCTAACATCACAAATTCCAGAGAGGTTTTTCCAATGTGACTGATTAAATCAAGAAAGATTTTTGAGTATGACAAAAGAGAGAGATGAGTGGAGTATTCCCTGTTTGAAACTGATTTCTAATCGATCAGCTTCTACATATATGTGTAGAGTAGGTTAAACATTTGCTTAGCGTGTGAAGTTGCACTATATGGTATATTAATATACTGCTGTGTTTTATGTGTTAGCTAAGACTTGTTTATCTGGTGGGAATGAATTGGTACTCTACAACAGGAGATTGACAGTTTCTCTGTATTCCTGTGTGTTGTGTTGTCTCTTTCTCCTGCTCTGGGAAAGCACTACACAAAGCCTTTGTGTTTGGCTAGAGGGGAGGAGAAACAGCTGCCTTCTCTGTACAAGACACACCAGGATTCGTAGTGGTCTCAGAGGGATGCGCTGTTGTACATGGACCAGCCACTGTCCTTCCTCCCTCATTCTGGCTGTTAAAGCACTCTCTCCTCAGGGCAGAGAAACCTGAGCTTCCTTTGATTGGTGTCACACAGCAGTGTACTGCACCATGGATCGAGATCAGTCTGATGGGACAATTGTTAAAGTATAGATGGGCAAGAATTAAAAGATGCAAAATAGACTAAATGCAAGGGGTACATTAAGTAATCCAAGAGCTACAGATCGTGTTGTGTTTAAAAATTACTTAGTATCAACTCAATATCTTGTCCATGATTGGGATGAAAGACACTTGTTCAAATGCTTAATCTTTTATTTGTTTTTATTTTGTTTAACAGTTTAGGCAACTTAAATAGGAATTAAACATGTTAATTTTAAGAAGAGGAAAGAAAAATTATTTCTGTTGGATGAGAGAGTACAACTAAACGGAGCAGTTTCATTTTTCTGCTTTCCATGCCCTAATGGAGTGCTTTAATCATTGTATTGTGTGTCACACAGTGGTAGAATAAAAGTTAACTTCCCTCTCTTTGTTGGAAACATTGAATACTATATAATATGGCTTTTAGTAACGATATCTTGTCTATTCTTTCAAAATTACTTCTTTGAAAATATCATCAATCTTTTACAACTTTATTAAAATTTTGGACTTGGATTCTTTCTTCCCCCCCCCCCCCCCTTCAGTGCTAGATATCAAGCAGTGTGCTTTTGAGGGAATCTGGTAACTCGGAGTTTTAAGATGCTTATGAAATTGAGTTACGATTCTTAGGCAGTTTTAATTTATAGTCTATTTTTTTTTCTGCATTAGCTTATAGGTCACTAATCTTGAAACCTAAGTAGTGGAAAATTCAAACAATAAAATCTGACCTTTTGATGGTTCAGCTCTTGATCTGGTTGAGTATCTTTTTCCCAGTTTTGAGACATTGTGCAAGTCATAACTTCCGTTTACTTATTCTTCAAGCTTTGATTTCAGTTAATGGAGACAAATCTTTGAAAACCATGAGGGATTTTTTAGGGAGAAGGGAAAGATTGAATTTGAGAGGAGGGAGGAGAAGGGGGACAAACTAGGAAACTGAGGAAGTCTTTAGCATTTTTAACAAAACTGTATCTTGTTAAGAATTCAAAAATGTGCTCATTGTTATGTTCAGGCATGTTTTTCTGTGGTTCTTGTACAGCATGGCTGAGAACAGTTCTGTGATGAAAAGCATTGTTCAAATGCTATTTCATGCTGTTGCTTTGTCTCTGAAGAGATTAATCAATTATTGAGAATTAGGTTATTTGCACTGATGAGAAGCTCCATCCGGTAATTCTTCCTTTTGGAGAAACGTGTATGTGTTGCTTAGCATTGTGTTTGAGTGCAGGAGAAGCTTCTGAGTGGTTGGTAGAGTTGAAGGCTGGCTGGGTTTTGATGGATGAAGTTTACCAGCTGGCTGATGGTATTGATGAGGAAAGTAATTTTTTCCAGTACAAAGCTGTCGATGTGTAAAGAAAGGGTAAAATATGCTGAACTTGCATTGAGGGCTTGTAAAAGATGTGAAGCATCTTTAATATGAGATCATTTTTTATATCTGGACGTTGCAAAGGGATTTGTTACTTGTTGCAGGAACAAGTTACTATCTGGAGCTTACATGGAGGAAAACTGAAATGATCAAGGTTGGTGTCTTCCTGGTCTGTTTAAATGGAAATAATTTTATCACGTTACATAAAAGTTACATAAAAATTGTATCCTGTGTTAATGGACTGGCTCCACTGGACTCATCTGCAGTTAGGAAAGCTCTTGCCTTTTAGAGTTTGCGTCTTTTCAGTACTTGGCCATTGTCTTCAGTCAGCAACTGCTTGTTGATTCTGAAAAAGGGCATTTGTTCTGCTCTCTATCACTTCCCAGATAATTCTCAGATCATGTTTGTTGCGTCTGTCATGCAATCCCTCAGGGTATTAACGTTTTGAGAGGGTTTTAGCACCACTTACTTGATACGGTGTTCTTCAGCAATGCAGTAAGAATGAGATTGCTTTGTTGTGTGGTGTATCAGCAGGATGTGTCTTGTTGCAGCTGCTAAGTTTACTGCTATAGTAATGCTTCAAATGCCACTGTTGGCAAGCAGTACAGCTTCTGAGCAAATTAAGTATGTCTGTTTAGCTTCATAGTGTTGAAGTATTTAAAAAAAAAAAAAAGGTGGGGGTGACCTATAAATAGAGCATGCTTCTTTTCAGCACCAAACTGATGACTTTTTACCATGTATTTGTATTGTTATTTTGTTTTAAATAATGTTTTGTTGAATTATTTACTGTCTTGAAATAATTTGTTATTTCCCTGTCTTTCCATTTGTCAGCATCCTGAGTTAAACGGATCCAGAATGGGCAATATCAAATGGCTGAAATTGTATTAGATGAGGAATGACTGTGCTACTCTTCGAGTTTCATTGAGTGCCCTGCCTCAATATGTCACACTTTGATTTTTCTGTTTCCAGTAGTCTGTAAAATCAAAGTATAATTCCCTAAGTAGAGTCAGCCTATAACAAATTGGCATGTCATACTCTGAGAGCTGAAGGAGGGGAATTGATACTGGATCACAATTCTTTTTATGCATAAAGTTTATCTGCTGTTTTGTCAAGCTCTAGGGTTTATTGTGATAATCATGATGATTTGGGTGAAATTATAGTTTTAAAGTTTTGAGCAAGATGGTGTTTTCTGTGGGGAAACCTGTTGAACAATTCATCTGGATGGAGAAAAATCATGAAAGAATCACAAAGTAGATCAGTGTGAAGAAAGTATTTATTGGTCTTGTGGGAGAAGAGTGCTAGCTAACTTAGTTCTTGTCTTGAGTAGGCAAGAACTAAGAAATTGATGCTGAAGCTGAGGAGCAGGTTGTGAGCTTCCCATGGTAAAGCAAATGTGTGCAGGAAAGAAGCTCCATTATTGACTGTCTGGTGCTGGTTGTCATTTATATAGATCTGCATACATAGAATCGTATTTTTCATGTGTTAGCACCTGCAGATGAAATTGCACATTATTGTTGAACCAATCTAAGAGCTGGCTGCTGTTTATAAGTGGGAGATGAAGTCCTCTGCCTGTGCCTTTTCTGGTGCCTGTTGATCTCTGAGCTGCACTGATTCAACTTGCTAACTTGACAGAGTATGATTGTTTCTGACAAGACGGTTGTTTATATTGCTTTTTTGCTGAGATAGGTTTATAACCCTTGCTGGGTCATGCTCTTATGTGCAACTTCACCCTGAATGTCTAGCTGAGACAGTAGTCATAACCAGATCCTTTCTGTTACTGTAGCCTGGGTACTCAGCTGACAAGTCTTTCTACTTATTGTCATATTGGGGAGGAGGCAAGAGAAAGAGGAACATTTTGTCCGAAAGGCTGCTGTGAGGTGATGTTGACCTCCCTTCCCTGTTGATTAGAAGGAATTTTGGGCTAGATGCTAAATTTGGGCTGGACGTTTCTCCCTGTTGCCTGTCTTGTTCTTATGTATTTCATTAGTTTTGAGCCTTGGATACCTCAGTCATGTGGCTTTGCTTCTGTACATATGTCCAAAGACTGGACTAACCTTTCCTTGATGAGTCCATTTTCCCTTGACCTCCCTCTGCAATCAGGGAGCAGCTGTACTTAGGATGGCTTGTTGGAGTTGGCAGATAATACATCAATTCTATTGTGAGGACCTGCATTGACATGTAACAGCTCCCTGAAATATTTTTTTTCCTGGAGTAAAGGTTTGGACAGAGTTGATTTATGGTCTGCATCAGGACCAGAACCTGCCATACGAGTAGCCCTGCAGTAGATATTGCTCATATTTGGTGTTGACGTATTATAATGTACTCTTACATTCCTTGCTCTGAAAGAGGTAAAATCTGGAATCTTGGTCTTAAGAGTAGTAATAACTATATTCTTATGTATTACCTGTATTATTACTATTCTAGTTCCTAGTATTAATAAAAAAAAACCCAAACATACACAGATTTCACCCATATCATTGCTTGTTTCCTGTTACTCAGTAGAAATCTCATAACCCTGCTTGCCATATGATTGCATATCCACCATGTTCTCTTACAGAGTAGAAATTCAGTTTTGTTTAAATAATAATTTCAAAATGAAGCAGTATCTCACCACAGTTTATAATTGAATATCCTTAAAGCAAATTTAATGGCTGTTGGTGTATTAAAAAAAACCCAAAACAAACAATAAACCAATACCTCCTGCCCGCCCCCCTAACTTGTATTGACAGAATTGTATTTCTTATAAGTAAATTCGAGAACCTATAGAATACTGTTATTATTTTATGTTTTTTACATTTTGCCATTATGGTGTCATGTATTACTGTTTTCATATCTACAAAATTAGATCTGCAGTCAGTCAATCTGAAGTAAAACTTCTTCTAGTTTTAGACATTTTATTTGTATAGATCAAGTGTTTCAACATTCAAAATATACAAATGTGGCAGGTTATAGGTCAACAATACAGCCAGGGTTATTTTTAAAGTCCAAGCTTTAATTCTGAGAGATTTGGTATCAAATGTCTTTATTTATGCACAGCCAATATTTCTTAAAACATGTAATACTGTATATTATTTAAGTAAGAATTAAATGAAAGGCTGTAATGGTTTTTGGGAAACTTTGCTGTTGTGTTCTTAGGAATACTTTTGCATTTGTTTGGCAGATAGTTAAAATCTGAGCTTGCACTGTTAGCTCTTCTGATGTGTAAGAAATTAATGTAACTTTTGAGAGTCTCTTGATCCCCATGTTGATAATACATAAAGTTACTGATTCTTATGCCTCATCATTCTGCCATGCTTTATTTTTTCAACTGATCCCTGGACTGTTGAAAAGTACTTTTGTGGACTTAGGACAGTCTCAGCATACTAAATTTGCTTGGGATAATGATATTTTCATAATGAAACACACTTTTATGGTTCATTTTCAAAGATAAAAATCCTCATCACAAGTGTCAGCCTGACTGCTTTATGACCAAGGGAGCTGTTGTGGTTATTGAGGTGAACTTTGTGCATAACACCAGCTTCCCTAGGACTTCTCTGGATTACTAACAATAATTACTAACAGTGCTAACAGTAGTTGAATAAGAGCATATAATTTGGAAAATCATTCTGTTGTCTTTTAAGAATTGTCAGTAATGAAAAATCCACTGAGATAATTAATGAAGTATTCTAATAGTGGAATATCTTTATTGACTAGAATTAAAGACCTTGGAGATTTTTATTTGTTTCTAAGTAATCTAAAGGGTCAACCTTTTACTCACATGATTTTGTATGTCAGAACGAAGGTCTCTTGTAAGATCTCTTGACTAAAGCATTTTTTATTAAATAATCTGAAGCAATTGGGCTTCATGATTTTTACACTCAATACATGTTCTCAAGTAATTTAATGATTTGGTGTTCTGCATCTTTTTGTTTATAAAAAAATCTTTTCTTGAAGTGTGAACACCAGAACTGGGTGTAATATTCCAGCAGCAATTACAAAACGAGCAGATAGAGAGGTATTACAATCTCCCTTATTATTTATTTGCCTACTCATCCGTAGTTGTCATAGCCTTAACACAGCAGCAGATGCATTTATCAAAAGTGACTGATTATCTGTCTCATGTTAGGTGATGTTTCCATTTATTCTCTGCTCCTTGATGTATAATGTCCTCTTTTATCCGAGTTGGAACATGTGTAGTTTCATTGCAGTCCATTTAACAATTGATGCAGTTTGTTCTGTGCCACTTCCTGATCTTAGTATCAGCTACAAACTTTATCTTCTTTTTTTTTTTTTCCTGATAAAAAATGTTTCACTATAAAGTCAGGAACTGATTCTTAAGGGACTAATTGGAGACATATTAGTTCAGTTAGCTTACAGCGATATTTTGGGACCCATTATTTAGTGTGTGATCTATTGATTTTCTGACATTTTAGTTTCTTAAAAACAGACTGTGCTGTGTGGTAGAAACTTAGATGTCTTACCAGAAGTATAAGTGCCATATTATCTTTATAGGCCAGACTAGTAATGTTGTTGTAAAAAGTTAGTTTGACAAGAAGGGGAACTTCAGTTGAATGGCAGGAATTATATTGTTTTTCTTTACTTCTTTAATACTCTGTTTTGCCTGGAATTGACACGGAGCTGATGGCCCACAGTTACAGAAGTAATTTTATTTACTCTTTCCAAACATTAACATTAGCTGTCTTCTGGAGTTTTCTGTGTTTCGGGGATCTGTTGGAATCTGCATTGATAACTCCGAAATCTCCTGGAAAATTTCTATTAAAGTAAAAGTTATTCAAGTGTGTTCTTCTACACCAGTCTGACTTAATAGCATCGGACCAATATTTATTGTGGGACTAGAAGGTGCCTCATCATCGTGCTAGGTCTCTCTGCCCTTTCTGAGCGACGTTTCTGAGCCTCCGTTGCCGCTCCCGGGCCGCCCGCCGGGCTCTCCCCCGCCGGCTCTCCCTGAGCCGCGGGGCGCTGAGCTGGCCAGGGTGCTGACCCGCCCCGCACCCGCCCCGGCCCCTGCCCGCCGGCGCTTGCCGGGCAGGGGGTTAGTGACTTCGGTACACAAAGAAGGCTACCACTGGCTATATTCATGTGTGATTATATCCTGGAGTTGCACAGAAAATCTTTATGCAATCGCTACCTATACCGGGAGAAAACTCTTAACGTGAAAGAAGTTTTCCCAGCGCCACCGCTCCTGGCTTTTTAACAGCCCCAACTCATGCTAAGTTTGTCATCAGAAGCAGATTCCTTGTCATCCAAATTTACACCACATGTATCTATACCATCCTCGAGCAAGAGGTGTAAACTTTGCCAATGCTCTTCTGTAAAGTTTCGCTGTAAAGTGAACTTAAGCAATCACTGCGTCACAGGGCAAAAATGTTAATCTGCCTGTAGCTTAATGATTTTCACAAAACACCTGTTCCATAGTCTTGGCTCTGACCTCAAGAGAATTCTATAAAGGAGCCTCCAAAGATGAACCTGGAAAATAACACTAACATCTATAAACAACTTTCAGTTTATTAGGGGTTTTTAGTTTTTTTCCTCCATGTCCCATTAACTCCTGTGTTCTGTCTTCTTCCCCACACCACTCTTTGCTTTCTTATGTACTTTAAGATGATTAGTGATAGCTCCATTTTTAATTACTATTAAACATAAACCTCCTATTTTAGTAATTCAGTTTTACAAATACCTTACCCATTTAGTAAGCATTAGCACATTTATTTACATCTATATGTAGCTACGTTGCCAAATTTGCTGCCATTCTGTGTAAGTAGTTATGATTGAAGATGTGAATCCTTGTTGATACAACTACAAAACTCTGTACTCCCATAAAATATATAATAGCATGTATGTAATGTACAGATAATATATATGTGAATAATGTAATCATATATGTGTATATATAATGTAAAATCACATATATCTGTGGTGTGTGTATATATGTATATAAAAAAGTATGTTATGTAATACTCTTTATTACAAAGTATGTTAGTGTAGCAGTGTTGTAAAGAATACTACATTTCTGATTCCCTGCATTAATTTTTGCTTTGATGCAGGTATGCCTCAGAGTCTTGATGCGGAGCAGAAGCTACTAAGCTTTGATGGCCTCATTAGCAATTATGAGGATGTAGTAATAAGAACAGGGAGCGAAGCAAGACAAAGGAATGCCCATGTGCTAGAAGGTGTTTTGAACATCTGGCATCTTTCTCCTTCTCCCCTTTTCCCATGTAATTCCTTTTCTTCCAGCCTTTCCTGATAAGAGGTTTGGATGCCTTTCTGCTGTGAGGACTCCGTGGCTCTCAGGCAAGGGCCTGAATTTCTTGAGATGATCGCTATTCTGTGCAGTGTGGAGCAGTGCTGCACAGGCTAGAGCAAAGAATCAAAATTAATAAGTAAGGGAACCAAGGGAGGAAGCTGTAGGTGTATAACCAAAAAAAAAAAGGGGGGCAAAAAATGGAGGATTAGTTTATTTTTATTTAGTTAGGCTTTGTGTGTGTGAATTGGATTGTCTAGTCCTTAAACAAATTTTCTATGAATTGTTTTATTTTAAATCCATGGCATGTTTTGATAAGTTTGCTTCATTTCATATGTATCAGCATATGCATGAAAATTTTATTTCACACACACACAAAAGTAACCTCTAGTTAGTAGATAGAACTACTTTCCTTTTTTTTGAGAGTATGACTATTGCTCTATCCATGGGTGCTTTTTTTCCCTTAAAAGTAAGATGTAAGCCTCTCACATCCTTTTTTGATTTGTCAGTTTTAAAATTGTTACTTGACAATTGTGAGTAGTATTGTTGAACTCTTTATTACTAGCTACTGGACTGAAGCAAATTCAGAACACTTTTTACAGTTCAGTACTGCAGCCCTCAACACTTAAGAAAACTTCTGAAAATGCCCGAGTCTCAAATCTTTTCTATTGTTCCCATCACCAGCTACCTCAGCCTTAACAGACTTTCCACATACAGATTGTCCTTTTGTCTGACTTGACAACTGATAGTGACCAACAAATGGATTAAAAAGTGTACTTCTACCCTGTTTTTTTCCGTACGATGTAGGGTCTCGTAGGGTTTTAAATATTTAATAATGTGGTAAAAGCTTAGTTCTCTTGGGGGAGGAAGTTCTATGTCAGCAAAAGTGTGTGATCATTCTCTAGCAAATGTAGAAATCTCTTTATTGTTCTTTCTTGCATGCAGGTAGTGCCAGACCAAAAAAAGGTGCAGATGTGCTGAATGTAATTAGGACAACAAAAAGTCTTAATCTATTGTTAAGAACTGAACAAAAAAGCGTTCACGGTGTTGCATGTAATCATGATTTGCCCCTCTAATGTGTTTCCTGTGGGAAAGGTAGCAAAGATTAGAATTTAGCGAAAATTCATAGATTCCTTATGAACTTATGTTGGGGAATATCCAACCAAAACCACTTAGAAAAGTGAAAAGAACATTAAGAGGCATGAATATCCTGTCAAGTAGTAACAGAATTATAGGAATTCTTTTTTGTCAGTTTTACATTGTAACTTATTTGTGGAGGGACAGTCATATGTCTTCCTAGTTGTTTTACAGCAGTTGTTTGTGGCTGTTCATGAGAGAGAGAATGTTTTTAAATTATTTTTTTTTTGGCTAAATTAAACAGAGTGTTGAATGTTCCCTGAAGTAACCTAAAGTAGATATGAAAATCACAGTTGTTGTGGCTATTTATACTCTTGCTTCTCTTGATGCTCAGATCTTTAGCAGCCTAAATTTTTTTGTCCTGTCACCTATAAAAATCACTGTCAAATGTGTAGCTGCAACCAGAGGTAACAACCAATTTTTAAGTTAAAGTTTTCATTGTGTTCAAACTGTAGCATTGCTGTACCTGACCATCAGCGAGTTCAAATGCATTCTGTGAATTTTCAGTATTAAAAATCTCACCCTGGATGCCTGCACCTGCTTTATTAAGAGAAAGATAGCCTTGAGGCTGGGACACGTGTATTAATGTGTTGGTTCTCTGCGTCCAAGCAATAGAATTATTTGAGTGTAATGGTTAGCGTCTTTTCTGAAGCCGGATACAGGGAGGAAAAACCATCCCTTGTCTAATCAATATCTTTGATCAATCAGCTAGAATTTGTTTTTTATCATACCAAACTTGTATAACAAAGTCATATGGTGACATGATAACAGCAGAGATAATGGAGTTGTCTTTTTAGGGTTGGCATGGATGCATTTGGCGTGACAACTTTAGCATCTGTAGGATAAAGTAATGGAAAAATTATAAGTAATGTATGAGCTCATGGATAAAACAAACTTGCTGTTTCCACCTGAGCAGTGTGTGGAAGTCAGCTGTGATCATTACAGCTGTGGAGGTTCATCTGCCCATGACACCACTATTGCATCATGCTGTACTTTAAAATTCTGCTAGCTCAGTTCTATGTATCCTTAAGACTCCCTATTGATTGAGGAATGTTTAGTCCTATTGAGAAAAATCATTGGGTGGGTAAGAAGTAGGTGAGGCACTTAAAAAAAAGAGTGCATTGCTTAAAGCAAGACTTTTAGCTAGGCTGGAGGGGAGAAAAATAAATTATTGACAGTTATTACTGTCCAGCTAAGCTAACACCAGCTATGCTTTACTTTACATATACCTGTAGGTACTTTAAACTAGCACTGCCACCTTGAAAGCAGTTCTACCCATTCACCTTCTCTCCTGGTAGAGGGATTTGTATTACCACTTAGTGATTTAGATCAGGGAACTGAGCTAGCTTAAAACTAAACTTTTCTGAAAGGGTTAGTGCTATCTGAGATACATTCCTTAGTCCAGTTCGTTGTTAAGGACAAGTTTTTGATGTGCTGGATGAATTTACGAAGGGAAGTGCACTGCTGGGCCTGTTACTCAGGAATAAAGAAGAACGGGTCGCATATGTGAAGGCTGATGGCAGCCTTGGCTGCAGTGGTCGTGAGACAGTGGGTTAAGACCAAAGGGAAGTGAGAAAAGTGAGAAGCATAGGGATCTTGGACTTGAGAAGAGCAGACTTTGGCTTATTCAGAGAATGAATGCATGAGATCCTGTGGCTGGCCACTCTGAAGTTTACAAGAACTGAGGATATTTTTCTACAATTCTGTTGGTAGAATAGAATTGGCAAAAAAGTGATGTTCTTCTATGGACTCAGTAATATCAGTCTGTTTTGTGAAGTGAATCTCCAGTTTTAGAAAAGTTTTAAAAAACTGAGTCTGCTCCCAAAATTTGAATCAGAATCTCTCTGTCACATAGCATAAATTGCAAGTGCAACATAAATAGGAAAAAATTTTAAAAGTACTTTTTAAACTGATTCTGTTTTTTTTTTTTTTATTAATTGAGAGTTGTAATTCAAGTAGCTGTACTTAGCTGTGATATCATTTGAGTATGATTATATGATGTTAAGTGGTTTTGATAACCCTGTACATTTTAGTGTTTGAAAGTCTTTTACTGTAATAGTGTATTCTGTGAATAGTTTAACTTTTTTTCTATAGCAGTAGGTATAATTTAAAACTTTACATTAATACCACACAGGATTTTAGGAAAAGCAGTATTATAAGAAACTATTTGATATTTACATAAGAATACAAATGTGGTCATAACCATTAAAACATAATGACCACTAATGAATTAATGTCGCCAAAACTGAGATGTATTTAATGAATGGTTTGATTTCCACTATAGTTAAAATTGCTTCAAATCTCACACTACACTGTGACTGCTCCAAGCCATGTTTCCTTTCATCTTTATGTAAGTTAACATTTTGTAAAAGATACATGGAAACTCTTTTTTAAAAAGGGTTATTATTCTGTATTTTAAAAAATACATACTGAAATAGATTTTGGTGCTTCAGCTGAGGAGTACGTTTCAAATTTTACTGGTACACAGGATCACAAGCTTGTTCTGTGTAATGAAACCAAATTTAAAAAGGAGTATTCTGCTTCAATCGCAAGTGAAAAAAGGTGAGTGAATATGGAAGGTCATTGAAAGTAGCAGGCCTGTACTATAGCTGCAGGTTATTAAATCATTAGGATTTCATTGCTGTTCGCAGACTGGCTTGATGCACCTTTATTAGATATAGATGTCAAGCTTATAATACTAGTGATTAGTATTAGTTTTTAAGGTGCATGTGAAAATCTGCATTTGAATGAGAAGCCTGATGCTGGAGGGAGTAGAAAATATATCAATCGATGCAAAGAGTATTACACATAGAGACACTGAGACTAGAGACTAAACCCGGAAGAGGCAACATGTAACAAATAGAAGTTCAAATAATGGAACAAATTGTACTTGGAGATCCTGCGTGTTTCTTGCATACAAAGCTCCCCCCTCCCCCCCCCCCCCAAAATAACCTAACAGAAGTGTCAGAAAAAAGAGTTTACTTGAGTTGAAATGGTTTGCTTTCTGTCATCATTCCCACAACAGTAAGTTACAGTAAGTTAGTCAACAGTTTTAAGGTTGGAGCTTCTTCGAAGTAGCTGACAAAAGATTATGCACAAGAATTTAATTCAAATTGCAGCTCATCAATTCAGATAATTTAAATTTATGGTGTTAAAGGGAGCAGAATTTCTCTGTCCTCTCTCCATCTTTCCAAACATAACATGTGAATGTAAAATTCTGGAGCAGACTAAAGGTCTGTATTCAACAGTGGTCATAAGTGGATGCCGAAGGAAAAGTGTAAGAACAGAGAAAATATACCTGATACTTTCCTCTAGTACCTTTCCATTTTCTGTTAAGGGATTTCCTGAGCTGAATATGCTTAATATGTTTTTTCAGTAACGTGTAATAGCTTTCTTTTCCATGTAGTTGCCCAATGTCCTCTTGAACTATTGTAGACCTTTATCCTTCACAGTATCCATTGGCAAAAAGTTGCACAGATTAGCTACTAATTCATGAAGAACTTCTTTCTCATGTTTGTTCTGAGCCTGGCTCCTGCTGACCTCTTTTGATAATTTTTAGTTCCTTTACTGAATGAGATTGTGAATAGTTGATTCCTAGCCAACCTCTCCATGCCCCTAATGATTTTTGTAGACCTCTGTCAAATAGCCCTCTCTACTTCCCATCATTTCTCAAAAAAAAAATTGTCATTCATTACTTCATGCGGGGAAATATTCTGGATCTCAGATTATCTTGTTCCATTTTCTGAACCTTTTTTTTTTTTCTTTTTTTGAGATAGGAAGGACTAGAATTGCATACAATACTCGAGGTATCAGCGAACATATACATGATCATGTTGTTATCTGGTTTGTCAGCATTCTTAACATTTGATTTTTTTGGGGGGTAACTGCTATTTAGCATTGAGTTGCCATCTTTTGTAGCTGTATATCATAATATCAAGATCTTATTCTTGGTTGTGAATGGTTTCTCATATTTTTAATGAGAAGTTTTTCTGACGTACATAGTTTTACGTTTACCTACGCAGAAGCTCTTCTACCGTTTTATTGCCTGGTTATTCAATACCATAAAGTCACCCAGCAGTTCCTCACGCTTGTTCCTTATCCTTTCTTTCTTTTTTTTTTTTTTTTTTAAACAAGTTACATATTATTGTCAGCCAGCTTTTGTTACCTTAGTTCTCACCCTCTTTTCCATGTTATCTATGAAAATCTTAAACTGCACAGATTATATCCTGCTCCTTGCAGAACTCTACTTGTAGCCTCTTCCCACTGTGTGAAATGGCTGTCTAGTCCTCTGTTTCCTGCCTTTTAGTCAGTTATTTATTTGTTTTAAGGACTTGTCCTCTTATGCCATGTGTATTTAGTTTCTTTAAAAACATTTTGCCAAATACCTCTTAGGAATCCAAGTAGACTTTATTTGAATCATTCTTACCCACATGATTGTCTCTCTTAAGAACTCTGAGATTCAGAAGATAACTGTTTTGTCAAAGCTATGTTATCCTTTCAACTTCATTGCTTCTATTCAAACGTTCAGTAATTCTATTAATCATTACAATTTCTACTAACAATATTTCTACAAATATTGGATTTCCAGGCCTGAAGCTTACTGGGTGTCCTGCGTAACCCTTTTTAAAAATTGGCAATATATTTCCCACACTCCAATCCTTATGTGCCAGTGCAGGTATAAATGAGAGGATGTGTACCATCATAAATAGATCAGATATGTAACTCCTACATTTCTTTTAATCCTAGCTAAATATCATCTGATGCTGGTGACTTTACTTATTCCCTATTCCTTTCTTCAGTCACTTCAATTTAAGGCAAATTTTCTGATGTGTTTCAAAAAGAAGCATTTCTTTCTGGATATTTCTTGTTTTGTTTTCCACTGTCGACACAGATGCAAAAAATCACTGAGCTTCTCTCTTGCAGTCTTACCTTCTTTAAATACACCTGTTATATCCTGGTCTTTTATTGGTCCTACATATTCTCTGACAAGTTTTTTATTCCTATTGTGTGAAGAAAGATTTATTACTAGTTTTAATGTATTTTATTTTTCTTTCTCACTCTGTTTTGCTTCGTCCCTGTTGTGCTTTTGTACTTGCTGTAATTTACCATTTTTTTTATTACTTGCTTTTTTCTACCTAGAAATTCTCTTAACCTGCTGTTCATTCACGTTGGCTTTCTTTTGAGATTTCTCAAGTCTTAACTGATTTTTTGCACTCTGCTTCCTTGGTCTATGTTAGAGGCACTGCTTGCTTTGCAAGACCAAATTAAAGCAGAGATATGGTCAGGAAGCACCTCTAAAAAACGTGACCATGCATTATGTCATGTGCTGAATAATGATCTCTTGGAATGGATTCCTTGGATATCTAAACACAATCCTTCTTCAAATTTGAAAGCAGAGCCATAAATGATCCAGATGGAAGATCATGAATCAGATTTTCTATATGTGAATAATTGGTGCAAAAATATATATTTTTTAATGGAACTTGAATTAAAAATGTAAAAATTGAGCTTGATAAATGATAGCTCATCAGCCTAAAAGGTATAACTCTCTATGCTGTAGTGTATTCACATATGATCTAGAAAAGATGCAAATACTGAAGTTACAAAGTCTGATGATATAAGGGAATTAAAATTAGTAAAGATGAAGACAGACAGGGAAGAGCTGGAGGAAGGCTATATAACTTTGTCTGAGGTAATGATAAATGAAAATTATGATAAAGAATTTAATTTAGGTAAAAATAATTCTAAAATTTATCCAGTCATGAGCTTACTTCTGTGGAATGAGGTCTTGCAGGTTCTCTGTAAAATAACAGGTCAGTGCCTAATAACAATGCTGGTCTCCACGTCTCAGAGAGGATGTAGCAGAACTGGAAAAAAACACACAGGTGATGATCAAAATAGTGAAAGACTAAATCGGTGAAGAGATAAATGAGGGGGCATATGTTAGCAGTGTATTTCCTGTGTAGGACTAAGAGGTGAACAGCGAGCAACTGTAAACTCTACCTTCCAGTACAAGGGTTAGTGAACCTCAAGAGTAACTAGCAGAAGGTAAATTGGAACCAAAGATGTGCTTCTTCCTGCAGCATGGAATTAAGTTATGATTTACTTGCCATAGGGTGTTATGGATGCTAAAAGCTTTCCTGCGTTCAGAAAAAATCTGATGAATTCAGAAATTAAAAATCTAAAATACCATCTTTGGCTCAGAAAGTGTTTTGTGTCCCAGCTCACTATATTATAAAAAAAAAAATATTCTGAGAAAGTGTGATTATATGCTTTCTGTGTCCTTGTATTCTTCCCTAGATGTCTGCTGCTGGCAATAGTCAGAGACAGGAGATTAGGCTAGGTGGATCTTTGATCTAACGCAGCCTGTCTGCTCTTGTGATTAGGTGTCCATGCTGTCTACTTTTCTACTGTCTAACCTAATTTTTTTCTGCTGCAAATTAAGTTGATATTTTTGGATTTGTCCCAACTTTGAATGCCTTTGCCAAAGTTCCGTTTCAGTTTTTAATACCCGTCTCCCATTTCAAACCTTGAAGGATCTCCAATTAAGTTTCAGTCACTGTTGCTGGAAGCTGCCTTCAACTACAGCTACAAAGCAAGTGTATGGTCTGGCCAAGTCATGCTGTTGACTCTAACCCTGGTACCTTGGAAGTTCCCAGCACGGATGTTTTTTAGGGGCAGACTGGTCAGGCAGTCCTAGATGAGCTACCTATCTCCTTTGTTTTTGTGCATTGTGCTTCTAGATTCAATATTGCCTGAGCCTATGAGATCATCGTGGAATATCCTGAGAACAAGAGACTCCATGGCACTGTAGAGATCCCCTCTGAAGTGTGCTCAAACTGAGGATAAAGTAATAACTTGTGCTGTTCTTCTGGCAATAGCTCGTTGTGTATTTATTTTAGCTGCCTTAGTGCCGTTTTCCTTCAGTATAGCCAAGCACCAAGCTGTTTCCCACCTCTCATGTCATTTGGCAGTTCATAAGGGCTCACTTAACATGGCTGTCTCCTACCTGCTGTGCTAGGGTTGTTGACATCAGTGCTGAGTTGGTCTTGGCATGAGGGTCAGCACAGGGCCTCTGTGGTTTTTCGTCTTCTCTTTGTGCCTGACTTCTCTAGTGCAGTTGACCTACTGCTGGAAAGTACAATCCTCCTTGAATATACTGAGGTGTCTCCTGCATAAACCATAATGTGATGGTGCGTCTCTCCTCCTTAACTCTTTCAGGGATTGCTGCATTGTGTGGGAGGATGGCTGTGCATTCCCCTCACCGAGGAGGCCAAAGCCTGTCAGAATTTGGTAGATCTCCTGCACTGCGTGGGCTCACTCAGATTCCATCTTCCTGTCAGCTAGGCTATTCTGGAGTCACCTCACTTGATGTAGCAGTTACTGACCTCATTTCACTTATTGGCAAAAAGGAGAGCTGCCGTCTTCAGGTATTTAAGGAGATGGAATACCTATGTGTGCACAGCCAGCGCCCTCTCTTTACCACAATACTCCTGCACATTTAGAGTTATGTGCCCTTAAGATAAGGATGCTAAGAGATTAGACATTACAGTTTAAAAAAAGATTGTTCCTCTGTTTTTTCTCCTCTGCTGCTTAGCGAAGAAGGCCTGACAATTTTCTATGTTTTCATGATGTGATTTATCAACTGACATATCGAGGGAATTCTCAGCTTTTTGTTAGTCCATATCGCTTCATGTGTGGTGCTGCAGCCTGGGCACAGTACAACGAATATAGTCTTGTGGTCTGTCAGCGAGGCTGTGTGTCTGCCACTGGCAGCCTTGTTGGTCATTTGAACACTGTCAGTACAGACAGAATTTTGCTTTTCACATGTCATCTATCTGATCATCTCACCGAAGTTGCGCTGCTTTTTTTTTTTTTTTGTATTTTCAAAAAAGTTAAGTGTTACTTCCAGTTATATTTAGAGTTTACCTTGAACTTTACTTGATTGGATTAAGCATTCAGAACTTAACAGCAGGTACTTGTATATGTCCTTGTGTAGTGTAGATGTCCTTGCATCATTCTTGCACAGTCCTTAGCAGCAGCTTTTGTCTTCTATAAATTGCTGTGTATCTACTGCCGAAAGTTGCGTAGGCTATGGAAGAAATTCTTCGGAGCAGTGTAGTTTGCCTTCTTGCCTTCTGTAGTTGTATGTTGTATGGCCGGGTTGAGCATTTTCCTTACTGAGAAAATTGATTTATCAAATAATAGAAATAGATAGTACTTAGTGGAAAGAGCAATACTTAGAAGTGTCTTAAAGGATCAATTTATGTTATTCCTTGGTGTATTAAGTTAGTGATGTTGATGGTAATCTATTAGTATTCTGAGTGTATCCTAAGAAGACAGTTGATTATTCCAACATTTCAAAAAACTGGAAACAAAGACCTTTATTTTGCTGATAAATCCAGGCTATGAATAGTTTGATATTTTAACTACTGACATAGTAATGTAATATCTTAATTGTTTGACTTCAAGCTGTCTTTGTATCAGTGTTCGAAACCACACTGTTATCACTTAACTCTTCTGCAATGAAAATTTTACAAGGATCTTGAAAAATAATTATTGTAACACTGTATAATTTGGGTAATTGCAGAACTGACTTCCCATTTCCATGTTTAAAAATATTTTTCACTTCATGTAAGTGATCAGAGAACTAGTGTCTTTGAAGAAGATTTTTATGACAGGTAAGATAAATTCCTGTAATAGCAAAAACCCTCTCCTAGTTTCATTTTGATTTTTTGTAAATATCACAACAGTTATAGTGAATCTAAGACATAGAAACACTGCTTTTTTTTTTAAACAAATGACACTTTTAGGGTTTTAAAAATAATTCAGTAATTAATGAGGTTTCACAAACCTCTTTTTGAATTGGAACTGCCTCTGAGTTGTGGAAAAAAATTGAGAATAATGCAGTGTTATTTGGAATGAAATTAACCTCTCCAAAAAGTTAGGTTTCCAAATTAATGCTGAAGGCTCTGCACCTGAGGTTGTAGTTCAGCATCTTTTTTGAGTTGAAAGCACCACAGTAGTCCAGCCTTTCGCTGTCCCCTACAGCTAACTTCCATTCTTTCTCTTGTTCTGACATAAGTCTTTGTGCAATTGTGTGACAGATCAAATTAGGAAATTAACTCGCTCAGCTGAAAAGTACCATGGCAAAAATATCATGGATTAAACAGAGTTTTTGTTTTATGGCTCATTCTAATTCTCCCTGACCAAAAATTTCTGTTTTTCTGTAGGTAACAAATTACATGCTGTGTTTCTCGTAGGAGCCACAGCCCTATAGTCTTTCCTGGCACACATATACCCAAGTCCTTCCCTTTCTTTACAGCAAGGTATTGAGTACCTTTTATCTTGGTTGATCTAATCAAGAAATGCAATGAAGTTTACTTCAGTGCAATTGCTTTCAAGTTCAATTTAATTTTCAAGGTTTTAATTCTATTTTGGACTTGAAAAACAGTTTGTGTGCCTACAACTTGTACATTTTTGCCACACGTATCTTTTGGTTTAGTAAAAGATAATATACTTCTTCCATAAACTTTGCCTTATTTGGGTCTTTGTAACATTTTGGTGCTGAGTTCTCTTGCAAACTGGAAATAGTGTGGTAGCTTGAAATATGTGTTTTTAAAATAAAACTGTTATCCTGAAACTAAATGTTACATTTTTACCTCTGTCTCCAAACTGAGAAAATACTGCCACTTTTGTAATAACAACATAGCTGTAAGTGCAGAAGTTGCCAGGAGGAAATCTAGACTCTTTGGCAATAGCACACAAGACAGTTGGGAGCTTTTCACACCTGGAATCTGCAAGTGATGATGAGTATTTTGGCACCCAAGAGCTTGAGATAGGAAAACCTAAAATGGCATTGGTTATATGTTGAATTTTTTAAAAGATTTCCTTCACAACCAGTATAAATTTAGTTTACTCATTCACATGCTGAATGATGATTTTTCAGGACCCTACCTTCCAATGAATGTATTTAGAAAATAGACAGATTGTAAATGTAGGATAACTTTCTAGTTTGGATCTTCAAATAAACACACTTGAAACGTTTCTGGCCTTAGAATTTACAATTTGAACATGCTTCTTAGCCTGTCAAAGAAAGTGGACTTTATCATAAATGTGGTGGAATTAAGACCTTTGAACTCTTCCTGCCCTGATTTACTCTTTATGCTGACTTCTTAAACTTTTCTTTCTTCCTTTAAGTTCTTCTTCTGCTCAGAAGTAGAAAATACAGAAGTGGAAAGCAACTTTGGTAGATTCCAATTAATTTACTAGTTTCTTAAATGAACTGAAGGCAAGCAGACAGAGCTCCTAATAAGCATAGAGAGTTCCTAATAGCAGAGAGTTGATATATTCCACAGGGGAAGCAACAGGACATGTATTTTTCCTTTCTGTGGAACAGAAGTAATCTTCTGTCCTCACTTGCTTTGTCCTGAAACTTACAGTACCTCCATTCAGCCAAAATTGTCTGTACTACTTTTTCAACCTTAGATCTGGATTTAAACATCTATAAAGGCCAGTATGCAGAGATTGTCTTCAGTTTGGGGCCATCTCTAAAGAAATTATATACATGCACATGAATTACAAAAAATGATTGTCTTTGCTTGCTGAGCTAGAATTGGCTTTTACAAAATGGACTTTTTTTCCTGGAAGTTTTGTACTATTGTTTTCTAATAGCAAGTAATCTTTTAGTATACTTGGTTGGGGTAAATTAAAGAAGTCTGGTAGGGGCGATACATAGTTAAAAGCAGTGGATGGAAGACTTTTAAATAATGGATGCTGTTTGTGTGGTAATAAATTCTGGATATAAGCACTAACCTTCCTTTACCTGTTCTTATATTATACTGTGATCAGTTCCCAGGCAAAGGCTTATGTTATGGAACAAAATCTGTACTTACTGTGTTGTCCTAGTTATTCCATGACCTGTCACTTGGAAATAAATGTCACAGAGGTCTATTTGCCTTTAATTATGATAATTCTGCTATCTTACACGTTTCCTCTGATTTGATAAACTGGTCTGATAAGGTTACTGATGAGTTAACGAAAACAGAATTTTATAAAGTATATTGCAATTAAAATGGCTGTTACTTTTTTAGGAGAATTATAAAGAAATGGTTGTCGTGCAGAAAATAACTGCAGAAAATAACAATAATAACTGTTCTATAGTACTGCCCCCTATAGAACTGAACTGCTAAGGGATTCATCCGTTGAATGAGTAAGGGAAAGCTTGCACTTTAACTGTATGTCATTAACAATTCATCTGCTTCAGTGGGATACAGAACGTGCTGGAGCTTTCTTAAGTTGTTTAACAGCATTGCAGGCTGTTGCTGAAAGCAACATATGGCTGTATTTCAGTAATACAAATGGGACTGTAGTATGTACTTTTATGAGTCTTTTGTTTATCTGTGGAATTCAGAATCGGCCAAAAAATCTGAATCCGAGACGTTCAAAATTCAGAGAAGCTTCAGTTTCAATTTTGTCCTGAGCACCACCTCCAAAGAATGCATATCTATGTTTGCCCAAAAGTCCTTTAAATGTAGTCTTCTCCTGTAATGTCCTTTTTTTTTTCCACATGAGTTTGGAGAAGGTGATTGTAACCTAAATTGCACCTACTAGAATACGTGTTTTCTGTTACTAGGTAAGGAATATTACGATATTCACCCACTGCAGTACATTAATGGCTAACAGATTTTCAGTTATACAGCGTTGGTCGTTAGAGAACGCATCAGAGCAATGAAACCCAGTCTAGATCAGATTGTGAATAAAGTCTTTAAAGAAACCATATTCTCGCAGCAGTGCCTGAGTATGAGCATTGAGGTGTATAAGTATCTGATAGAGCTGTGATTTAGCAAAAGTATAAAACAGCTTCAGACTTAAATTAGGGCAATAAGGCTGCTATGACAAATAAAAAATTAATCTTTTTGGGTATTGGTGTGATTGAGTGTAATTCAATGGTGGTGTCTAACTCAATGTTGCTGCCCATACCACAAGAAGAACGTGGAGCGAGGGGAGGATTTTCAAAGGAGGACCACATAAAAGACCCACGGGATAGGAAGAAAGGCTTAAAGCTTAATTTATTAATTTAGAGGAGGTTAAAAATATGTTTAGATGCTTAAATGAGGTGAAATTACTGGGAATGGAATTTGGTTATCAAAACTGTAACAAAGTCTTGTTGTAAGAAACTAAGATTAGACAGATTAAACCTTGAAACGAAGCAAGTCATGTTTACTGTGAGGGAAGGGAAGTACTGGAACATATTACCAGCGAAGATAGGGGACTCTTCATCATTTGGACTCTTACGTATTAGCATGTGCTAATTTACTGAAGGGGTTTAAATTATGTGGCGTGATCAGGTAAAAGTTCGAGCTAATTTCAAGTTTTCTGGCCTTGAAATTTGTGACTGAATCCTCCCATTACTTTATTTGGGGTCTTGAAGAAAACAGGATTCTTCAAATTAACCTCAACTTGTTTGTAAAACTTGCATTTTTCAAGTCAAGTAGTGCTTGCAGTTGATTATTAAGCTTCAGGAGGTGTTTAGCACCTTGCCTTCAAGGGCTCAGAAGAGAACTTTTGCCTCCTGTGCACGACAGTTTAATGGGTCCTGAGGTTTTGGTGCTTTGAATACCAGTGACTGATGATATAAAATATTTTATTTTATTTTATTGCTTTGTAATGATATAAGATGACAAGAGTTTTAACAAGAAATTAGTGTATTGGAATAAGATTGAGGAATTGGGTATAAATGAAGATTTGTTACCGCAGCCACGCAGATGGTATCTACAGTAATACCATAATTCTATGATAATTCTTCAAGTATCGGATGGTTCTGTGTATATATACGCTGTACTATTGCATTCTGGGCCAGTTGCTGATGCTATCTTAGTATGCTTAAGAATCCGTGAATGTTTGTCAGAGCTGTGACTATAAGTTGTAATTTGAAATGTATTAAAAAAAAAAGTATCACATCAGATATCGGATCGAGGCAGACAGCTATATTAACAAAAATACTCTAAAACCACTGTTGTCATATCTTTGCTTTAATAAAGCATCTACTTTTCCTACAGGTGATGAATTTTGCTCATGTTTCAAAGCTTTAGTAAAAATCGTACTTGCCAATTTTAGATTTTGCTCTGGTGAGATGTATACTTTTCCATTACTTTTTTTTTAAGCAGGTGTCAGGAAAAAGAAACCCTTGAAGTTCCAATATCAGAGTAAACATATTACTTAGTGAAGGCCACCACTTTGATGTAACTGGCTGGTGGTGGAAGGGGAAGCAAAGATTGGAGCAAATGAGAAATCGCTGTACGTGTTATAAGCATGTAATTTTGGAAATAGACCTTTTTCCCTTCATTAGTGCCATTTCATTTTCTCTTTGACTTACTTCATCTGTGTTGTGATAATTCTGTTAGAAAGGCCAGTAATTATGTTCAGTGGTTAGTAATGTTAAGGGTGTTCACATAAACGACGGTAGTTCTCTTTAGAATTTTGACCTTATCTGCAGGGGAGAATTTACCATCACTGGTAGAATTTAAATTTGTTTACTTCAATTTGATTAAATTGCAGGGTGAACTCTGTTACTCAGAATATGCAGTCTTAATTTGTTTTCCCTTCATTTGTTTGAATTAAACCAATTCAGACCACATATTCTGAATGAACACTCTTTTACAGGGATGTAATCCACTCTAATTTCATATAAATTTAGATCTTCAACTAATCCAGATTAACTTTTCTCCAGAGGAGTCTGTTTTGTTTGAAGCTGGTTTAAATGTCAGAATTTACAACTGAGGCAAGAAAGGCATAAATGAAATATGAAAAATAAATATGAAAGAATATAAAAAAAAAAAAAACAAACCACAGTTACTGTCATGTCAAACAAACATCTGTCTCAAAAAGCCAGGTCGTTTAAGCAGCAGGTTGTTTTTTTAAAAGGATAATTTAGTCCCAGTAGTAAACTTGGCATTTATCCACATGGAAGGGAATACTGTTAGTTTAAATCAGAATGGTTGTACCAATTTTGCATACCATTTGTTTGTTGATTCAGGGAGAAAAGATTTTTTTCACTTTTAGTTTATGCTGTTTTGGAAGTGGTAGAAATAAACCCAAAGCAAATACACTTTAGAAGAGTCTTATTGGATAAGACAGTTTGCACAAAGAATTACACTTGTGTAATTATACCAGTGTAACAAATAAGCACAATTCTAGAAAAGCTTCAAACAAATGAAATAAGCTTTTAATTGGTTGTAGTAGTTGCTGATAGGAGCCATTATGGTTGCATTAATCTCCAAAAGGTAAATTTTTATACTGTTATATAAAATTCGATTTAGGGATGATTGCCTAAAGCCAGAAAATTAAAAAAATTAAACTGATAGAGTTAACCAAGGCAAGTTTTTTTTTTTTTCTATTTGTACCCTGACATAAAGCACCAAAATTGTACTGTAGACATATTTAATCATAAGTAATCCTAGCTATGTGAAACACATTGTAAAATGTGGAATAGTCCGTATGCAGTGCAATAAATTAAATTACAACTCCAATTTAAGTATCTATTTTAAGTTTTTTGGTTAATACTCCATTAAGCTTATTATTATATATTAATATGAATTACTTAACCAATTATTTAGTAAATTATTAATTAGATTTTAAGAGTTGTTGTTATTAAAATTAAATTTAAAAGTAATTATGATTTACTACAATTTGAAACTGACTGCAGAATTTAACTTTGAAAATGCTTATATTCATTAGTACTATTTTGAGATTGGGCTTGGAGGTTCAAGAGAGCAGGTTAAAAAATAAGGAAGAATGTATTTGAATTTCTTTCTGTACTGGAAGTTGTTTGGGTGGAATTTCAACATAAATCACTATGCGATGCAAAAACAGCTAAGATGCTAGGTGAGAAACACAACTTTTTCTGTATTTCATGTTATTCTGTTAATCATTGAGATCCCACGTTCTGCTCTGTTTCTGCAGTCACTGGTTAAATGGAAGCCACTTCTGGGGTCTGGATGGTTTCTGCTGACATAGACTTCGCATAGCAGCTCCATAACGTCAGGAGGTTGCAATGAGTGGAGGAGGGGAGCAGCCTGACATCCTCAGTGTGGGAATCTTGGTCAAAGAAAGATGGAAGGTGGTAAGTGTGCCTTCTTGCAATTCTTTTTCTTCTTTAAAGCATGTTTTTGAAAAGAAGTAGCTTGCGCTTTGAAATCTGTTTCAAAATTCTTGTGAGATGCATTTTGCTCAATACTTACATTAAATGGTGAAAGGACTTTAAAACCACTTGTTTCTCTTATCCTACTTTAAAAAGAAGTTATATGGATTTAAGGTGGTTTTTTTTTTTTTTTTTCTGGTAAGGACCTAGGAAAGCTTTTAAATCCTGACTTAGTGCCTGTTCAGAGAATAACTGCAAGAGACCCGTTAATATATTGAATCCAATCAGCCAGTGATTATGTCAGTCCATTTTGGAAGTCAGTCAGGGACCCTTTTGAAACTAGTCAGATTGTGAGATTCGTTACTTCTTATAGGAAGGTCTTTCAGGACCTTGCTGCTCTTCCAATTAGAAATTACTTTTGTTTGCTGTGTTTTGTAGCATAGATTTATTCCTTGCTGATTTATATCCGTTTGATTGTGTGCCAGTGATGGCTTTACCATAAATAGCTCTGTTCCCTTTTGGTGTTCATATCCTTGATTTGCATCTAGAGGGGAAATAGTATCCATTTGAAACTATTTATGCTGGGAAGACCAGGCTGAGTTCTTATAGTTCCTTCTCCATTCCCCTGATTGCTTTAGGTTGTTTTTTTTTTTTTTTTGCTTGTGGATTTTTTTTTTGAGATGTAAAAAAAAAAAAAGAAAGGAAGGGGAAAAAAAAAAGGCAAAAAAAAAAGCTATTTCATAATAAGACATTTTGGGTATCTCTGTGTGTTTAGTAGGCTGTGAATGGATACTGAATCACTATTTTTTGCACCATGTTTTCTTTATCTTACTCCCATATTTCAGCATTTTATTTAAAACTGTGAGACTGAACATAAAGATATAGATTCGTAATTCATTTCAATTTCATATAAAGAAAAAAATTTCAACTATCTTATGTCCTATCTTTTATTTAAAAATGCAGGATACTGATACTAGCTTTGTGTAGGAAACCCTTATATTTCCTTTTGTGTAAATAGAACCTAAATGGCTATCTTTAGAGTGTAAGTATTTGTAAAATAGTTCCTTGTATTGCATCTCAATATTACAGTGAAGTAAAAACTGAAAGCATAGTCTTGAATCAGATCAAATAGATTAAAATAGCATTATAAATAGATTACAGTATACTAATATATCACTATCTACAAAACTACTCAATTGTTTGATATGTGCAACAGTAGTCCTATTTTCTTCAGGTTTATTTTCTTTCCTACATAATGAATAATGACGATCAGATCTGTGTCTTTTTGAAAATTTTGAGAGTAGGCTGTTGTTCATCTCATGTGATTATACATTTTAACTTGTACGTTTTCCAAATCAAGTATTACAGCTAGATGAGTGCCAAATATTATCTGTAGGTAACTCTTCAATTTCTTAATTTCTGTAGCAAACATTAAGGATCTCTTGATGGCATCTAAGCCAATATATATTTCTTTCAGAATTTGGGATTTTATAGGACAGTCTGCCAGTGGAAGAAAATAGCATACAAATTTTAGAAATTCCTTAGTGCTTGACACATATTAACATAATAATACTGTTCTGTTAGATTATAATGCTGTTTGGTTAGGTTATGAAGTACTGAAATGTTTTGCTAGTGTTCTGGAAGCAGCAGAGTACTTGAAAATTCATTGTGGGGAAAAATGAGGTGGTATAAACCAGTGGACTTTCAAGTTTTGGTGACAATGAGCGCTTTCCCTAATTGTCAGCAGTACTTCTGATTGTTCCTCATGGAACTCTCCCAATATCCTGCTTTTTTTCCCCCATTGAAGAATGGCAGCTCTGTAGTATGATTGCATGAGATTGTTTAGTTGTAACCAGTTTAAGAAAAAAAAAAGTACACATTCTGGAAGTTATGTAAAGATTTGCAACTGAAATGCAGTTTTCAGAATTTTTGCTGTTCATGACCTTGGTCTTTGTAATCATGAAGGCATAGCTGGAATTTGTGGATGCAAACATTTTTAAAAACTGTGTTCAATTAAATTTAATTTTAACCTAGACATTCTTTAGGGTGATTATGTTTTGAAAACTAAGCACAGAAAAGACATAAAATATTTTTTCCCCAGTGACAACCTCCCTCTCTACTGGTCTCTGTGTCTATTAGCGTTTGCTTTTATCCTCTGTCGATGCCTTTTCTTGTCCCTCTCTCTTGCCTTTGAAACATGTATTACAATCCTGACTTGGAGAGACTTAATTGTAATGATAATTGTTTTTAGGTAGGTTTAAGAACATCATTCAATATGGTGTCTAAACGAAAGTACCAAGATAAAACATGTTGGAAATTGTATGCTTTAGACTTGAAGCATACAAAGAGATAGGAGTGGAAGAGAGAATGAGTTTGGGGTGCGAGATGCTGAATGCAAAGAAGAAAAGCTTGAAAGTAATGGACAAAATGGAAGTATGTGTGGTGCAGGTGTAAACGAGGGCAAACGAGGTCCTTGTCAAGGTGAGAGATGTTGAGCAGATGTGGCAGGAGGCCGGTATGATTGAACAGTCAACTCCTGTCTGAACTCAAAAGCAAAAGGCAAGCAAACAGAAGGTGGGAACATGGATGGGCTGCCTAAGATGGAGACATTGCCTCTGTGTGTTGGGATGAATATATAGGAAAGCTAGAGCTCAGCTGGTAGTTGAAACTGGTGAGGGCTGTGAAAAGAAACGAGAAAGAAGGGCAATGAAGCTGCTGAGGGGTCTAGAGAACAAGTCTCATGAGGAATGGCTAAGGGAACTGGGGTTGTTTAGTCAAGAGAAAAGGAGGCTGAGGGGAGACCTTATTGCTCTCTGCAACTCCCTGAAAGGAGGTTGTAGAGAGGTGGGTGTTGGTCTCCCAAGTAACAAGCGATAGGACGAGAGGAAATGGCCTCAAGTTATGCCAGGGGAGGTTTAGATTGGATATTAGGAGAAATTTTTTTCGCTGAAAGGGTGATCAAACATTGGAACAAGCTGCCCAGGGAAGTGGTTGAGTCACCATCCCTTGAGGTATTTAAAAGATGGGTAGACGTGGTACTTAGGGACGTGGTTTTGGCAGTGTGTTACGCTGATGGTTGGAGTTGATGATCTTAAAGGTCCCTTCCAACCTAGATGATTCTATGATTCTAAAGGCTTCTACAGTGACATTGACAGCAAGAAGATGATCAAGGAAAACATGGTCTCATTGCTGAATGTGGTACGTGACCTGGTGACAAAGGGTGTGGAAAATATTTTTTTTTTCTACAATCAAAGAGAAGTTAATTTGTGCCTGGAATTATTGACTGATGTCATTATTGGATGTATGTTAATGATTCTGGTGTACTTTATCTGGGGATAGAAATTGATCTGTTTATTTTATTAGTGTGGTGGTGTTTTGGGGTGGGGTTTTTTTGTTTTTAATTTTTTTTTTAGCACACAACGGAAAAAAAACCTTTTAGAGGCAGTCTTTCTCATTCTGGCTGTTTCTCAAAGCTGGTAAATGAAGTTATATGATAAATTGCTATAAGTCTATATACGGGTGAGGAAGGCTGTGTCACTTCTTTCCTTTTCGCCTCTCACCCTTTTCACTGTGCATTCTCACTGTCTTCTTTGTGCTTGTACTGTGCCGAAAATTTACATGCTGAAAACTAGAGTCAGATCCATGTCCATGTTTAACTGTTGGAGCCATGTTAATAGCTCAGAGCTCAAGCAAGATAATAGCATTACCAGACCAGGAGGTGGAATGGAAAAGTGCAGACTTAAAATGGCCAAACTAGTCATGAAACTACATCTTTGAGAGATATGCATAGATATGCACATACTTTTTTTTATATACATATGTACACATGCATATGTGTGTATATATATACATTTATGTACACACACATGTATATTTATATATGTATATAACTGTATATATCTACACATACATATATATATATATATAATTCTGTTACAGTTGCTATTTTTCCCAATATTTAGATGACAGATCCTTTTCCTTTCTGTAAGGACTAACACTGTATATATTAAATACATCTGAATGTAACCGAGTTATACTGAGTATTTTGTCAGACTTGAAAGGTATCTATTTCTTATGATTTGTCATTATTTCAAAGTTAGCCCTAGATTCTTACCTGAGTAGTACCTTAAACAAGTCATGTCCGAAGGCACAGGCTTCTTATTCAGGATTTGTGATACTCTGTACTGGAACTTGTTAAGTTCTTGAAATGTGTAGGTTGAAGAGTAACAGGCTTAAGCCCATGTTGGTAGTATCCGTGTTACGCTGCTTCAGAGAAAGTATACAGCCTGTGGAGAAGAGGAGATTGCATTTGCTAACAGCTAGCATGCTTGTTAGGAAGAAATGGACATGTGCATTTGCAGTCAACAGGTATTGCACTAGGAGCAGATATTTAGGTGGGTTAGTTCTGTAAGTCTGAAAATGTGGTGCGCTGTCTATCCTATGCACCTTTTAAAAATTCGCAATGAATTGGCCGAAAGTGAGTAATGTAGATAACACTACGTATCTTGGACGGTATTTTCTCATCTTAAGAATATTGAAATAGCAGTTGCTTGTGATGGTAAAAGATCTTCAGGACAGAAAGTGCATGATGAAATACTGACTATCGTAATCGTACAGAATAAAAATTTCATGTGATATGACTTGAAAAATGCAAGTAAACAATATGAGTATTTTATCTGTTACCTTCTTCCTTTTTTAGAAATTGTTTTTCCTTCTCAGTCAGATGACTGATTGTCCAGATTAGGAGACATTAGATTTATTTTCAGAATCCGAAGATAGGTCAGCATATTGCTGATCTCTAGATCCCTGGAATCTCTAGATGACATTTAATGCAATGTAGTCATATAACCTTAGCAACTGTATATTTTCAAATGACATTTAGAAAACCATGTCAGCTCTTTCAAGGTAAAGAGAGGGTTGGACTAGATGATATCCAGAGGTCCCTTCCAACCCTGACAATTCTGTGAATCTGTGAAAATATAGTAAAAATACAATATTGTATGTTTCTTAGGGTAAGTTCTTTTTGTCTCATTTTCTCTTTTCATCAACTTTAGGATGGATAGCTACAGGGGACATCACCATATGAAAGCATTATGTGAAATAACACTGACATTTTTGCTACTGAAAACCAGACAAGTCTCTGTTCCCTTTGAACATTTAAAGCAGAATGAAAACACAACTCTTAATATTTGCTCTGAATGTACTGCAAACTAATTAATATGCCAGGTGCATTATTTTCGCCTCTTTCTAACACAGATAAAACTTTCAGTGGTGCAGGTTTCTTTAGTATGTCTGTTATTAAGAATGGTATTGGTGAACCATAAGTACATATGAGTAACATTTAAAATATATATTCAAAGGTAATCTTAGGTGTTTACTATCATTTATGATTTATCTGTTATGTGTAAGTCACTACATACAATAGAAAATGCTGCCTCTTTTCAGTAAGGCCAAGAAATTTTATATCTTTAGTATTCAGCTTGCATGTCTCTGAAAAAAGAAAACAATGGCATATTTTAAAAATGTGAATGCATTTGTATTTGAAGATCTCTGAGTAGCATGTGACTATTTGAGGAAAGACTTTATACAGCATGATGACTTTGGTCAGATTCATGCTGGGGAGGATAGATCAGGTGTATTCACATGTTTGCCTAGGATTCTCTTCCAAGCTGTGGTTAACTGTGCCACTGTAGATTATTCAGTAGCTTTTTACGTACTGAAGGATATAATTGTGCTATTTTAAAATCTATTAGTAATACAACAGCGTTTGCAGTGTGACAGACAGTACAGAAAAGTATTGATGTTTCGTTTACTTTTTTCCTCCCTTCTTTTAAATCTGTTTCTGTTCTTTCTTTTTTTCCCCAATATAGTTGAGAAAAATAGGTGGTGGAGGATTTGGAGAAATTTACGATGCACTGGACTTGCTTACTCGGGAAAATGTTGCACTGAAGGTCGAATCAGCTCAGCAACCAAAGCAAGTGCTGAAAATGGAAGTAGCTGTGTTGAAGAAATTGCAAGGTAGGGCTGTACCCTGGATATGTTAGAAGTAGAATGTCAGTTTATCTTCTTAAAAAAGAATTTTAATCTCTATTTAGTCATAGTTTGTGTAAATATTCCTTATATTCTGCATGTTATTGCTAAATGGTTATTAAAAGTGAAATAGAAGCTCTTTCAGCTTCTGAAAGATTTGCTACAACGAATCTTTTCTTTGAAACACGTAGACATGAAAATAAAAAGAACAACAAAAAAAATTAAATTTCTGCAATTTCTGTATTTCTCCTGAAATACTTTTACGGTTCAGGTCATTGGCCATTTAGAATCACTACTGTGAATAGTTACTTTTGGTGTACTTTTAAATACTTTAACGTCTGAAGCTATCAATACAGATAAATATGCAATGGCTTCTCTTCATTGCTTTTCACAACATTAACATAAGATTACAAAAAGGAAGTTTAAAGGGTGACTTCTTTCTTTAAAATAAATATTTTGAATCTGGAAGATTTTGACTATTACATCTGTCCTTGTCAGCAGCCCAATTTTTAAAACTCTTACTTTGAATAGAACAAAATATGCGTGACATACTGTGCTGCCTAATCTGCTGTAAAGGTCACATTGCAGCAGAAATTGACAGCCTCTATAGATTTAAGAGGGCAAGCATGTAACATGTTATAGAATTAACAAACTGTTCCTATGTTTATATATTTTTAAAGATTTAAAAAAAACCTCCAGTATTATATAGCTGAGCAAGGAGATTCAGGGACTGCATATTAACTTTCTTCGAATTTTAGAGTTTCTAGTCCAGAGATGAACTGTGAGTTTCATTATTACCAATTGTAAATTTAGAGACCATTTTTCAGGGTTCTTGAAAGAAATTGTCTTAAAGATAGTGAGTTTTGAAGAAACAAATACTCTGTAACTCCTGGGTTTTTAAATGCTCAGCATTAATTTTTCAAGGTTTTTTTTTCTGCACACATGAGCTTGATTCTATTTTTAACAAAACCCAGGAGCCTGTAACGTGGTATACATGAAGCAGCTAAAGTAATAAGGAAAATAATAAAAGCTGAAATAAAATACTGGAATTCGGTAGCACTACAGTGCCAATGTATTTGTAGAAACATAGCTTTATATATGACTGCATAACTGGAGTGCCTTATAACTTTCTTCTGTGAATTTAAGTATAGTGAAGTTTGAGTTAAGATGTTACAAAAATGCTTCTTTCTTAGTAAAAACTTGTTTACCTTTTGAAATATTTTTGAAAACCAAAAATTTTTGCTGAAATAATAAAAAATTGATTTTTGAATATTTGCCATAGGACCTTACAGAAGTTATAATTTTCTTATCAGTCTTTCCTTGGGGAGTATAATTCCTTTAACAACCCAAGTCTTCCTGCAGAAGAGTCTCTGGTTCTACTGAATCGTGGGAAATGCTGTCTAGATGAAAAGACCAGAATAATGAAACACCTGAACAACAGATCTAGTGAGGCAAACAATCCAAGTAATATATAATCCAAATAAAGATCCTTCAGTTATTTATTTTCTCAATATTATTTCTCTGAGAAAACAATAAATAGAAGGTTTTATGTAACTGAGACCCTGATTTCGTATGAGAACCTTAGAAGGAGCGCTTTTAATAGTCTTCCTTATAAGAAAACAACGTAAATATTATTCCTTAATTTTTATCTCTTATTATTCTCTTGTACAGTTTAAAAAAGAAAAAAAAAAGTTAAAAAAAAAAAAAGTTGGTGATTTCATGATAATAGCACTAGAGGTGACCTTTAGTCATTGCTGTGCAATTCCACATTACAGTGTAACTGTTCTGGTTTTAGATAAGGAATGTTGTAGATGATCAGGAAAGTCACTACAGTAAGAGATGGGTCAAGGTTAAACTTTTTGCATATATTGAGATTTATAGTTTGCACAAATACATAACTTTATTTTTATATGCATAGATTTTTGTCCGTACTTTAAGGACTTTTATTAAATAAGATTATCGTAGAGACGTTTTTATGTTTTACATAATGTAAATGGCTCCTAGGAGCCAAGATTTTAATTTTCCTACCTTCCCAAGTTTTCAGTATGCAAGAGCTATAAATTTGAAGTGGAGAGAAAAATCAAGAAAAATAGGGAGTAGATCATTGCTTCTTGAAGGATATTTTTTGTTAAATGCTTCATTTACCATGTAGAAATTTTTCCTATTTTTGACAAGTTTTTTTTCATGGAGATTCAGAGCAGGTGAAATTGTAAACAGTTCTTTTAGGATATTTTTGTAACAACCTTCTAATAGCATATATCCTCTGAGACCAACTTTTATCTTGTTCTTCTATCCCTTTTTGGCATGTGTGTGTATATATATGTATGTATATAATTACTGTCCTTTTCTCAAAGGGCTTAAGTTCTTTTATTTTCAAGGTGTTCTAGTTACCTTGGACATAAATCAGAGGAAGGAATTTAGTTGTCATGAAAATGCTTTTTCTTGCAAATATTTAGGAAGATTAATCTATGAATAGAATGTAATGAGAGACAGCTGACAGTGTAATTCAGAATTCTCTTGACGTGTGGATCTGTTGTTTTGTTGTTTTTTTTTTTTTTTTTTTTTAAAGGTTATTATATGCAATTTCTGGGAAAATTATGAAGAAACAGTCTTTTAGGAAATAATTAAACAAACAAGTGTAATATGTCTCAATCTATCAAAACAGCTCTTCCAGTCTTTAGTAGAGCTAGGCACATTCTCAAGGTTATAAATATGCTTTTGAGTGTTTCTGAATTAGAATCTTATTTCACAGAAATTGTGAAACTGAAATGAGAATAGCTGTTGGCAGAAGTGCAGGGGTGTACTGTTTTTTATTATTTTTGCTTTCAGAAATTTTGAAAATTAAAACAGTTTGGTCTTTCATTGTGGGGGTGATATGAATTGTAACTTTGTAGGTATGCAGTAGAGTGAATAATGAAAAACTTCAAAGAAGCTCTTTTAAGACCCTGGTCTAGCAAAACATGCTTAAATATGTGAGTAGTTGTATGACTTCTCTCTTAATTATGAATGAGGAGTATGTTCACTGGTACAGCTTTTTATTACAGCTTAGTCATCAATTGAGTCTTTGATTTTTATTTTTTTTTCCTGCCAATGATGCTGTCTCCTAATTATTGTTGTCAGAATGTTGTTTAACTCTTTAAACTCTGGTTTTGTGTTTGGTTTTTGTGTGTGTGGTTTTGTTTTGTTTTCTTTTTTTTTTTTTTTTTTTTAAAGAAATCTGGTGCAACAGATGGTTGTCTTGTTTAATCATGTTGTTAGGCCATCTGTTCCCACAGTCAGATGGGAGAAGACAGATTTATCACATCTCACTTCGTGAGAGTGAGACTCGGTTGGTTTCTGTCTCACACAACCTTACAGACTTCTCCCTCACTCATTTACAGCTCTCTAGCGTAATTTAGTGATGGGTTGTGCCTGGTGTAGGCTGAAAAGCTAGCTGTAGTGATACACTGCAGCCTGGGGAATGGCATGTACACTTCGTACCCTCCCTAGGAAGCTTTTCAAGGGCATAGTTGTTCATTGCAGCCTGTTACCATCATCTTCTCCCCCTGCTCCTCAGCCATGTGGCTCACAGGTGTGAGAAAATACTTTCGTTCCAGAAAAGGAACTGCAGGTATCTGCAAAGGTGTAGTAGCTGTGTATAGCTGCACTGGAGTGGCAGAGGATCATGGTATTTGAATAAGGTGTACAGGCCCTACTTCTGTCCTTTCCCATTCCCTCAGTTTCTCATAAAGACTAGTTTCCAGTGAATTTACCACACACCTGGAGTTGCTGTTCCAGTTATAATGGGGTTTCTCTGACCAAACTGTGGTTTGGACATTTACTGAATTTTTTAGATGAAATCTGACTAATGTGTTTCTCTGAAGGTGTTCCCTCAGCATACCCACCGTGGCTGTAAAATGAATCATAAATATTTGAGCTGAGACTTCGTTAACTGGAAACTACAGCAATGAATATAAAAAATTTCATCTTGACAAATTTGCTGCAAATCCTTTTTCTTCATAAAATTATACTGGCTGTAATATTGCCTGTCTTACTTAAACAAATGGGTGGAAGAAAAAATTGGAGGAAAAGCAGTGATACTTACAGCTTAGCACTTAAGTATTTGCAGAAGTTGTAGAGATTTCTTTTAAAATACTTTTTTAAAAATAAATTATTTTGATTAATCCTGTACCATTTTCTTTGTTTAAATGGGCCTATCTATTTTAATTGTATGTGGCAGGGAGCTTCCTGAGGAAGCAATAAACAGGCAACTACTCTTCTGTCAAGTGAAGTGAGAATATTCAGAAGCTGCACGGACAAGTTTTAGGGTTTTGATGGGGCTATGGGTCCAGCAGTAACAAAAAGTCTCCTCAGATCTGTAGCTAGCAGTAATGATGTTTTGAAAGCAGTAATGTGTTTTTTTTTAATTTTTTTAATTGCTTTGCTATTTTTGACATTCTGGTAATGCTAAGGGTAAAGAAATTCTGGATAGAAACCTTAGGTGACACAAATTTTACACAGCTTTAGCGGCCACTTGCGACCATCAGCTTCTCTTGGCTGTAGCTTCCATGGTGTCAGAAAGGAAGGTAAATGGCTTGAGGAACTTAAACTCCACACTACCCTGTTCTTTCGTAAAGTGGGGTTATAAGGGATCCCGGGTTCTCTCCAAGTTGATGAACAAGGATGCCAAAATGACAACAAGGTTGCATTCCCTTTCTGTTTCCCTACTGCAGTCTTTGGCTTGCCTTTTGCTCTACCTAGGGGATCTTATGCTTTGACTGGATAGCATAAGTCATGCTGGATAGCATGGAGATTATTTTTGACCAGCCCTCTTCTCCTCCACAGGCTTTAAAGAAAATTGGCTTAAACCAAACTGTGATGTTTTTTTAACCACTACAGTTGTTTTATCCCTGCTTCAGTGTATCTGAGCTGAATTTGTCTTTTGTAGCTAAACAGCAAAGATCATGTTCTAGAAAAAGATATTAATAAATTGCATCAGTTGAATTACATTTTCTACAATTTTTTAATACAAAACATGACCTGCAGGTAACTACTACTGTCTTCTTTCATCACAGCAGCTGCAGCTTATAGAAAAAGAGGAATGGTGGCTAGGAATACAGTTTATAACAAACCACCAGCAAGAAATTAACCTTTTCCCAATCCAAAATGCCTCAGATTTCTGGACATTTAGGCATGTTGCCATGCATGTTTTCTTATGGAAGAGTGATAGCTGTGGTAGGGCTGCCTATTTTATGGGAGAAAACTTTTATTTAATTGGGGGTAGAAATGACATTTGTTTTACACCTGTTGAACTGTGTGGGTGGGGAGCTAAGTTTATTAAAAATCTCTAAAGAAATATAAATATCTCTTCCAGTAATTTGCTAGGTATTTAGAGGAATAAACTACAGAATTTCATTATCATTGACTAATTTGCTTGTTTTTCCTCAGGAAAAGATCATGTCTGTAGATTCATTGGATGTGGAAGGAATGACAGATTTAACTATGTGGTCATGCAGTTGCAGGTCAGTGTATCAGAGAGCTCAAAGTTTGCTTGTGTGTTTTGGATTTTTAGCCAAGTATTAAAAAAACCCCCAAAGATCATGAATGCATAGTAGCGAGCAAACCTAAATTCAGCATATCCTTACATCCTTATTTTTCAATATCCTTTCCATAATTCTCTCAGAAAGGAGAAAGTTTGCATCCTCAGAAAGACCTGACTATTGAAAGAGTGAACTGTGATGTCTTCTGATATAATTCACATTCCTTTGAAGTCTTCACTTGAAGATAGACTAAAATATAATATCTTGGTCTGTGCATTTTGTTGGCTTTTTTGATGACAGTGAAAAAATACCTTTGCAAGTAAGAAAAAACACTTTACTAAAAGACTTGTTCCTTTGAAAAGGGATAAAATGGGTGATTAGCACCGAAAGTTATGGGATTATTTTCCTTTATCAACTTGGTGAATATGAATACTGGAAAAAGAAGTGTGCTGTAGTTCATACTGTTGGTCATCTGTTATTTTGTACAGACCAACAGTTCTGTGATGTCATGGGGGTGCATTTCCTGCATAGTATATTTTTGATCTGTTTGGTAAAGTCGTCTAAGACATACTGAATAATTAAAGAAATTACATACTTTTCCTTAAAGACGTGAGTATGAAGAAGCCTTTGTGAGCATTTTCTCAGTGGCCTTTTTTCAGGTGCGACACAGATACAACATTAACTAATAGTGTATGTACTAGACTTCTACTAGAGACTAGTTTGGTCCATGTTATTTAGGAGTAGGAAGATACTAAGGTTCATATTTTCAAAAATAGGTTCTAAGTTTAATGTTGGAGATACATCTCACCTAATGTGTATACATCCCTGAGTATTATCCTTGAATATGAAAACAGGTAATAAGAGTATTCTGTGGTTAACAATGAACAGCTGAAGGAGGAAGACTTTACGCTATCTGGGAGTCTTGTTAGTATTTTTTTATGAAAACGTCCTTTAAATTTGGCCAGGGTCGGAACTTGGCAGACCTGCGTCGGAGCCAGTCTCGAGGAACATTCACCATTAGTACCACTCTGCGGCTTGGGAAGCAGATTTTGGAATCTATTGAAAGTATTCATTCTGTGGGATTCCTGCACAGGGACATAAAACCGGTATGTCTGCCCATTAAATCAAAACAGGCAAGTAAAACGTGGTCGTTAGATGGCTGCATATATAAGAATAAGTTCTATACTAGATGTTAAAATGAAAAAATGAGAAGGGACAGAAAATTGAATGTTTATTCATCAGATAGGGTGGATTTTTTTCTATTAATTAATGTTGGATTGCAACAACATCATCATTGTCTCCAGTTACTTAGGCCTCCTTGCAATCTTCTGTAGTTAAAACTTCCATCTGTAGCATCATGCAATCAAGAGTATTTGCCATGAGATATGATATAATGAATTTGGCTAATGGCAATTAATAGCTTCATGTAATAAATTCAAGAGAATAGATACTAACTGTAGGATGTATTTATAAGCTCTTCAATAGTAATTTTGGTATTTAATATAACAAACAAGGAAAGAAAAGACAGACGGTAAGAGAAAACAATTCAATTGTTTTATTGTGCAATTCTAATAAAATTAAAATTGTCAAAATGTCATGAGGACGCTGCCTTCCTGATAGCATCACACTTTTGTTCTTATTTTTTTCTGTTTTTCTTTGAGTTTATTACTGAAATTGCATCAGTTATTTTCAATATTGCTCTATATTAAAATATCATTAGAATGCTGGACTTTTAAATTTTGTAAATGAGAAAAACATGAGCAAATCTTGTGTTTTCTAATAGCTGCAAATGGAGCTGGTTATACCTGGCTTATATAGCTAAATTTCCTGTCAGCTGAATGATGTTTACATAAAGCCTCTGATAAGTTTCTGTGCATTAGGGAATTTTTATTTTCATCACTTCTTCCTTGCAACTTTTTATAAAACTTGGGTTCTCCCTGACCCATCCCCAAGACTTCATTTGATAGGGAAAGGACAAGAGGCAGCGAATGTCAAATGAAATAGGTGGGAAGAGTTAGCTGGAGTGCAAAATGTGAATGATGAAAACAATTCCAGTTTTGAATGGGAAACGTGTTCCTTTATGTTTGGCAGGATGGATTGGGGACATCTTGTTATTTAGCTGTATCTTGGAGTCTATGGACTCAAATAGGATGGAAATGGAGACCGCTGTTAGGGGATGGAAAACCCATAGAAAATTAAATAGTGAACCAGGCTAAACGATAGTGTGAAGCAATACATTAGATTTATAAAAGAAATAATTTTTCTTCCCCTTTAGGATTTTATGTTGTGACTTACACAAGCAAAAGAAGCCATGATTGCTTTCTAGCATGCAGTTTTCCTGGCTTGAAAATACAAGTCCATTTTATCTTTTATTATGTGTATCTTCTAGATGACAGATTGTACTAAAAGCAAACTTTGTGCTGAGCAGAAATCTTGAAGTCCTTGGTTGGTTATTTCCCTCATGATGAATTAGGCAATGCTGAAATTCCGTGCCCATTTAAAAATAATTTTGATCACATTTCAGTTTATGTTTTTGATTGGTTTTTACCCTCAACCTTTGACATTGAAGCAGCTGTGATTTTCAGATTTATTTAGAACAGTGCTGCTGTTTCACTTAATGGAAAAAGAAAAGTAGTTTTTCTACAGTTAATTGCCTTAAGCTTCCAGCTTGCTCAGATGTGTAGTTTCGATTGTATTTCACAGAACTTGTTATTAGCTTTATCTTTTTTTATATCACATAATCCACTTTAAGGGGATTTGGTAGGGAGACACTTGAACCAATACAGCCAACATTTTCAAATATCATAAACTAGGAGTGTTGAAGAATTTTTTTTTTTTTTTTTTTCCCTTTTAAAGGGCTGACATGGAATATTAATCTGTAGAGACAAATAAGAAAATTTTCTGAAGCTTTTCAGAATTAATTAACTTCATAAGTCCTCACTGATTTTCCAGCTCTTACTGTTTGGTTGTTTTGGGATTTTTTTTATTTTTTATTTTTTAATTCTCATTCTTACCCCTTCCATGAAAAGGAAAAGGCAGTTTGCAGTCCTTATTCTGTATTCTGCATATATGATATTAGTGCATTTATTTAGATGAACTTGTTAGCCCTAGGGTCTATGTTGGTAGTTGTGTGGTTTTTTTTTTTTTTTTTTTTTTAAATGTCCAAATCAAAATATGTAAGTGGGTAACATGATTGGAAAATTCGTGCTAAAAATTAATGTATTCTAAGTGATGAAGTAAGATGACAATCTCTTTGGACCGTGTAGGCTGTTAAGATGGATGTCTGATTTTCTTAACAACATTTTTCTTCAAATTTAATGGGAGTTTAGTAGAACTGAAAATATGGAAGGAAGGATAGAGAAGTAGAATGTGGATTTTCTACAATTGTGTTACTTCATTAATACGTGCACTACTGAAATGTGTGTGTGTATATCTACATATCTATCTGTGTTTGTTTTTCTTCCTAGTCTAACTTTGCAATGGGACGTTTTCCTAGCACCTGTAGAAAGTGTTACATGCTGGATTTTGGCTTGGCACGACAATTTACCAACTCATGCGGGGATGTCAGACCAGTAAGATATTTTTTCACTGCTGTCAATTTAATTAATTGAATGTGGTAACATGCTGTCTTTATTTCTGGAGAAGTATGGGAGTTGCATTGAATGGGTAACTGGTATAAACTTGACAAACATCATTCCAGATCAGAAATGCCACGTGATTTATTGATTATATTAAAGGATTGGCAGAGGGGAATGAATTAGGTTTCTGATTTTTAGCTTGAGTCGGAGGTCTAGTCTATGATTTTTTTTTTTTTTTTTTTTTTTTTTGGTAGTCTATCTTTCGGTTTGGAAAGTCAAGCGACAAGTAGGTTTTCATTACATATCAGAATAACACACCAGAGCTGAATTTCACTTGGTATTATATTGTATTAAAAAAAAAATATAGGAGAAAAAAGTCAAACGCTAAACTGAATATACAATCTTCTGAAAGAGAAAGTCTGAATAATTAAGAGAGTGATAGGACACTAATTATAATATATAATGGGACATAGTTAGGTGTAGTTGCTGTATTCCCATGTGATGCAGTCTGAAGAAGATTGTAGATAAAAGCGTATCAATGAGGACATTACAATTTTAAGTACAGTAGAGCCTCCCTAATTCACTGGCGGGCAGTCCTTTTCTTAATTTCAAAGTTTGAAAATGAGCATGTCAGTGCCATGGTACATGGTGATGTTTTAAAGAAATGTATTTTTTTATGAAACCAGTTTAGTTTACATTTTAGTGGTAATGCTGAATAATGTACTGGTCAATATTGTGTAGCATGTTTATTAATGTGATGCAATTTGAGTGGTAGAAGCCATATCTACAGGATTTCAAATTTTATTTTGCCTAAGAAGTTGGGAAAATGGCAACACTTTGTGCAAATTATGAGGTATATGAGTTAGTAAGGTAAATTAGCAGGGTTCTGCTGTACTCTATTCCTTCAGCCATAATACTGGACACTGCAATGAAAGCAAAGAGCAGGGGAGACCAACAGAGTGGCTGCTGCTGTTGGAAAGGTGAGCTAAACATTTTAAGTAGTTTTTAAACTCTTTTTTTATTTCTAAATGTTCTTGTCGTGTTTTGTATATTTGGCTGCTTATAATGTTTTTTTAACTGATCTGTAATTTTGAAAACAATTCCCAAGATTCTGTAATTTCTCTATGTATACGCACCAATGGTAGTATTTTCAGAAACAATAGGTGATAACAACAGAAAATTTCATATTTCTGCTATTCTTTCTTTTGTAACAACTCAGCTCTTGCCTTTTGTTTTTCATTGCAGTGCCCTATAATATAACTGAAATTATTCTTCAATTTAATCTGTTTAGAATTTTCTAACAGTATGATCCATAGTAGTAGAGTGGTAGTGTTGGGAAAAAAAAGCCAGTACTTGCATTTCTACATAATAGTCAGAAATGGCTCTTGTATAGATAGCAACCATACTGTTGGCCTTGCTTAATAATAAAATTTATTAATATTTTCATTAAATGTGCTGTGTGCTTCTCCTTAAGGCTATCCTTCTTCTAAACTCCATTAGATTTCTTCAGCAGATACTGCAAATAACCTGAAACAAACTAAAAGCATGTTCTCCAAAAAACATAGTACTCTATTGGTAAGAACCTGTTCCTTAGTTAAGGTTGATTATTAGATTTTTATGATAAGCCTAGTTTTCTGTATACCTGACTTCTGCAGAAAGAATCCTGTCCCATTGAGATTTTATGTATCGTCCCTGAGTCCTTGAATTTCCATGGTGTGTTCTAAAAGAAACAGAAGAGAAGTTTTGAAAATTATACTGACAGGTTTTAGTCCTTTGGCAGCCTTGTATTTCCTCCAACATTAAGGAATTCCTGGTGGCCATAAATACCTTTATTCAACTCAGAAAAATGGAAAAGGCTTATATAGATACTGTTGAAAGCAGAAGAATTTATGACTGGACTGTATTTCCCTCTGGAAATAGCACCACTGGCTAGCATATACATTCCAACAGGTAGAGAAAAAATCGAGTTAGCTTCAAGACTGATAGAGAAGAAAGGTGTCGTGTAGTTCTTTGACAAAATGTACCTTAGACTGGCAAGGGGGTTGAAACTAAAAGGCCATTACAAGAATAGATTATCATCAGTTTTATAGGTAGCATTCATTTGACTGAACCTCAAACAAGAAGTTGAAAAGAGGTCCTTAGTTGAGGAAAACTGCTTTATTTTGTGAAATCAGGTCAAGAAGCAAAGGGGGAATGAGGAATTTATCAAACCATTAAGCTACCTAGCATTAGACTCTTTGTTAATTCTAGTATGCTGTACCAAGACAGAGGAACGCAGCGGAGTTTCATACGACTTCAGTGTGATAAGGTGTTCTTGTTTCAGATCTGTTGCCAAAAGATGAATTATAAAACTTGGGGATCCACGATTTTATTCTAGTATTTGACTGAAGTATGTGCTAGTGGCTATTAATATGTTCAACCATCCATTCGGACCCTTCTGCATTTCTGTTAAGCCTGTGCTTATTCTAGTCTGAATCCTTTCTTTGGTCTCTCCTCTCTGGTTTCCTTTCTACATCCACCTCCTCATATTGCTTCACTTCTAGTTAGACTAATTTCTCTTCTCCTTGCAATTTTTGTGCCCACTGGAATAGTACAATGCAACTAAGTGAAATTTTCTTTGCTCTCAGTTTCTTTTCTTTGCACACCAATGAAACCTGAAAGCATTCTGAAGGAGTAAGATAAAAGAAATTCAGGCTATTGCAGCTCTGGATTGAATTAAGCCTCATGACAGATATAACATTTGAAGAATTTGGATGCCTGATTCAGACAAGGCTGTACTGAGTTTGTGTGAAATTTAGTTTTTCAAAAGCTCAGGCATAATCAGTTTTGGATGGCTAGTAGAATATTCCTTGTCATCACCATGTTATACTCTCAAATCCCTCCTTGTTTGTCTCCATTCCAAGGCACACTGGGGTTATAGGCATCTTGCAAATTAATGTGAAACATTTGTTTCAGCTGCATTCAAGAACAGTCTGACATTATTTACTGAATTTAAAGCAGGCAGCTACAAAACCAATCATCTAACATGAACAATTTCAGCTTAAATTGGTAATATGTAGAAAGTTTCAAGTGGCTGAATGCAGGATCTTACATGGAAAGTAGCGGCCAATGTTTAAGTATGGATTTTGCTACAGGTGCCATATATGGCAGTGAAGTTCACAAACAGGCAGCAGTGCTAATGAGTCTGGAGAAATTTTGATGAAGTTCCAGCAATATTCCAATAGGAAATGTTTAAAGTGGAAATGAAGATTCATTCAGGTTAGAGAACTTAAATATTTTTGGTACTATCTGTAGTAATTTTTTTTTTGTTTGTTTCACATTGTTATTACAGTTGTTACCAAACATACCTGTTTTCATTACAGAAAATGCAGTGATAACATGGACACTTCCCTAGCATGGACTTGGTTCTCCTTCATCTTTTCTATGGTGTATAGACCCCTTCTGAACTTTAGTTTCTAGTTAGTTTCCAAACATAGTTTGGAAGTTAGTTTATTAGTTTCCTAACATATAGACTCACCTGTCTATAATACTCTAATTCATAGCCTATGGAACTAAGTCTCCCACACATCATATTAATTTAATTGCAGGGTTTTAATGAGTTATAGACTCTTTTGGGGCAAATTTTACAGCAGCATTGGATCAATATGTGTTCACTGCAGTTTGTTTCCTCATCTTGCTGCTTTTCTACCTTCCCAAAATGGCTGCAGAATTAAGTTAAAAGCAGCTCTATCTTCCATGATAAATTAAATTATTCTCTAGAGTAAACAGATGTTATTACAGCAAAAATTGCTCCCAGGACTTTTTTCCACTGTAGGCAAAAAAAGCCTGTGTTTAAGTACTGCTTATTTCCATTCAACTTGAGTTTAATCTTTCTTTTTCTCCTTTGTGGGAGCACTGATTTCTTGAATACTCATTTGATTGTTGTTTATTGCTAGAGAGAAGTTTTAAAATGAGACATTTGACCCATTAACTAGAATAAGAATGGATTCTAATTTATCATTTACTGTGAAATAAAATGAGGTTTATCTCTCACTGTTTTGTTTCTTCTGCTGTTGTTTACCATAAGTAGTGTTGATTACAAAGTTCACAACAAAGAAAGCTACTCTTTTTCAGTCTGCCTTGAAATTAATAGTGGCTCATATGTTAGTAAGTTTAAATTATTTTATTTGTTAAAAAATATGTATTAATTAAATTATCTAGGGACCATAATATAATCAAGCTTGCAAAGACATTTGCATAGGTAGATTAGTCTACACTTGAAAGAAAATGTTTAGCTTGTCTTTACTGAGACATGTTAGCATCCAGAATTTTAAAATTTCTATAATTATGCCGTCAGAACTATTTTATACCTTCTCCCATGCCCATGTGATAACAACATACCATCTATTGACATCATCTTCTACTGTGCTGTTTCTTCTTCTCAACTTTACTAGCTTTTGTCTTCTCTGACTCTGTCAGCTTTCTCCCCTTTTCTCAGTTTTCTCCATTTTCCATTAATACAAGTCTTAAATCTGCATGCACGTAGTTTCTGCATCTTTATCTTTGGCTGCAGTCTTCCTTTATCTTACTTCTGTCTGGCTCCAGCTTATTTCATGATTTAATTTCAAGTCTTCTTTCTTCAGCATATCCCTCTCTAGTTTTACATTCACTCCTTTTCCCCTTTATCTCCTGATCTCCTGATGGTGAACTCAAGCTCAATGTGCTCTTAGCCTCTCTTCTCCTATGGCAACCACTCAGCAGTACTTCTGGTCCTAATCACTGCATGTGATACCATCTTCCTATCACCAAGGCTTACTGGCAGTTTTCACTTGGTATGTTTTTACATCCAGTCTGTGTATATATTCCGACAGTGTTGTCTGTATAATATGCGCATACATTCATATATGTGTGTATGTATATATTCTTTTTTGGGTTGTTTTTTTTCTTCTTTATTCACAAACATGAAGTTTTTATGTAGGCTCACCATCCATCCGCTCCTGACTCTTACAGTATCCTGACCCCTGAGGAACACCACTTGTCACTGCTTGCCACTTGGACATGGAGCTGCTGACTGCAATTGTTCGAGTGCGAACATCCAGCCAATTCCTTATCCACTGAGTGGTCCATACATAAAATCCATGTCTCTCCAATTTAGAGACAAGGATGTTGTATAGGATGTTGTGTGTGTCAAATGCTTTGCGCAAGTCCAGGTAGATGATGTCAGCTGCTCTTCCCTTATCCACCAATGCTGTAAGGCTGTTGTAGAAGACCACCAAATTTTTCAGGGGTGATTTGCCCTTAGTGAAGCCATGTTGGCTGTCGCCAGCCACCTCCTTATTTTCCACATGCCTAAGCATGGTTTCTAGGAGGATCTGCTCCGTGAGCTTGCCAGGCACAGAGGTGAGACTGACTGGCTTGTAGGTCCCCGGGTCTTCCTTTTTTTCCTTTTTAAAAATGGGGTTATGTTTCCCCTTTTCCAGTCAGTGTGAACTTCACCGGACTGCCACAACTTCTCAAATGCAGTGGATAGTGGCTTGGCAATTTCATCCTCCAGTTCCCTCAGGACCTGTGGATGAATCTCACCAGGTCGCATGGACTTGTGCACCTTTAGGTTCTTTAGGTGGTCTTGAACCTGGTCTTCTCCTACAGTGGCCAGTTTCTCATTGTCCCGGTCCCTGCTTTGCCTTCTAGGACTTGGGCGGTGTGGCTAGAACTCTTGCAGTGAAGACTGAGGCAAAAAGTCGTTGAGTACCTCAGCCTTGTCCAAGTCCCGGGTGACCAAGTCTCCCATTTCCTTCTGGAGAGGGCCCACGTTTTCCCTAGTCTTTTTATCACTGAAGAAACTGTAGAAGCTTTTCTTGTTGCCCTTAATGTCCCTGGCCAGATTTAATTCTGTCAGGGAATTTTTCCCAACCTGATCCCTGGCTGCTCAGACAATTTCTCTGTATTCATTCCTGGCTACCTGTCCTTGCTTCCACCCTCTGTAGGCTTCCTTTTTGAGTTTGAGTTTGTCCTGGAGCTCATTGTTCATCCATGCTGGCCTCCTGGCATTTTTGCCTGACTTCCTCTTTGTTAGGATGCGTCGCTCTTGAACTTGGAGGAAGTGATCCTTGAATATTAACCAGCTTTCTTGGACCCCTCTTCCCTCCAGGGCTTTATCCCATGGTGCTGTACCAAGCAGATCCCTGAAGAGGCCAAAGTCTGTTCTCCTGAAATCCAGGGTGGCAAGCTTACTGTGCACCCTCCTTGCTGCCCTAAGGACCTTGAACTCCACCATCTCATGATCACTGCAGCCAAGGCTGCCCTCGAGCTTCACATTCCCCACCTTGTTGGTGAGAACAAGGTCCAGCGTGGCACCTCTCCTTGTTGGCTCCTCTATCACTTGGAGAAGGAAGCTATCATCGATGCATTCCAGGAACCTCCTGGATTTCTTATGCCTTGCTGTGTTGTCCCTCCAACAGATATCAGGGTGGTTGAAGTTCCCCATGGGGACCAGGGCCTTGTGAATGTGAGGCTGCTGCTATCTGTCTATAGAGGGCCTCATCTGCTCAGTCTTCCTTGTCAGGTAGCCTGTAGCAGACCCCCACTGTAATGTCAGCTGTTCCTGCCCTCCTGACCTGTAAGCTCTCGGTTGGCTGCTGAACTATTCCCAGGCAGAGCTCCATGCGCTCCAGCTGGTCATTGATGTAGAGGGTGACACCACCTCCTCATCTCCCCTGCCTGAAGACCTTGTAGCCTTCCATTCCAACACTCCAGTCATAGGAGTGTTGTCACTCTCCCACCATGTCTTCATAATGGGAATAAGATTGTAGCCCTGTAGGCTTGTACAGACCTCTAACTCCTCTTGCTTATTCCCCATGCTACGTGTGTTTGCATTGAGGCGTTTAAGGTGGGCCGTTGACAAAGCTGACTTACTGGCTGGAGTGGCTGGAATTCCTTTGTGCTGCGCTCCAGGTGCTCTCCTGCTGACCTTCACCTTTCAGAAGAGAGTTGCCTACTATTGTCACCCGCTGCCTTTTCTTCGTTGAACTGGCTGTTATACAGGGAGCAGACCGAGCTGCCTTACTCAGCTCCAGCATCTTTCCAGATGTGACTGGTCTTTCTTCTTCAGTCTGCAGAGCAGTGAAGCAGTTCTGCAAGGGCACCTCAGGCTTCAGGGGAAGTCTCTTCCTCCTGCTGGTCCTCCTGCACATTTATGCATGTGCTGTGTACATATTGCTGGCTTCTTACTTTGAATTGCTGAAAAAAGTAGTTTCAACATTGCATTTTCACTAGCTGTTATTAGTTGTTTCTTATAGAGACGTTCGGAGGGAGGATTTTTTGTGGTCATTTTATTTTTTCCTGAGAAGTTATGGTGTCTCAGACTTCTTACCTGAAAGAATGGTCAAGGCAGAGAGCTTAGAATGAGAAAGCCTTTCTTGAAGATCAGCCCAACTAATTGCATGAAGGGTTTAAGCCATACTTCGGTATTAAAGGATCCCCCAGAGTTTTGCCGTCATGCTTGTCAGATCTGAAGACATCTTGGTGTCATTTTTGGAGATGTTGTTCATCTTCATACTACCCATCTTACTGTCAGACTCTATGGTGATTGAGCACCATTCAAACCATGCTACCAAGGAGTCCATTTAGCTGTAGCTGCTCCTATCTAAATACTGTTCTGAAAAATGCAGGTTTAATATAAAGAGCTTCTCAGAAAGTAATATTTAAAGAACAGTAAGAGGAATGCCAAGTGAGCAATTTGGTTATTCAACACTTGTAGTGCTTACTGTATTTTTCATTGCATTTTGGAGTGTCACGCGTGGACTGTGTGTTTACAGAGTTGAGGAGCAAGCAGTTTTCAGCCTGTTTCACTGTTTTTCCCCAGTGGGACTTGCAATTGCATGATTTTTCACCCTTGGATTAGATTATCTAAAATGACCTTCATTTGGTTTGCAGTAGCCAGATTACAGTATGACTGATTTTGAAAGTAAAAAAATAAAACTTGAAGGATATATATTGTACTTTATCCACTGAGAGTATGATGTATATAAGCAATTTTTTAGACTACATATTAACATCTTCTTTATTTGCACACTTTTGTTTCCATCAAACCCCCTTTTTCAAGAAAAGCGCAGAACAGTCACAAAGCTTAAGCTTTTGAAGTCAGTAAGCAGCAGTTTTCATATGAACTACTGCTACTGGATGCACTCAGTTTTACATATCTGAAGGACACAAATGATTCACATGAAGTATCTGTTTATCTTCTTAATTATCAATTAGGTTTTCCTCATTTATTAACTCAGAGCCCTAGCCAATGATGTGTTGTTTGGGTCATCCACTCCATCTGACCCAAGCTTTCAATACAAAGGATGGCATGAAGTTAAAGAGCAGAGGAGTTCCTCTAGTTTTTAAAATTGGGAATAAATTGCTATAAACATAGAAGCGTATGGTTTTTGTTTGGAAAAACCAGTATCAAATTTCTTCCTTATTCTTCGTGGTTTCCCTTGTACTTCTGTAATTGCCTGTTGTGCTTTTTGCATAAGCTTCTTTTCCCACATTGCAGCTGAAATAGCCTTTTTCCTCTAATTCTCTCTGCAGAACTATATAATTTCTTCCTCCAATGATATCAGAACTCTTTTTTCAGAAAACAACGAAATAACACATCTCCATTGTATTTCCCAAGAATTTTAGTTGTAGCTGTCCTAATTCCGTGGTCTACAAAGTGAATGCAGTTTCTAAGTCTTATTTTTACATGTTGACTGTGTAGGTAGTAATCTGTTGTAAAGTTGGTAAAAAGGGATAGAATTAATTATAAATGTAATACAACAACTGTTAGAGAAGGACTAATATCTGGACTTTAACTTTAAATTCATCATTTTCCTTATGGAAAAATATCACCCCTCTATAAAGAGGAGTAAGGGTTCATTTCAGGGAAGTATGGGAAGGAATATTTTGAGAGATGATTTTGTGTAATGAAAGTGTTTGTGTTCAGGCTTTATTAGTCTTACTGGACCCTAGCTCTTTGTCCCTTTTATTTTTGTTTGCTTGGAACATGTTTTGACCACGTATACTTTTGGGAAACCTTGAACAACATTTTGTGTGTAGCTGGGAATAGGATGAATGAATATGGAAACTCGGGCAGTAGTGTGTGTGTGTGTAGGCTTCTGAAACTAAATTTTACATGGTGGAGACAGTACTTAGGATGCAAGTATTTGGGGTAGATGTAGAATTAAATTCTAGAACGGAAGTTGATAAGGAAACATTCATCGGTGGGAGGAGCCTCGTCTGATGACAGAAAAGATTGGAAGAGAGAAAAATGTGTGTTGGAAGGAGAACAAAATCTGCTGGGGATGATGTAGGCTGTTAAAAGAAAGAAGGAAGAAACAGAGGCAGAGGAATAAGTTGTTGGAGAAAAGAAGCCAATAATTGAATCAATGGTGTAGATCAAAATTGATTACTGCAAAGCAGGATAATTAGAATTTAATTGTTGGGAGACTCTCTCTAATTATCCAGCAAATACATTTAGCAAGATGCAAATTTAGTATATTTATGAGATTCATAGTCTACTGTTTATTGTTTTTTGAGAGTGTTGTCAACGGGTTATTTTACCTACCATTTTGTTTCCCATTGTCCTAGTGACAGCTGAAATAAGTAGTACTAGCATCTGTTTTTTCTTGAGACAAAGAATAAATTGTTCTTTTGAATGTAAACCTGACTTCCTACAGCCTTCAGTTTATATGTCTCTGTTTACAAGGTGATAATAGAAAGTGAAGGTGTCAGCTGTGATACAGAAGTAGAAAACTTTAATGGACAAGATCTGACGGACATTCACATTCTTAATATCATCAGCTCTTGGGTAGTTGTCATCACTCCTGTTTTAAAGTGAATTTTAACCATAACTTTTCTTTGAGGTATTATTAAATTTAATATAAGTAAAGCAAAATAAAAGAAAAAAGAAGCCGCTAGTCTTTGCTCTTAGACAGATTAACCTTTAAAAATGAATTTGATGTCATAATTCTTTAAAAATCCATAAATTCAATCCTCATGTATTATCACAGGCCTGAATTTTTGTGGTCTTTTATTTATGTGGACTTCTGGTTACAAATAACTGAATTGTATTTGTTTTACAAAGAAGATAGCATAACATATATGCAAGCTGAGCTGACAAAGCTAGGGAAAAACACAGCTGAAAAACTATCCATAAGAAGGTGGTATTTAGACAAAACATTTTTATCTAACACATCTGTGTTTTTCTACTCAGTATACAGGTCTCACTTACTGGCAGCATAATGAATTAATCAAATTAACGGGCAGTCCGCTGAATCTGGTGATTTGGACTCGGCAAAGATGAATGAAGGAGACAACTCCTTTTTGCCCAATTTGGTGTTTAGTTTGGAACGTGGGCTTCCTCTTAGAGATTATCATAACTGGTAGTTAAAAGGTATTCTGAGGAGACTCTCTTGCCTGTGGAGCTGTTGTATTTTTGATAAGTAAGGCTATTTAGGTCAAAGGGAGAGTTATCCTATGACTGCTTTCCCCCCTCTCCCTGCCTTTCTCCTGCCCTTCCCAGTGACTAGATTTCAGGTCATTCTTCAGTTGTTATTTAAATGAAATGAAGAGCTTCCACAGAGTTCTCACCCTCATAGATTTGTTTAGCATGGCCTTAATTTCAAGTGTCTAAACTTTCCTGTATGTATTTGAAATAAGTAAAAAATCAGTTACATTCTTTTAACATACATTAAGGACGCTTACAGTATTTTAAATCTGACTTGCTAGATTTTTTTTTTTCTTGGAAATTTGAAATATTAAACCTTACCAAGCTGGGAAGTCCTGATTTTAGAACAACTAGGAAATGTAACACTGTTTGTTTTTCTGATGTGCTTTGCATTAAAGGAGTCACAAAACTCTTACTCTAAACATTACCAAAAATATTCAAATTCAAAGGAGACAGAGTATCCACCAACATTTTCTGAGGAGTTACCCATGCTCTTTACTGCTGACATGTCAGTAACAAAATTGTCTCTGATTCCTGCTAAAGCAGAAGATATACCAGCTGCTGTACAGCCTGACCCTTAGGAAAATGCAGTGCAAGCAATAGTGAATACAAATGTTTAGATCTTTTTATTGTCTAGGAAAGCAGTTACAAACCTGTTCACATCAAACAACGAACGTGTTATTCTATTCAGGTGTTTATGTACAAAATCAGATATCTGCTGCTTGTCTTTCTTCAGTGCCCTCAGATTCTGAGGATTTTCTAGCAAATGAGTTTTTATCTTCAGGTTTCACTTTAGGATGACAGATGGTGGCCTGGAAATATACTTTAAGAAGCTGAATTCTTAAAAACAAACAAACAAACCCAACAAAAACCCCAAAACAAAACAAGCCTTAAAAAACAACAAAAAAAACAACCCTGCCCAGAGTGCAGCACAGAAATGTGTTGGTAAATATCAAAGCAGAATAGTAAATACATTTTGAAAGCTTTTGAAATCTGTTGTATTTCACTTAAATACATGGATAGAAGTTTTACATTTCTTGTATATTCATCCTTTTATTTAATTTTTTTGCTTCACAAAAATTTGGGAATGGCTATGCATTTTAATTGAATGGTGTTTCTTTCTTTTAATGTTCTGGAATGTCTTGATTGCTGTGAAGGACTAGAGAATAATTCCATCTTATTCTGACTTGCCTCCTGTTATCGTGGTGGAAGAATTGCAGATCGTTTATTTCTGTGATTGGAAGAGAACATAGTTTTTATGGTGCTGAGAGAGTGGAAGCTGTTTCCATTAAATGCTTTTTATGATGGGCCAAAAAGCGGGATAATTTTAGGAACTAAAGGAGCAATGGTGAAGCTACACTGTTGTGAGAAAAAAGATCCCTGCAAATCTTTTGTTGTCTCTGAAGGCAATTTGGATCCACAGACTGCTTCAAGATGGATTGCTCATATATGCTTCTCAATCTCCTTTTCAAGTAAATGCTGTTATAGCCTGGTCTGCAAACATTGATATTACTTTAAGAAAAAAGTCCCAGAAGCGGTCCACAGATAGTATTGACTAAAACTGGTGCAGTTTTCTTTATTTACCCTGGTGCCACTGATGATTTAGAATTTGTGTTGGTAACTGCTCCTGAAAAATACCTTGACTGCATGCATTTGTTGTAAATAAGGGTCTGTGTACTGGACGTTGTTCAAAAAGAGTTACTGAATGCTGAACTCGGATTAAAGTTTGGGTTACATCGAGGCTGTCTGTTAAATTTAAGTGATTGGCAGCACTTTGGTCAGCTCCAGAAAATTGTGACATTTATCAGGTTTTGGTTTTATTTAAAGAGCAGGAAGATACATTGCGTCTTCAGCAGTTCCTTGATATTCTCTGCTTTGAGTGACACAGATCAAAGCAAAATCTGAGGACAACTAGGACATGTTTTATGAGTATAGTATTAAATGGCAGTGAATTATATGAAAAATAATTAAATAGTACAAAAAAGTTCCAGGGAGCTGTTTCAATTGATAGTGCTACATATTAAGTATATAATAAATAATTGGCTAACTGGTCTGAAAAGACCTGTCTTTCAAACCTGTCTAAAACTTTTGAAACCCAGATACTGAAGGGTAATGGTCTATGTTACATTGTTAAACGTACTGTTCAGTGGTTGTTTCATCCTGTTGAGAAGCATTTTGTTGCTGGCATTTGCCTTGTGCTGACTTTTCTCAGTAATGTTCTCTCTCAGTCCCAACCAGTACATTACACAGGGATGTGATTATTCGAGGATTGCATGTTTGCACCTAAACAAGTAATATCATATTTATTTTTCCTCTTGAAATCTTCTCATCTTGGAATCATAGAATAGTTTACGTTAGAAGGGACCTTTAAAGGTCATCTAGTCCAACCTCCCCTGCAATATGCCGGGGCATCTTCAACTAGATCAGGTTGCACAGAGCCCTGTCCAACCTGACCTTGAATGTTTCCAGGGATGGGGCATCTACCACCTCTCTGAGCAACCAGTTCCAGTGTTTCACCACCCTCATTGTAAAAAATTTCTTCCTTATATCTGGTCTAAATCTTCCCTCTGTCAGTCTAAAACTATTACCCTTTGTCTAGTAGTAACATGCCCTGCTAAAAAGTTTGTCCCCATCTTTCTTGTAAGCCCCCTTTAAGTACTTAAAAGACACAATGAGGTCTGCCCAGAGCCTTCTCTTCTCCAGGCTGAACAACTCCAACTCTCTCAGCCTGTTCTCATAGGAGAGGTGTTCCATCCCTCTGATTATTTTTGTGGCCCTCCTCTGGACTTGCTCCAGCAGGTCCATGTCGCTCTTATGTTGGGGACTCCAGAGCTGGATGGAGTACTCCAGGTGGGGTCTCCCCAGAGCAGAGTATAGGGGCAGAATCACCTCCCTCGACCTGCTGGCTGTGCTTCTTTTGATGCAGCCCAGGATATGGGCTGCGAGCACATGTTGCCAGCTCATATCCAGCTTTTTATCCACCAGTATCCCCAAGTCTTTCTTCACAGGGATGCTCTCAATCCCTTCATCCCCCAGCCTGTATGGATCCTGGGGGTTGCCCCAGCCCAGGTGCAGGACCCTGCACTTGGCCTTGTTGAACCTCATGAGGTTCACACAGGCCCACTTCTTGAGCCTGTCCAGGTCCCTCTGGATGGCATCCCTTCCCTCCAGCGTGTTGACTGCACCACTCAGCTGTACTGTGTGTCTCATATTTAACATGTATTGTCACTTAAAGTTGCAATACAATTTCTGAGCTCCTTTTCTTCGTTTCATTTTTACCTTCAAGTTGTCATGATATCATATTGTTTTCTCATGGAAACTTAAGCAAACCTCTCTAAAATTTATCCACATGCCTTCTCTCTTCTGATAAAATTTTCATCAATCCTTACATTATTTCCTTATCAGTTATTGCAACAACTTCTTTTTAGCCTTCTCTTTTCACTGTCACTCTTGTGTGAGTAGAGTTTACAGGAGTCATGTCTCACTAATAATTGCACTGCTGAGTAGTTAGGCTGCTGCTGTCTGGGCCGCAAGTGATGAATGCGACAAAGTGTTTCTACAGCTGTAGGTGCTATGGTACTATAGATGACATGTTACAAAGAGGAATCTGAACCTTAAAATGATCCTGTTTTTTCCTCTTCCTAACCTGTTTCTGAAAAACAAGAACTTGTCTAGTTCAGCATGCATTCTCAAGCTTAGCATGGAGTCACCCTGTGGCATGGAGTAACTCTTCAGGCATGGCACAAGCAGCACTTAGAGCCTTCCAGTGCTCCCACAGGGCTAATCTGTTCAGGCTCAGCAAAGGGTTCTCTTCATTACTGCTGTACCGAACTAATAACACCATTACCCTCTCCTCCTTACTGTCATAGAAGAATTCAAATCATGGGAAGGATGATGGAGGAAGCAAATTCCTATCTGTATAATAGTCCTCTGAGGCTTTTATACATTGGTATACTTTAGCGTAGACCTTTCATAAGTTGTCTCTTTGATTGAACACACCATTATCTTGCAACGTAATTTTTTGGAGCAGGGAAGTGGCAGAAAGTTACTTTTCCTCCTCAGCATTTACATGAAAGCTATGCATGGTGTACTGGACACCTCAATGCTAATGGCCGCAAAGCAAAGACCTGTGTATGGGCAAACTTGGCATAAGAAATTTGCAGGATGAAATGTCTATAACTGGGCAATCCTAAAACCAGAATTCTTTTTATTAATTTCTATATTGTTTGTCTAACGAAGACAGAAATTAATGTGAAGAAGGCACTGAACGCAGTAAAGTAATGTCAGGCATTAAATAGCTATGTAACTTTCAGTAGTTTCTCCCTGTCAAATTCTTTCAGCTGATCTTTACCAAATCTCGGTGGGTTCCGCTTAACTCTTCAGATTTTCCCTTATTCCTTCCCAGGTCTGTAATTAGATTTCATGAAATAGGGGAGAGGAATGGAATGTATGAAGTATCAGAAAGTGTAAAGGAAAAACAGGAGAAGGAGGAGAGGGAAAAGAATGACTGAGAATGAATATTATTTACCTGCCCCATTCCCTGTCTGCTGCAGAAGTGAAGCTAGCAGATGCTGAAACAAAGAACAAGAAACATTTCATGATAACCTCAATGGTGTCATGTAAATGCCTCACTGAACTTTAAATTTGGAAGTAGTTCAGCTGTGTTAACATGAAGCTTTGTGTGGGCTATCCAGCTTGGGAAGAACACTATGCTGTGCCAGGACCAAAAGTAGTGTCTGTCTCTGTCGAGCATTGCACTGCGTCAGCTGCTTCTTGAAACAGTTTCTAGAAATATTTATTCTAATCTATATGAAGAGAGGAAGAAGACATGACGGGGAAGTGGAGTGTGATGCAGCAAAGCTAAATTATGTCCAATTTTGCATTGTTACCAACTTACTGAGGAGTTTGCCATGATGGAGTAAGTTGGCAAGATGCAGTTTTAGCTTGAACCATAGGACAGATATCTTGATCATGTATTTTGAGATCAGCCTCCTAACAGCCACCTCTCTTCACTTCTCTTCAGCACTTCTTGGGAAGATTCAAGAGCTGGGACTGTAAAACATGAAAAATAAGTAATACTTTTATACTGAACTCTCTATAAACTAGCAGAAAGGCATAGAATGAACAAGAAATTACAAATGGAGGAGTATTTTACATCTTTAGTGTGTAAACCTTAATTTATTTGAATAATGTTGTTGCACTGATTGTGTGTTTTACAGCAATTAGCAAAATCAGTTCAGCTATTATGACACAAATAAAAATAAAAGAAGGACCAATATGTGGTATAATTCAGCTGCCAAATAGAATGTAGTAAGCTCCTGAAAATAGAGTTGGAAAGTATTTACTGTATGTTCTTTGTTTCTAAAATAAATATTTTTATTAATAAATAATGATTCAAAAGTAGTGTTGGAAGAGAGGACTGGGATAATTTTTTTGGAAACCTGACTATCCTTCCTGTTGTAGCCCACTTCTGCCTTTCTGTGTCTATAAAATTAAATGTTGTACATTTTGCTACTATAAAACAAAAAAATATCTAAAGAACAAATATTTTAAAACTATGTTATCAGGTTTTCTTCACTAAATCTGCATCGCTCAGACTACAGTACATATATTTTTGGAAATAGATGAGGTTTGCAAGATTTCCTTCTCAATTCTGAGCAAAACATTTGATAGTTGATAGCTTTTTAAAAAATGAACTACTTTAGAGAAAAAAGCTTTGTTTCAGTAAATGGAGTTCTGTTGAAGAGTCTAGGATAAATTATTACAGCTTTATATTTTCTCACTTTCAGTTCTGTTGCAAAGGAATTATTATATAATATCAGAGCCATTCAATGCAAGACGTAAACATATAGCCTCATTCCTAAATAACCTATACGTACTCCTTAATTCTTTCCCTCATGTCATCTAAGTCAACAAAGACAACAACAGAGCCTAATTATTTATTTTTTTTTTTTCTTAAATCCCAGGAGAAACTGAAGAAGGTTTAGATTTTTATGTCAAAATATCCTTCATGGAAACAGTTATTTGCTGGAAAGACTGAGCCAAGAGCCCTTTGTTTTATTGGTTTTATAAGCAGGAGTCTGCATGAGTTGAAAGAATTAGTCATTGGAGGCTCCATTTCTGAATTAGGGATAACTTTATAGGGAAGACAAGGGAGTTAGTTTGGAGAGGTCTGTGCAGACATTATTTTTGAATAAAGAGGTTAAAATAACTATTAAATTGTTAGGTTTCAAAAGTTTTTGAAGTCATGCATAGCTGTGATATACCTACCAGTGATACATCTCTGCATCTATAATGATAGAGCTGTGTTATACCTACCAATGTTACACTGTTTATTATGTTTGTCTGCCATAACCTCCTTCAAGGACACAAAAGGAGATTATTTAAAGCACAATCTTTTAATGTATATATGTAGCATTTCCAGCATCCACCGATCATGATCCTTGCACGTTTGATTGTATTACTGACAAAGAAGGAATGAAGGAAATCAGTGTTGTAGAGACAGGCAGCTGGTGTCTCGTGCGTGATAGTACAAGGTGAAAAAGGCAGGTAGCGAGTTAATATAAAAGATGAAAAAAGAGCATTATGAATTGACTTAGAAGGGGACAGAAGTAGAATGGATATGTGAATTTCATGTGGTGTGATATTATTTTGTAACATCTCTATGGAATATTCTTGCAATAATTAAATGAAATGAAAAACTTGAGAAAATCATGTATGGTTATCTTTTTGAGAGGAAGATTCTTTGTGACCTCGTGCTTGGGGTTTTTGGGTGAAAAATAAAAAACAATCTATTAATATCCTGGCTGAAGGAACAGGTTGATAAATAGTTGAGATATGAAAACGATTTAATTCTCGTAATACAATACTTTGTAAATGTTGGGGAATATTGAGGTTTTTCTCCTTTCTTGTGGTACGCAGAACACTGATATCATATCCAAACAATCACTGAACAATTTAATTTAGAAATTCTGGTGTGCTGTATAGCTGTTCTGTGTTCTGATACAGTAGTTCCTTTATTTTCTATAGAACTGATAGATGGTCAGGGGAATGGGCTGTAACAGTCCTGTAAAAAAAAAAAAAGATAAATAAGTTTTCCACTGATATTATGTTTGAAAAAAATCAAATTATCCTATGAATCGTGAAACTTACCGCTTTCCTATGTTTTTTCCCTTATGTGTTCCAAATTTCTTAGTATTTTTACCTTACTACAGTACTTTACTTTTCTGACCAGTACATAGTTGCAGTTTTGGGACTAGGCATGTGCTTACTTGCCATCTAAAAATGCATGCTGATTGACCAACTGATGAGTGTCTCTTAAGATGGATGTGAACCATTTCAATTGAATTTTAACTGTCTGCCTCTGTGTCAAGGTACTAGTTTGGGTTCTGTCTTTAATCATCAATTTTCATTAAACTTTCAGGAACTGAAAGTCTTTGAGACCTGTCCTATTTGTTTGAAATTAAAAGCTACTATACTAGAAAGACAGGTGGTTTGGTCCAGTAAAATTTGTTTCCTGGTGAAAATAGAAGCAAACCAAAATCAAAACAGAAGCTTTAGTTTCTATTTCTTTCTGAGCTACAGACTAAACTCTCTGCTGAATTATGTAAAATTACAAGTGCTTACAACTTGCTTACAAGTATCTAAAGTGTGGGTTGAAGGAGGATGGAGCCAGACTCTTTTCAGTGGTTCCCAGTGACAGGATGAGGGCCAACAGGCACAAGTTGGAACATAGGAAGTTCTGTTTAAATACATGGAAAAACTTCTTTACAGTGAGGGTGACAGAGCACTGGAACAGGCTGCCCAGGGAGGTTGTGGAGTCCCCTTCTCTGGAGATTTTCGAGACCTGCCTGGATGCAGTCCTGAGTAATGTGCTCTAGGCAATCCTGCTTTAGCAGGGGAGTTGGACCAGATGATCTCTAGAGGTCCCTTCCAACTCTGAAAACTCTGTGATTCCATGATTGAGTAGTTTAAAAGAAAAGAAGGAAAGGGTGTTATTTTATGTACGTTAGCTTGCTTGAGACCTTTTGCTTCTCATCCTTAGTTGAAAATAAGTCTACCACTGGGTTGATGCAACTCTTTAATGTATGGTTTTATCATTATAAATACTAAATATGGTATGTATAAAACAAAAGTGAAGGTCTCGGTTCTTCCATCTACTAAAAGCACAGAACTTCCCATAATGCTGAACAACCATAAAATTTTTACTTGTGGAGTTAAGTAAAAGAATATTCTGCTGTCTGGGGCAATTCTCTGCCAGAGCATTAACTGACTTACACAGGTCGTCTTCCTCTTACAGTAATCTCTGCTTCAGCTCCTGGTATAAGAGGAAGAAGAGAGATTACAGAGGTGTCCTGGTTTGAGGTAAAACAGAACCAATTTTGTTCAGTAACTTCGCAAAGCAAACATACAAATGGCAGATTTATCCTGTGTAATTTTTCACTGCAGTAAATTCAGGTTTCTGACAGACACTTAGTAGGTTGTTACCACCTGCAGCCCACCAGACTATTTGTCTGCCCATGAATCAGCTTTGAAATGATTGCCATTTTCAGCTAGTGCGTCACATTGGCTAAGTAAATACTCCAGCTTGGAAACTGAGTAGCTCGAGAGCTGGTTCGTGCATCAAATATTGCTGTCTTAGAGATAGTGATGCTCTTTATAGCACAGGCAGTTGGAGTTAAAATTTAATTTGTCACCTCATCTGTTAGAATGCACAATAGCAAAATTTACTTGTACTACGAGATGTTAACTCAGCTGTTACCCAGCTTCTGCTGGAACTAGGTAGCATAGGATCAGACACCTGCAATCATGTTTTGGAAATCACAACTTCTGTTTAGGTAGATCTGAGTCCAAATTGTGTGTCGTACTGACAACTGGTAGGATACGGGTCAATAAAGAGTTCTAAATGCAAGTACTTGATTATTGGTGTCTGATGTGGTCTTTATATAGAGCTAAAAGCGGGGGTTTGAAGAGCTGCATATACAGTGAAAACTAATTGAGATATATAATATATTGTAATGGCAATTGTATTTCAACTGCTTGATCTTTCCTTACCCAGACAATCACTGAATTTTTCATTTATGTTAAACTGGTGCTAACACATGCTAGGCATTAAATTAGATTTCAAAGCCTATATCCACAAAAAAGCAGGGATGGGATTGTGAATTGTTGAAGCCATTTGGTATGAAAAAAGGTTCTAAAGAATTGGAAATGTGTATAGTTCCAATCCTGGAAATATATTCTTGTTGGGTAAAAGAACTAGGAAGTTGGCTTTTTAAAGGGAAAAGATAAGAAAGGATTCTGCCTTTAACAAAGGGAAATAGAGGTAATGTAGGTGGCTGCTTTTCTACCCGCCCAGCTATGCGCTTTAGAACTCAGCTGTAGAGACAGCACCAAGAAGGTGGGGTTCACTGCCTGAGCTGGTTTCTCAATCCAAAACCTAAAGACACTTAAGAATTCTCAGTCATTGCCTGACTGATAGGAAGAACCATGGTGTGTGTCAGATATAATGTAAAAAATCATTATTGTTTTATTTTTTCATGTTTATTATCTGCTTTCCAAGATTGCAGTAAAAAGTTACCTTTTTGTTCTGCATAACATTTCCTACATAGCCCACAGCAAAGAACCCAGAGCATTTATCTAGAGGTACTGGACAGAGCTAAGGAGGGTGATTTGTCTCCTCCACAGCCCCTCCAAAGAAGCAACAGTTGTAGGCAGGTTTGTAAGCGTAGTGTCTCCCAGGGATCTGCAAGCTTGTGTGCTTAGAGGAAATAATTCCCTTTTTTGGGAACTCCTAATTTCCTGCATGTGGTTTATCTAAGACATTGTAATGTGTTTCCAGGGTAGGGCCACCTCCAAAGAAAACCAACGTTACACTAAAAAGTACTTTTATGCGTAGAAAAATTCTTCATAGTCATTAGATCGGATTCATATGTGTATATCTTCAAAATAATTTATTTTAACTTACATTTGAAGAATTTAGTGGTAGTAATCAAACCTGAGACGACTCTGTCTTCCAGATCACTAACTGAGCTAATTATATTAGAAAAATCTTTTTTATGTAAACTGATCCAAACAAGTTATAGTTTTGTACAAGGTTTGCAAAATATGTTTTGTGTGAAATATAAGTATGGAAGAACTCTAGCCGCCCTAGAAATTATATCCCTTATTCTCATAAAGGAACTAAATCATGTGATCTGTATGGCCATTACCACTAATTTAATACCTGGGTGCCTTGGTTTGAGGTAAAACAGTACCAATTTTCTTTTCAGTAATTTTACTTTTCAGCTAAGCCTCTTCTAACTCACTCTCTGAACTTGACATCATATTCTTCAGACAGTGTCCGCTTCTACCAGATAAGGTCTGATAGAATCATAGGGTTGGAAGGGACCTCTGGAGATCATCTAATCCAACCCCCCTGCCAGAGCAGGGACACCTTAGAGCAGGTTGCACAGGAACGTGTCCAGGCGGGTTTTGATTGTCTCCAGAGATGGAGACTCCACCACCTCTCTGGGCAGCCTGTTCCAGTGCTCTACCACCCTGAAGGTAAAGAAGTTCCTCCTCATGTTTAGGTGGAACTTCCTATACTCAAGTTTGTGCCTGTTACCTCTTGTCCTGTCACTGGGCACCACCGAAAAGAGCCTGGCCCCATCTTCCTGGCACCCACCATTTAAGGATTTATAAGCATGGATCAGGTCCCCCCTCAACCGTCTTTTTTCCAGACTAAAGAGACCCAATTCCCTCAGTCTTTTTTCATAAGAGAGGTGTTCCAGTCCCCTAATCATTTTCGTAGCCCTATGCTGCACCCTCTCCGGCAGTTCCCTGTCCTTCTTGAGCTGGGGAGCCCAGAACTGGACACAGTACTCCAGGTGCGGCCTCACCAGGGCAGAGTAGAGGGGGAGGATGACCTCCCTCGACCTGCTGGCCACACTCTTCTTGATGCACCCCAGGATGCCATTGGCCTTCTTGGCCACAAGGGCACATTGCTGGCTCGTGGTCATCCTGTTGTCCACCAGGACTCCCAGGTCCTTTTCCACAGAGCTGCTCTCCAGCAGGTCAGCCCCCAACTTGTACTGCTGCATGGGGTTATTCCTCCCCAGGTGCAGCACCCTACACTTGCCTTTATTGAATTTCATAAGATTCCTCTCCGCCCAACTCATGTCCAGGTCATGCTGGATGGCAGCACAGCCTTCTGGTGTGTCAGCCACCCCTCCCAGCTTTGTATCATCAGCAAACTTGCTGAGGGTGCACTCTATCCCCTCATCCAAGTCGTTGATGAATATATTGAACAGGACTGGACCCAGTACTGACCCCTGGGGAACACCACTCATCACTGACCTCCAACTAGACTCTGCGCCCCTAACCACAACCCTCTGAGCTCTGTCTTGCAACCAGTTTTCTATCCGCCTTCCTGTCCATTCATCTAACCCACTCTTCCTAAGCTTCCCTATGAGGATGCTGTGGGAGACTGTGTCGAAGGCCTTGCTGAAGTCTAGGTAGACCACATCTACTGCTCTTCCCTCATCTATCCATCCAGTCACACCATTATAGAAGGCTATCAGATTAGTCAGGCATGATTTCCCCTTGGTGATGTTTATGGTTAATACTGAGGGATGGTGTGCAGAGAGGCTCCTGCTTATACTCATTCCTAAAACAACCAAGGTCTGCTAACTTTGCTATGTGACAAGTTAGAGGGTTGGAAGTGGAAAAGCGTAAAGGTGTCGCACCTGTGGGGACCAGTCCAGCCCAAACCATGACACTGAGGTTTAAGGCAAAGTTTTGCAGGAATTGTTTTTTCTGCAGAAAGTGTGACTCCAGAATCGAAGAACTCTTCCCTGATTTTCCATTTGTTCCTGTGCCCAATTGAGAGTTGTCTATTTCAAAAGCTTTCTTACTTTGAAACATAGTAACAATAGTTGCCATAAATAAATAGAAATGAATGCAAGCTAAATAAAGCTGTTAATATTGAAGAGCTGAAGAATGGATTCCTCAGCAGAGTGGGCTGTTAATGTATCCCTGCAATTGAGACAGCACCTGGAGGTGGCGGTTGCTCCCAGTCTGTGACTGATAAGAAACACACACACACTAAATCTGAAGTGAAAAAACAGGAGAATTTTGATTTTGGCATTTGTCATGAAAAGGAACATAGCTGTGATCCATTTTAATCAAGAATGTCAGTGGAATTTACAGATGTATTCAAATGTGGGATCCTCCATCTCTTTAGTACTAAGGCCCTTTACAGCTATATGCTCCAAAAATGCCATAGATTCTGTTGGTTGTTTTAACAGATCATCTGAAATGACTGAAAAGAATGGACCTGTTAACCCTTTTTGTCAACAAGGAAATCTCCTTTGCCTTAAGGAAGTTCAGTGGCTGTGGAAGCAGCTTGCTTAGATAAGGCATCTGGAAGACAATACTATAAATGTTTCTGCAAGGCTCTTCCCCCCCCACCCCCCAACCCCCCCCAATTGGTGACACGTGAGCTCAGATAGGAAAAATTTGGAGGTGTCTAAAAACAAACTAACATGATCAGTAACAGCAGAGGGGGATTTTATTAGAAAAAATGTGGTGAATCATTCAGGAAGTTGCTATTATTGCCTGTAATGTTTTTCTTTCACTACATGAGCTGTTGTGAAATGCATAAAGAGTTCCGAAACAGTTTCAGAAGGTTTTCAAATGCTCAGAAGTCTATAAATTCTATTCTGAATTGGGTAAACTTGATTTGAGCTACTGGAGCCATCGTTCATGTTGTTAGTGACACGATAGAATTAATTTATTGTTGTGTGGCATTGTAATGCCACTATTAGATAGCGACCAGCTGCATTGCTAAAAGGTATTTCATTCTGTCCTAAAATGTAACAGGGTTACGTATGCTGTTAAGTCAGATTTATACAAACTAAACTTTAAGGCCAGAGATTGTAAAAGGATTTAGATATCCTTGCTGGGGTAAAGAATTCGGAATTTCATTATAAGCTAACACATAGAAACAATATTCATGCTTCCCCACCCCGCCATTCCCCTGGCTGGGTGATTCTCAGATAATTCAAATCATTTTAGGGCAAATAATTTCATAGGAATGTCTTAAGGATGGCAGTGACTTTAACATTAAAAAGCAATTGGGTTGGTACACAATAAATTTCCTCATACAGACTTCTCTCCCAGGACAGAATTGGAATAGGTCAGATTATTAGTGTTTGTAAACTGGATGGGATAATTTAGATTCCATGTGACATTTCTTACTCTTTTTTTATTTCCTTGTCAAATGAGTGGAATGTTTTTGTGCTAATTATCAAGTAGAAATTGAAGTTGTTACCCTAGGAAAAAAAGCCTCATTTCAACCTCGTTTTCATATTTTTCATTATTCTCAGAAGAATGGAAATATTTAACTTAGTAAAACTGAATATAATCCTTCCTTTTTAACGTTCAGACCAGAGGCTGAAGACAAATAAGCTTTTGGTTTCATCTGCTGAAACTTTATGCTCTTGGGATTTACTGAATTTGTATTTCTGTGTGTTTTAAAGTTAAGCTCTCAGTGCCCTTCTGAAATAGTGCTGTTCATCAGACTGCATCTTTCTGGAAATTTATTTTGATTGTCTTAGCAGTGATGACGTATTATTCTTACTTGGATGGTTTGCTAATCTTCAGAACTACTAAGAAGGAGACTTAAGTCCTTTTTTTGAAAAATTTAGTTTCTCCCAAAATTTATCAGTTCCAAAGCATTTTGAGCTATTCTTTTTGTTATTGCATGGTACTGTGAAATTTCTGCAACTACAGTGCTTCATTTCAGGCTAATTTTCAGTATGGTATATGATATACTTACATGATTTAAAACAGTAACTCAATTGTCTGTCCTGGCTGAACGCAAAATGTGTTCCAAGCACAATTTAAACTTTGTGATAGCGTGCAAAACCTAAGATTTATGGAATACCATCTCAGAACCTGTTCGTGTTAAGAACATCTTAGGAAATATCGTCCACCTTAACTAAGACTGGTTCATCTCTCATCGTACAGCTCTAGCAGACATTGATTATATGGACTGTTGAATCCTTTTTAAAGATGTTGCTGGATAATCCTGCTGGATTTAATTGATAGGGCTACTGACACTAGTGGCAGCTCCTGACATACTCAAATGATAGTTCTCAGCATAGCATCTCTTGGTGGATAAGAAGAAATTATACATATATATATATAGGTGGGGAGAGACTGAAGTGTTTTATCTTTATAGGGTAATAATTTTGTATTGTGGTTATCTTTGCATGTATATCAAACCAGACTTTTAAATGTATTGTGCAAAATTTTTTAAAATCTGAAGAATCGTCATGAGTCTGGGGCAGGCAGACAGATCACCAATGCCCCTTTAAGTACAAGTCAGTGGTGAGGAAGATCAGTCAAGTTTCTTACTTTCACTGTTAGAGGAAACAAAAAGAATTATTGATTTGGAAGATAAGACTGTATAAAAGAAAGCAAATTTAGCAGTTCTGGCAATTCTCTTTGTATAGAATGATTAATTAAGGGGGTAGCATGGGTTGGATATTTGTCTTGGGCAAAGTAACAACACCACAGTTTGATTATTTTTTTTTTTTTTACTTGTAAATATGTAATAATTATGACTACTATCAATTATACAGTTCTTTTTGTAACATTTTATTTGAAGGAAAGAAGGATGGGACAATTTATTCTGTGATTGTAAAACAGCAATTGACTTATGATCATACAATATCGAGAGTGTCAGGGAGGAACTGCTGGTATTAAGAAACTAGAAAAGAAAGAAATATTTTTAAATGGTGCCTGTAGTGCAGCCATTGCTATATATTGCTCAGCCACAGCTTTGAGACTTTCCTGTGACTTTCCCTGCTTTTGGAATTTCTCAAAAATTTGATTGGTTTGCTAGTTCAGAAAATAATTTGTGAAAATGTTGCTAGCACATTTCAATAAATGGCTGGTTGTCTTTTCATACCACATAATATTGATGTATTTTAGCAAAGTGGAAGAAATCTTTATGGTTTAGATCCTGTCAGAATTTAAAAACTCAAATTTCTAATATTTAAGACCAAGAAATAATTTCATTATTGGAGAAGAAAGAAGAATAGTTCTGTCATATAGCTTTTTTGAGGGATGAGTAAACAGGACTTGATGCCTTTGGAGAACAAAAACTGACATAAATAGGTGGTTTAAAAAACTCTGACATGTGCCACTGGTGTCTACTTGGATTTCCACTGAGAACTCGTAGAACATGGTAAATTAAAATAAAACAATAAGTCTCAAATGATACTTGTTGTCACTCCATACTCACTTTGTAGATGCGAAATTAAGTAGTCAGCAGGTTTATTTCTGACAGTGAGAATCTTTTTCTTTTTCTATTCTTTGACAGCCACGAGCTGTTGCTGGTTTTCGAGGAACAGTACGATATGCATCAATCAATGCTCACAGAAACAGAGTGAGTATCTCAATCTATATAATATCCATCTGGTGGCTGAAAGCAGTCAGTAATGCAGTTGCTACTGATTTCCTTTTTTGTATTCTTACATGTGTATTTATTATGTAGAAATTAATACTTACACATTTTGGGAAAGGAGAGTCTGCTTTACAGTAGTTGATGGTAAAAACATTCTTGTTGTAGAAATAATAGGGTTTTAATAGTTACCTTTGGTGTTCAATTGTATTGTAAGTTAATAAATTTAAAAGGTGAAGTTACTGAGTTTTATAAAATACAAAATGTCCAATATGTCATCTTAACATCATACACCAAAGAAATCTGAATAAACAGTTCTTCCGGTATAGAGATTTGCAATGTTATTTTAACACACTTCAACTTCTGTTTTGTTTCTCTGTGTCTTCTATGGAAATGTATGTTTCTACTTAAAATAGTTGCTGGATTTAATTATACAAACTTGTTTTGCAGGGTTGATTATATTAACTTTTATGTACAATAATTTAACTCTCCAGAGCAGTAAAGACTCTCTCTTCCCTTTTGTCTTATAGGTATTTGTAAGATGCATTAGAATAATATTTTTTTTTTCACAGGAAATGGGTCGGCATGATGACCTCTGGTCCCTGTTTTACATGTTGGTGGAATTTGTGGTTGGGCAACTGCCTTGGAGAAAAATAAAAGATAAGGTAAACCTAGAAGTGAAACCAAAGAGCATGAGGGAGATTTGCTTCTGGATTGCAAGCTGTGATAAAGATTCCACTAAGAATCACTGGTTCATTAATTTTAACATTACATTTTCCAGTGGCTTCTAGTGTTCTTATTGCTAGTGTCATGGTATAAAAAGCAATCAAGTTTTACAAACTGTTCTGGGAAGGAAGTAGATTGTGCTTCTAGTTTGCAAATGTTTTAAAATGCAAAAGTAAGTGTATATATGCCACTTATTTCATTTTCCTGTTTTCACTTGAATACTTTTTGATTTCACCTATCACACATTTAGAATTTCTTATCTATTTTGATTATTTGTGAAGTGGGCATTTCTTATTTGCTGGTGAACAGAAGTCAATATGCAGTAGTGCCTTTAGTCATGTATCATAGGTGAGGTATGCAAAGAAACAAAGTCTAATTAGCCTATTATTACTTCTTTCAATTTCTTTTGAAATTAGAATGAAACAATATTACTCTCTGATGTTGTTTATCCATTGGTAGATGACAATGTAGTATGTAGGTTGTGTGTCTTTTTTGGGTTTGATTTACTGATGTTACACTAAACAGGATTTACTAATCTTACGCAATATACTGGGATGACAAACTATACACCAAAAAGTGACTGAACTTCAGATGATGCAACAAGATATTTAAATCTCTAAAACATGCTTTTTAGAAGGGTCGAGTGTCTAATGAGAGTCCTTGATATCAGGCAGCATTCAAACACAGCAGAAAATTAAATGGCTTTTCATATTGAATTTGAAGTTTGTACATTATTTTGCAAGTGTACTGAGGGCAACGACAGAATCTCTTAACTTGCTATCTGATGTAGAATGGTAGTACTATTCAGTGTAATGTACTTACCCATCTTTCTGCCCAGGTAGTGTATTGAATGGCTGTAAGACACAAGGTGAATATGTTGCAGCAGAGAATGAGGGTGTGTTAATGTTAGTGTGTTATTTACTCCTAGGAGCAAGTGGGCTCCATTAAAGAAAGGTACGAGCACAGACTTATGTTGAAACACCTTCCTCAAGAATTCAACATCTTTCTGGATCACATTTCTAATTTAGATTACTTTACAAAGCCTGATTACCAGGTAAACATTTTTACTATTTTGTCTTTCTGATTTTTAAATAGCAGAATGTTATGCTGTTTCATCTTCAATTTCCTTTGATTTCATTGTGTAGTCTTGGTAGTGATTATGGATTGTGCCACCGCAAAGTTATTTTAATGACCATCTAGTGCCACAGAAACTTTGTGGTTCAACGATGTTATTTTGTTTTCCATTTGGGAAGAGTAAGGCAGTTATGTTCCTAAAAACAATTGGCTGTTGCTTTGCAGTCAGTATTCTGTTAGGATCAGGTGCTGTCCTTCTATCGTAGCCTCTATTGGGTGCTCCTTAAGTTAAAGCGATCAGATTGTTTTCTCCGTGAGTCATTCCATCAGTTTTCCAAACTCTGCAGCTCAGCACCTACAATATATACAGCTAGAGCACAACGTGCAGCCATGGTGTGTTTTTAAGACTGAGGATTTGCCTGCAGAGATCACCAGAGAAAGAGTCGTTTTTCTTTAAGAGAGTATTGCCTGCTGAAATGGACAGCCTCAGCTCAGTGATAAGGTGATAGGTGCTGAGAGGATACGCTTTAGAATATATGGCTTATTCACTGAGTGTTGACCCATGATTTAACAATGAGTAAAACTGAAAGACAGAACTTTGTTCTGTACCAGTGTCAAAGGAATGCCCAGGGAAAGCAGGGAGGGAGACACTGAGAGTTCTTTCACTCTCATGAACTGTGGGAGAAGTGGAACACCACGACAAGTTGTCCCAGAGTGCCTTCCCTCTGGCTCCCACAAACACACGTTCCTGGCAGTTTCCCTCTTGCATTACCCATCTGCTTCTCTGCATTTGTTCAACTCACTAACTCAGCAAAACCAGAAGGAATGGATTTCTGCTGGTGTGCAAGCTGAATTGGTTCAAATGAGTAAATAAATCATTCTGACTAATTCTGGAATTGTAACTTTGATAAAGATTCCTGTGCTTTACTTGCTAAGATTGACAGAGAAATCAAGATATATAAGATTTGAAATAAGAACTGAAAATCTCAAGACGTAACTAATTTCCTGTTAGTAAGTGAATTTTTCCGAATGTACTGGTATGTTCTTCTGCACATTTGCAAAAAATAAAAATAAGAAATAAATTTTTGTGCAAAAAATTTGAATGTAAAAAAATCTTATTACAAATACGGAAAATGTTCAGTGTTCCCAAAAAATAAATACCTTGATTTTTTTTTCTTTTCTATTACAAATTTCCGTGGAATTTATCCTATAGTTTACAATTAAGTGAGGAATATGATTAAGAAAGTTTTGAGTGTTTTATGAGCCTAGTTATAAAGATGAATCAGATTTATTTTTTTCTTCTACGGTAAAATTTACTGATTGCAGAAATGTTGATGTTGCGTAGAAAAACCTTGATTTTAGACTGGTAAATATGTTTTATTTACTTTATATGTCCTGAATGATAAAACATATACACAGGCATATTTTTGCAAAGCCTTTTCCTGTGACCTAACATAGCACAGGCACTCAGGGATTAACGTGACACCAGGCCAGAGTTTCTCCATGATAGAGAGAGCCCAGTAATTTACAGTCCTCTGGTTGGTCATGGAGCGTTTGCAGTTGTGTAGCTGCAACCTGAGCCTTCCGACAGGGTCTTGCTCATGTGCTTTAGAGCAGAGCAGGATGGTTTTATTTAGAGAGGTGAGAAAGCGCTTTACTTTCCATGGTCATTTAAGTTCCGGTCTCTCTTAAGTAGTAGTTGTTGTAGCAATGCTATTCATACCTTCGATATGTATCATTCTTTGTATGCATGGTTAGGCACTGAACGAGAATGTACATGGTCAAGATCCCTGCTTTGAAGAGTTTACAGTCTAAAAAGTTCGTGACATAGGCCCGGAATCCACTTTTCATTTGGCAGTGTCAGATATGTTTATTTTATTCAGGTATTGATGCACACATTGCCTCAGCCTCCTGACATCATTAAACATTTGAGTTTGTATTTGCATTGTAGCAGAAATTGTAAAAAAGATTCAAAGGAGAATGACCTTAAAAAATTATGTCAGAGAGACTGCTTAATGTTTAGAGGAAGAAGAGAATAAAGGAGACTATGTACAGGACAGAGGGTGAACTATGGCTTTGTGCAGTTCAGTAGGGTTTCAGAACTGACTAGGATAGATGGCACACTGAAGGTTCTTGAGAGTAAGGATGAAACAGATAAAAGGATAAAATTTCTTTATACAAGAAAAATTATTCAAACTTCCCATCCGTTTTAAGTTGCCAAAGTGTATGTGTTTTTAAAGGAGGCCAAAGAAAAATTGTCAGCATGCTAGATTGATGAAACCTAGAGTTTTAGCTTTTAGGGAAAAAAAAATAATTTTAGAAGTGTTACAGAGTAAGAGATGATGTGATATGGGCACAGCCTTCCCATCAGTGATTAGAATGAGACAAAGTTATTTCACAGGGAGGGGAAGGTAGATGCGATTTCTTTCACTGTCATGGACACAAATTGTTCGAGATGTTTTTTCATAGCATAAGATGAAGGTGGAAAGCTCCCAGCGTGACATTTCTGTGGGATGAATGTCAGCAGTAGATAAAGTAAATGATACGTGGTTCTAAATGACAGAAATGTATGAATTAGCAAATCGGTATCATTCCCTAAGTACTCCTTATTCATTTCCTTGGTTTCTAATGGTGTAACCGAACATACTCTTTTATCTTCCTCTGCTGGAGAGCCATTGGATGCTATTCTGCAGCAATGTAGTCTTGCCTCTGTGTGTGTGTATGTGTCTTTCTGTCTTTTTATGGAAACCTATTGCCTCTCTTTACTGATGTGTTTTACAGATGTGTTTGGGATTTTTTTTTTTTTTTACTAAAACAGAATTTTGCATATCTTGAATTTGTAACCTCGGAAAATGAGAAATGGTTAATATAAAGAACTGTGTCCTTTGTTTTGAAAATTGTTGTCAGTCAAAATCTTAAAAAGGAGGCATGTTCAAGTATTGCAGGAGGATATTTTTTAATTGCTTGGTTTCTTAGACAAAAAATGAAGCTTATTAACTTTTTTCTTTATTTTTAGCTTCTCATGTCTGTGTTTGACAATAGCATGAAAACATTTGGGGTTATTGAAAGTGACCCTTTTGACTGGGAGAAGAGTGGAACTGACGGCTCGCTGACAACAACGACGACTTCAACCACGCCTCAGTTACACACTCGTCTTACTCCGGCTGCGATTGGGTATGTATGCACATTGTGGTCACTTAAAAAGCAGCCGCAGAGTACCAATGGGAAATTATCTCCATAATTTAGTTTTTTTTCTGCAGGATGTTGAATAAATAGAGGAATAGAGGTCTGGGAGCATTTGAAGTATTTCCCTTTTCAGGGTTCCTGTTTATACTATCCTGAAAGATAGTACTGCAGTCCTAAATTTATAGCAATAAAAAAAAGTAGCTCAGGAAATTGCATGTAAATATGTTAGTCCATCCTTTGCTAAATCATATTTTGTGAAAACAAATGATGTGTCCTGAGTTTAACTGCCTGGAAATAAACCCATTGTTTTCTGTAAGCAGCAATTTCCTTGTAACTTTGAAAAATTAATGGATCTTTATAGGAAATTTGGAAGTAGATTTTTGGTCTTGTTTAAAATAATATTTAATGTGGTCTTTGAGACTTTCTGTAATTAAGTAAGTTGGACGAGATGTGATGTTTAATAGTACCCATACTCATCTCAGGAGATTGGAGAATATAAGAGGTGCTTATGGGTGAGGAGGAAGACTTTGTGCCTGTTCTGGACCTTGAGTGGGTCAACTTTTTATCGAAGAGTAACGAAGGTTGTGACGTGGGAGTTTTGACAGCATAGTGAGGCTGAAAAATGCCAGAATTTCATGTCGAATGTATTAAATTTCCAGTATTTCAAGGTAATTAAAAAAAAAAAAGTATTACAATAAATGTCAGTCAAGACATTAACTGGTGTTAATATTACACAGGTGTACAGTGTGCACTATTGAACACACTGAAGTTGACAAGGATTTTGCATGTGATTCAGTCCCTTTGTCACACTACGCATCACACTGGAGTTATTGATAGTCTTGGCTGCAGTTAACAATTTTGGTGACTGTAAAGGAATGACTTTTAATTGTCCATCTGACATTTCACTTTTTAGGAATAGCACTGCTTCAGTTTCAGATATTGAGTTAAGCCTTAGTCCTATTTAGCCCCAAGTCAATGGAACTACAGAACTTTAATTAAAATGTCATGTCTTGTTAGCATTATGGTTATGTTTTGATTATCAATAATTGGACCAAAATAGCACTTTGATAAGAATAGTGATTAAAACTGCATGTAGTTTGCTGAGTGATCGCTCTTCCTCGCATAGTATGTTTTGTTATTCTACCAAATTTTGGGGAAAAGGAAACTGTTATGAAAGTTGCCATTAATTTTTTTGAATAGAAAAATACGTGTAGAAGAGTCAGGAGCAAAGCTGAGCCTAGATATGATCTCTTACCAATTTTTCTCAGAAGTTGCTTCAAAAATATTAAAAAAACCAGCTTTTAAGTGATTGGGTTTTGATTTACACCTTTTGTTATGTGCCTGAATTAAAGAAACACAAATTGTGAAAGCCAAGAAGTAAGTTTTTTATATTAAATAATTTACAAGATTTAGTTTTCTGCAGAAGCATGCTTTTGCTTGTAATTTTTTGTTTCTTCCTTTTAATAGAGTAGAAAATAATTTCAGGAAACACAAAATTTCAAAGTCTCAAAATTTTTACATCTTCAAAAGTCTCAAAATTTTTACGTTTCTGATATTTTTTTTGAACTACTTTTGTAGGATTGCCAATGCCACTCCTATCCCAGGAGATTTGCTGAGAGAAAACACAGATGAAGTGTTTCCTGATGAACAGCTCAGTGATGGAGAGAATGGTATTCCTGTTGGTGTCTCACCAGAGAAACTACCCGGATCCCCTGGGCATCAGCGTCCTCAAGAAAAAGACGTTTGGGAAGAAATGGATGCAAACAGAAACAAAATAAAACTAGGGATCTGTAAGGTACTTACAAATCTGCATTGTGAAGACCATCTTTGAACACTTTCCTGTTCCCATAGTGCGCATAACGGTTAATAATGCAGTCTTACTAATGTTGGTTAGCCAGAACGGTCTAAGAAAACAAGATTTATGGTAGAGTTAACACATTTTATTAGAGTGATTTATATACTGGAACAAGCAGAAAAGCTTTTGGGCCTTGTGTCCCTTTATCAGGTCTTTATGATGAATAGTAGATTGCTGATAATTTGAAATTCTTTGTAGTTTATTCATATTCCTGTTCCTCAGACATGATTCTTGCTCACTGAATGAAACCAAAGCAAATTTCCTGCATCTTGCATATCGAGAACTTAGATACCGAATATACAAAAACTAGTTTAATGTTATTCTTCAGTTGACAGACTGGCAGTGTAATTGGCAGTATCCATTTGATTCACTTGGTGTTTTTGTCTCTGTAAGATATGATACCTTTGTACTGATCCAGAGAGGTTCATGGGGTAGTCTTTAGAAAAGAACGCTGCTTAATTTTGAAAAGTGGTCTCTGAGAAGTGGTTCCTGACTCCCTTGCTCACAATCACATCATTTCATACGGGGACAAATGTAGCCCTGTTTCCTGATATAAAAATGTTTTGAACATGAAGAGGGATCTGGTACTGAAATGTTCTTTAGCTAGGAGAGCTGTCTAGTTTTGAGGCTGCTACTTCTTGTTTAGTAGAAAAAAATTTATTGTGGGAAAGAATAAGGCATGGTCCCTATTTTCAAATGTGTTTGCTTCAAATGTACCAAAGAGGGAGAAAGGAGATTGTTCTGGTTTAAACAAAGGCAATTTCTGTTAGTTATACCTGTTGAAACCAAGGATGGTCATGATTTCCCGGCTCTAAATCATGTCCAGTTAGTATACAAGATGGAGTGCAGTTGGACTAAAATGTAGTTCTAAGTCACAGAAATATGTAGTAGACTTAGTGTATAACAGTGTTATATGGTCCAGAGAATCATAAAGACAGCTTGGAAGCTAACTTCTCTTTAATAAGAGAACTTGACTGTAAAGCAAACTGAAGATGCTACCAAGTGACTGGTTTCAGACTAATATTAAAGAAGATCTCAGAGATGGGTATGAAATGTCAGAGTAAATTTAGATGTAGTACTGGGTTTTTGATACTCCTGTTCTCAGACCTGTCCAGAACTAGTATATTATTAGTATTTTGTCTGTTGTAGGTGTGCATGCTGAAGAGCATGTCTGAACTACCTTAACAATGGCATGAACTTAAGGAGCATTCCAAATAAAAATTTGCTTATCACAGGCTGATAACCTGGATAATATTCACTATGTAGTACCTTGCCTTCCTCTGTTTTGCTGCTCCTAGTGAGTTACGTTTTGATTTTACTTTTTGCGCAGGCTGCCACAGAGGAAGAAAACAGCCATGGGCCAGTGAATGGAATGCTTAATGCACCGAGTCTGGGTTCTCCAATTCGTGTTCGCTCAGAGACCACCCAGCTAGAGAGAGATGTCCCACTCGTGCGAAAGTTACGTTCAATTCACAGCTTTGAACTGGAGAAGCGTCTGACATTGGAGTCAAAGCCAGACACTGATAAATTTCTTGAGACCTGGTAAAGAAATTATTTTATTCTTATGCTTAGATCTTTTCACGTTATGTAGTTTGAGATACCATCATCTTTCCTCTGCTGTGTGAAAACCAGGAATGGAGCTGCTGAGTTATGCTTATGCAAGCTACAGCGAAGTATTTACTGTGTTCATAATAATTGCTCGATTAATGGATTTCAGTACTTGGCAGCTTCTTTAAAAAAGATTATTGTTAATATATAGTTAAAGTCGGACTTCCAGCACTGAGAATTTTTTTTATTTCAAGACCTAGTGGTGTAACACTGATGTTTATTACCTTTTTCTTCAGTGGGATACTCTAGACAGTCAGTACAACTCATCCTAACTAAGAATGATGACATCAGGTGTTCAATAGAGGTAACATGCTATTAGATCAGATGACGTGAGAAGGATAGTTTACAAGAAGTGGAGTTAGGAAGTAAATTTAGAAATCTACCTGCATGCAGCAGGTTTAGTTATGCCCAAAGGCGTTGCACCAACATAAAAAAAATATTGAGAGAAATCAAAGGTCTTAAAATGGAATTTGAAGGTAGAAAAGAGGCAGATGTATGAGAACAGATCAAATCAATTTGCCTGTGTGTAGAAAGAATAAGTGGAGAAGGACACAGTGAAATCTGACTGAAAGGTAGAGGCTGAGTGGGGCTTCTAAATACATCAGGGAGTGGTTAGGAATTGGAGTTTGTTTGATGAAGCAAGTTATGCAAAGCATAAATAAGGAATCAATCAAAACAATAACATTCTTCTTGAGGGCATCAACTAACGGGTGATGGAGACATCTGTTTCTTCTGTTCTGCTTTAAGTCTCTGCTTTGTAGCATAAATTAAGTACAGTAACATCTGGTGGTAGCCTCACCACTGAGTTGGTATCCACTTACTGTTCTCCCTTCTGGTAATTGCGTTTACAATACAATAAGGTACATTACGATTACACTTACAATATTTGCAAGCTTCTAAGACCATCCCCCTGTTTTTAGTTGATGTCAGTTATTTGTCTCAAATTGTGGATCTTTCAACCATTGTAGATTATTCTAAAATATGACAACAAATTTTTATGTGAATCTACTGAAAAAGCTCAAATGTAGCTTACATGATTTAATTAATTCTTAACTAATTGAGATATTAACTTCTTTTCTTAAGTTTGGAGAAGATGCAGAAAGACTTGAATGCTGCGGCAGAGACTCCTGTTGCTGCTGTTCCTCCTCTTTCTCAGAAAACACCCATTCCTACTCCTGTGACTGCCCGCATGGACCATGTTTGGCACTATGATGAAGAATATCTTCCAGATGCTTCAAAGCCTGTGTCAGCTAGTTCCCCAGAACACGTTGATGGTGTTATTAGCAATGGATTTGTAGCTGTCAACTTAAGCTCCTGCAGGCAAGAGGTTGATTCTAAGGAATGGGTGATAATAGATAAGGAACGGGACTTGCAGGACTTCAGGACAAATGAGGCTTTAGGGCACAAAACGACTGGAAGTCCCTCAGATGAAGAGCCGGAGGTACTGCAAGTTCTAGAGGAGTCCCCTCCAGAAGAGCAGCCCAGACAAGGTGGTTGGGCAGGAAACAGTGTCCATGCCAAGAACCAAACCTCAGGGGTGGAGTTTGTTCTAGCCATGGAGTGTCATCCTGCTGCTTCCGAACAGCTTACAGATAAATTGGAACTTCTATCTGGAGCTGCTGGACAGCTTCTTGCAGCCACCCCTACAAGTCCTATGGAAGCTCAAGCAGAAGGAGCACTCACTCCGGTAAGAGAAATCGTCGTCGTTTTATTGAACCTCTCTTTATTCAGAATTCTATGAGGAGATAGTAAGGGAAAAGGCAGTGAGTAAAACACAGTTGTGTAGCAGAAACTCCTAGTTTCGTCAGATATGGGACTTGATTCTTGAAGAATGATCTTCCATGTTCTGTTATATGAGTGTTTACATTCTCCCATGGAAGTGTCTATTAGTTCTGCAGATATGATCCACAAAACTGGCCTCAATAAAAAAAATAATATGTGCGTTTTTATATATATAAAAAGTTCCTTATGCAGTGATTCCTAATCAGTGAGATATGCATGCAAATATATATTTATTGTATTTGCAGTACATAAACATAAAATTGCAATGAATATGGAAAATACTGTGCTATGATGTTTCATGTGTTTCAGGAAAAGCGTAAATGGCCGAAATTAAAGAAACAGAGTTAGTTGTTCTCACCATCATTAATGTAGTGTTTTCTTTTGGAATTCTCTTTGTTTCTTCCTGTTTCTTCTGAAATTTCTAATGATACTTTTACAACTTGTTGGCTTTTATAAATTGTTGCCACTTCTCACTTCCAAGATAATTTTGCTACTACTGCTTTGCTCCTAGGGTTTCCTCTTCACTAAGACAAATTGCTTTGCTTCAATTGCATCCTCTTCTTTTTGTGTTTCTCCATCTTTTCTAAAGAATTCTCATTTGCACAGTTATTTTCTCCTCTGTCACTGATTCTAAATAAAAACCTCTTTGGCTTTACTTAAGGAGGAAGTGCGATTAATGGTTAAGTGACTAGGAAGCAGCTCCTGGTTTTCTCTCCCCTTTTCTCAGTAGATATTGTGTTATCTACGGTATAAAGCACAATTCTTTCAAGCTCCTTTGAGCCAAGAAACCTAGTTTATTAGTGTGTTTTGTGAAAGTTACAGCCAGCTCATTAGAAAAAGAAAAGTGTCACCAACCACTCATTTATTATAAGGTGTGGAATATTCTTTATGGTGAAAATTAACTACTCAATGTAATTAACAATAGCTGTACAGTAAAATTTCAAATACACCTAGGTTCTTACGGAAAATGCAAAATTGTACCTTTCATACAAGGTTATATTTAGATATCATACTTAGTGAATTATGTAGTTTATAGAAGATTAATTTTGCATGACTGAAATTACAGAACTGTGTTAAACAACAGAAGATTTTTTTTGAGATTTAAGTTGAAATATTAGTTGCATGAAAGAGTTTTTGATGGTTTAGAAACTTGTAAAGGTGAAAAATTAAAATTAAATTGCTCAGTTGTTTTCAGATGTTCCATTTTTGTATTTTAATGTTAGTTTTACTAAAACAGACAAGAGTAACTTTTAGTCCTGTACAAAATACTAATTATCAGGTGTTTTTATTTTGAAAGCCATTAAAAAACAGCTTGTTATTTTGTATGCAGATGCACTATCCCACTTTATACAAACTTGGTTCTTTCTGGGGAAATAGCTGTTTTACTTAAAAGTGAAAGTAGAGGGGATATTGTGTACATTGGCATCTTGCACACCAGGTAAATGACCCCACTTCAGGACAACAATATAAATATCACGTACTACAGTGCAAATAAAGAAGAAGCTTCTGAGCACTGGAGCAGAAATAGTTATAAACAAGGTCAATTAATTATAAGATGTATTGGAAGAAATTCTGGTTGAAGTAGACACTGGGGTAAGATTATATTTTAGTTTGGCTTTAGAAGCAGGTTAAGGGATATTTGTCATGACCTCAAAAATGGGGGAAATGAGTATGGTTTATGTTATCCTGGAAGGGCAAGTAGTGCTGTGAGGGCAAGATGAACGGCAGGGAGGAACTTAATGTTTTGAAGGTGAATCATGTGGAATTGAAAATATAAACTGAACTGGTAATAAAGAAAATCAAAATAATTTGGCTGATTTAGAAACTGGGAACAGAGTGTGTCTATGCAGTGTGTCTATTCCAACTGTGATGGCAATTTGTCTTCCATCTACTTCCATCTACTTTATTAGTCTTCCATCTACTTTATTAGTCTTCCATCTACTTTATTAGTCCTTGAAAGCCAAACAAAGCCCAGGAGGATATTTGGAGGTGAGTTGTTCTTTCTGTCCTTCATCGATGGTATTCCACTTCATAAAAGATACTTAAATATTCCTTGAGGTGGGTACTGGAACCTAGCTGTTCTTCTAGGTGAGTGTATGCCTCTTCATACAGTAGTTCTCTCTATTCCTGAGTCCTGGTGACCTTAGAGAGCTGTTTGGTAGAGTCCTTTTCCTTCTTCCTCAAAGCATTTACCCACCTGAAACTGTTCTTTGAATGTGATCCTTGTTTGTGGATCAGATGTTCTTATTCTTTAGTAATTTTGTCTAGGTAGCACCTTCCTGACAATACAAATAATGGCAAAGGGTCATATTTTACTTTTCTGGTGATGTAATTATATTGCACCAGTTACTAAGAGCAGGCTGGCATCCAAGAATGTAAGTTTAGGACCATAAATCAAATTACTAAAACAGATTAAAAATAGATGTTGAAATTATAGTAGTATAATAGCTTAACATAATTTCTGAAACAGTTTATTCATTTCAAACGGCTTGAAACTCTAGGACATGTCAGCATTCATGGTCATCGTGCTTATGAATATGCCTCCCATATGGATTTCTAGTCACCTGCTTCAGTGTCACGGAGGAGCAAGTAGGAGGAATTATGTTCTTTGAGCTTATTCTGATCGGTTTGTTAAATATGCAAGCAATTACTTCAACAGTGAATGAATAAAATAGTTTTTTTATGTATTTTTTTTGTTTTTCATTTTTACTTTGATTCTTCTTTATTTTTTCTTTCGTTCAGGGCTTTATTACTCACTATTTAAGTAGTAAGTAGTAGCAAGGATGTTTCTGTATGAGAAACTAAAGGTTCATATGCTCACCCATAATTTCATTTTCTCCTGAAAGAAAGAAATTGCTGGTCTGCAGTCCTTCCATTTGTAGATAAATGTTCTTCCTGAAATTGTGTCTGTACATGGACTTACTGTAATTGATGGTAATACCATTTCTTACCTGTTTCACACAGCGTCAGCATTCTAATAAGAACGTAAGGTTGTAGCAGTTCAGGAAGGAAACCTGAACTCAAAAAATAAGAGGGAAAAATGTTTAAGTTACTGACTTGGGGATGAGCAAGTTTCAGGCATAAAAAATTACAGCAAAATATGCTGTCTATTATGAAAAAAACCTGCAGGTAAGAGAACTAATTTTCATGTTATCAGTCATGGTTTTCCAGTTGCAATACAGATTCTGTGTGCTACCAGCAAATACCAGTTTGATCTGGCTCAGTCATGGGCTCAGGGTCACATTTCTGTTCAGCTGTTCAGAGGATGCTAGGGTATATCTGCTGACTTTCTGCTTTCATAATGGCTTGATGTTGACTTTGGCTGCAGGAGGACAGACAGTACCTGACTCGCTGTAATATCAGCTGGTATGAAGTTAATCTGTCGAAAGAATTTGACCTGATCTAGACTAACAGTGAATTTATATACTGGAATAGCACTTTGCATCATACAGCCCCAGTTTTCTTTCCCTTGATCTGTTACTAAGAGCCTAAAGCTGGACTTGCTGTGTCGTTGAACCATGACCTCATTAATTTACCGTGTGTGTATTGAATTGCAGTGAATTCCATACAGTGCATGCACAAAACTTTGCAACATATGTTTGTCAGGGAGATATTGAAGTAATTGAATATGTAACAGTTAATTTCATTTTCATCTTCAGTTTAAGTTAAACATCGGTTTGCTCTGGTCACATTTGGTTGACAGCCTAATAGCATATATACATATGCATGATTATAGAAGAGATTTGACTATATGAATCTATTTTTATTATTAAGAAATATTGCTGAAATTAGCATTTTGTACATTGAGGTACTATTATGTTTTGTCAAAACCCTGCTCTTAAATTTCCATTTATTACAGGGTTCTACATAATTTGATTTTCATGTACCTTCTATCCTCAGCTGCTGCTTTCATGAGACTCTGGAAATATTTTTTTTTTCCAGTTGAGAGACAGCTATGCATTTTGGGGGCTGAATTTAGGATTGACACAATTGAAAATACCTTTTGCTTGGAAACTGAAATGCTTGATAGGTGCTCTCTGTTTCCAAGGAATACAGGTTAGAATTGCAAATGCCCTGGTAGGAAACAGAAAATCCCCTTCATGAAGCTTGCAAAAAGTTTCCATATCTTTACTCTTCATGATTTTGTCTAAATATACTTGGAACAAAGAATCTCCAACTGTATATATCAATCTCATTTACAGGTATTTAGATGTGTCACCATCAGATATTTATTCAGCACTGGGAAATGTCTTGCAAAGAAATAATTTGATTTCAGAGTTGTATGTCAAAGCTATAGGTTTATTAGTACTTTCTCCAGAATTATAGGTTTGGAACACTTTGACTTTGCAGTTCCTGCTCTTTTTTTTTCTAAATGCTTGAGTGACGTGGCTCAAGATGAAGCAATGTATTTTCCAGGCCAGTGTATCCTTCCAGTTCAATCTCATATTTGGGAAATTTCATCAAAATTGTTTAGCACTAATCTTACTGATTAATCCTGTCAGCTTCAGTTCTTAATATACACCACTATAGCCGTAGTTGTACAGTAACATTTGTAAAGCCTGAATGGGTGTATATGCTAAAAATGTAGTAATCTCAGAAAACAATGTTGTTGCATGGATGTGCTAAGCCTTTGCAAGGACCAGTCAAGAATCAACTGGTTTGTGTACACAATGTCTTTGGAACAGACTGCGTTAGTTTATTAAATTTGCCCTAGATTGTTACTGACTGAATGAATGAAGGTGGGAGGCAGCTATAGAAAGGATGCTCACTTCTGATTTTAATACTAGATTTTTAAAAATTGATGGAAAATGTGAAGACTAAAGATACCTGTTAAATTATCAGCTTTTAGCCTGTGAGGGAGTTGTGAATATGGTCTTCTAAGAAAATGGATATAGGCAAGACATAAACAAGAATTATTAAAATGTTGATTTTTAAACCTTATTTTCTTCCCCGCCATGTTGTTCTCACAGCTCAACTCATCTCATATGCTGCATTTCTCCACTCCAAGAATTTCAAGTCCCATCCTCCGCACCATGAGCCCTGTAGCCTATCTATCCATCCACTCGGACCCTCTGAAAGAGGCTGGTTTACCAAGGAGTCAATCAGCTGAGAGCCACTCCTCTTCCTCCCGCTCAACTGGTCGTAGGCAGCTTCCTGTCATTCCCTGTGGCAACAAGTTCCCCCCTGTCATTCGCATCTCAAAAGCACAACTTCAGCAGGTGAATAAGCCTTGTCTTCATAAAAGTGACTGCATTGTAGCAGTCATTTGCAAAGTTTAACATTTTCAGTTGCTCTGCACAGTCCGGTAGTAGGCATATGCTGGTCATACTGCTATACACAACATTCTAAAAAATATTTTGAAAGATCAAGTCAGGGAATAAGAATAGATCTTGTTCAGGAATAGTCAGGAATACTCTATTGAGGAAGACATATTGTCCCACTTAAAAGAGGTAAAATTAGAGAGAGGAATATTTAAAGAGCTGTTATTCAGGTTATGATCTGGAGCACCAAGCATCTCTGGATGTTCTTCAAGATAGATTTACTTTTTCAGAGCGATTTCCTCTTGAAAAAGATAGGATTATAAAATCTAGAAAACAGATTTTTGCTTCTTTCAAAACTAAAATTAAAATCTCTTTTTTTTTTTTTCATGTGTTCCTACAATCAGTACCAGGTAGATTTCGAATTGGAAACACCTATTAAAATTTAGACTACCTTAAATGATTTTAATGTGAGAAAAGGCCATCTAGAGAGAGTCAAATTTCTACTTGGGGATTGAACAAATAATGAATTGTTCCACTGCTTGCAGTATACAAAGCAAAGATGGGAATTATTGGGGGTCATAGCTAATTGAAAATGTCACTAGAGAAAGGGGACTTCTCATAGTTTAGTATTCCCAGTTTCATTTCAGTATGAAAAAGATGAAGGCTTAGAATC